>NC_090648.1:48350218-48675218 GCF_040937935.1 Hyperolius riggenbachi
CACTGCAGTTGTTATTTTACTCTCCAACATATATACTTGTACCACCTGTTGATTAAGACTTACCCTCTGATCCACTTGGAGAGAAATAAGTTGTTGATTTTTCTGGCAAACTGGTTACACTGTCTGTACTTGTTTCAAATGTTGAGTCTGACCAGGTATCTGTGGACAATTCAGTAGTTGAGGGAGCTGTTTTGAAAAATAGGACGTGTTTAAGTTGTAAACGTCATAACCTTGACTATAACAAAGCTACTCATGATATATCCTTTCATGTTCCTGAAAATGATGAACTTAATTCGTTTCTCTACATTACCGTACAAAAGGTTTGCAGCTTGGACAAAGCTTAGACACAGAACAAAGTGTGCTATAAGGATTCTGCTGTGGTAATAGCTAAGTAAGCCATGTTGGGTGTTCATGATCCCGAGGCGTAACTAGTGCTTTCAGTGTCCGGGGACAAAGACTATTAATGCGCCCTGTAAGGAGGGACCTGCAGTGCGCGTAGCGCGCAGCACCAAAAAGGGTGTGTGGCCATGCAACAGAATGTGGGTGTGGTTATGGGTGGGGCCACATATACATGACCTTAGCAGTGGTGTAAAAGGTCTGCAAGGGAAGTTTGAGCTCTGCCGTAGTATTTAGCCCCAAAATACATGTAATCTGACAGCATTTCACCAAAAATACATGTCATTTGGCAGAGGTTCCTCCAAAATACAGAGTTTGGCAATGGTTCCCACAAAATAGACATAATCTGGCAGCAGTGGTTCCCCCAACATACATATAATCTGGCAGCTGTTCCCCAAAATACACTTAATCTGGCAGCAGCGGTTCCCCAAAAATACAGTTAATCTGGCAGCAGTTCCCCCAAAATAGGTGCCCCAGTATAGGTAACCAGGTCTATAGGTGTCCCCAGTGGAAGAAACCAGGCCTGTAGGTGTCCCCAGAATAGGTAGCCAGGTGTATATGTGTGCCCAGTATAAGTAGCCAGGTGTATATGTGTCCCAGTATAAGTAGCCAGGTGTATATATGTCCCCTGTATAAGTAGCCAGGGGTATATGTACCCAGTATAAGTAGCCAGGTGTATATATGTTCCCAGTATAAGTAGCCAGAGGTATATGTGCCCAGTATATGTAGCCAGGAGTATATGTCTCCAGTATAAGTAGCCAGAGGTATATGTCTCCAGTATAAGTAGCCAGGGGAATATGTGCCCACTGCCCAGTATATGTAGCCAGGGGTATATGTGCCCAGTATATGTAGCCAGGGGGATATGTGCCCAGTATATGTAGCTAGTGGTATATGTGCCCAGTATATGTAGCCAGGGGTATATGTGCCCAGTATATGTAGCCAGGGGAATATGTGCCCAGTGTATGTAGCCAGGAGTAAATGTCCCCAGTATAAGTAGCCAGGAGTATATGTCCCCAGTATATGTAGCCAGGGGTATATGTGCCCAGTATATGTAGTCAGGGGTATATGTCCCCAGTATAACTAGCCAGGGGTATATGTCCCCAGTATAAGTAGCCAGGAGTATATGTCCCCAGTATAAGTAGCCAGGAGTATATGTCCCCAGTATAAGTAGCCAGGGGTATATGTGCCCAGTATAACTAGCCAGGGGTATATGTCCCCAGTATAAGTAGCCAGGGGTATATGTGCCCAGTATAAGTAGCCAGGGGAATATGTGCCCAGTATATGTAGCCAGGAGTATATGTCCCCAGTATAAGTAGCCAGGGGTATATGTGCTCAGTATATGTAGCCAGGGGTATATGTGCCCAGTATATGTAGTCAGGGGTATATGTCCCCAGTATAACTAGCCAGGGGTATATGTCCCCAGTATAAGTAGCCAGGGGTATATGTCCCCAGTATATGTAGCCAGCGGGAGCGCAGAGAAGAGGGAGAGCTATTTCAACTGCGTGCCTTAAAGTTATATGGCTGCATGCTATGGGCTTGATTCACAAAGCAACGATAACTGTTATCATGGCTGTGAAAAAGTGCTGCCTGTCATGTCAGTAGTGGTGCCATCGATTGAAGGGAGAACTCATCAGTGGAATGGTGTGTGAGTAATCTGTCACTTTCTCTCTGCTCGGGACTTTGTATAGGGAAGGAGGGAGGGAGGCACTCAGGGAGGAGAGTGAGACACCTTTTCATCATCAGGCACCTATAGGCAAGTGCCTACAGTGCCTTATAGTAAATCCAACTCTGTGTTTTTTACTAATTAATTACTCAGGTTGAAGAATACCAACCATGACGCCACCACATTATGTTTTCATAACACCCAGGCTAGAGTTACAAACCTTTGCTACTTAGTATAAAAAAACGCTGGCTCAGGTTTATTGAATGAGTTAACTTATGTCCCCCCAAACCTAGTAATTGCTGTAAACACCTGTGTCATTATCATCACTAATACCAATGTACTACTAATTATTTTCCAGTTTCAAAAGTCAACATATGAAAAATAATAAAGGAAAGTCACCATCTTTGTTCTCTCTCTCTCTCTCTAATGTATAAAACCATAACATTTGTAGCGCACCTCTTATAGAAGCCAGCAGCAAAGAGAATATATAGGAAAACCCCCAATCCTATATCAAGTTCTATTTAAGCAAAACAAAAATGAATATCTGCGCTATGACAAACAATTGTTTGTCTTTAATGGATAAAATGCACATCAAACACAGTATATAATAAAAACATTACTAAAAGTGATCCACCAATACTGAACTAATTATGCTCACTGGCACCCACTCCAGACAATCTAGATTGGATGAGCCACACTCTAATAGATCTTGAAGTGTCTCACCAACAATCACCTCTATCATAGACTGCAAGATCTCACATCCAAACTACTGGCCAGTAGGCATGTCCATACACTTATGTTGTTATGCTATCCTACTGGGGAAGTTCACTGTGATCCATACATAGTTCAATACCAAAAAGTGCATGTTTTTTCAACACATCAACATTAACATCAAATATATTTAAAAAAGTTGCTAATTCTCACTTCGAAATCAGCAATCTAAAAGAGAATAGCAATCTTCAGTCATCATCAGCAGATCTGCCAGCAGTGGTAATACAGGGGGTACTTCCGCATATGGTTTATAATCTTGCTTATCCACTGATATCATAAAATGTTCGATCCAGTCAGCTGCTGCTGAATAAATGGATATTATTCCACTCACCAGTCTTCAAAACATCCTTCCTTATTACCACTCTCCTTGCTCTGTATTTTGGCTGGGCCTACTAGTTACCACAGTGTGATGCAGAGATGGAGGGAGAGACAGACACCCTCTCTGACACTAATTGTTTTATATATATATATATATATACTAGTTGACCTAAGCCCATTTAAAAATGGGCTCTAGGTCTCTCTCTGACTGCCTCATGTCAGTGCGCATGCGCGCGCACCTGACTGCACACACCCGCCCGGCTCCCTGTCTCTGTCTGTGTTTCTGGGCGCGCCCGCCGCCGCGCGCGCAAGCACCCAGCGCACACCAGGAGCCCGCTCACCCGCCACACATCCGGCCAACAGCTCTAGGTCTCTCTCCCACTGCCGCATGTCAGTGCGCATGTGCGCGCACCCGATTGCACACACCAGCCCGGCTCCCTGGCTCTGTCCTCCTGTCCCAACAGCTGTCCGTGCTGCACATGAGCAGTAGCGCACAGACACAGGGACAAAGAAGGATGCAGGGACACTTGTATATTATATACATACTAGTAGACCTAAGCCCGTTTAAAAACAGGCTCTAGGTCCGTGTTTCAGGGCGCGCCCGCCACCCGCCCTGCGCACCCGCCGCCGCAAGCGCCAGCCGCACCAGCACCCACCGCACACCAGGAGCCCGCTCACCCGCCACACATCCGGCCAACAGCTCTAGGTCTCTCTCCCACTGCTGCATGTCAGTGCGCATGCGTGCGCACCCGACTGCACACACCCGCCCGGCTCCCTGTTTCTGTCTGTGTTTCTGGGCATGCCCGCCACCCGCCCCGCGCACCCGCCGCCGCGCGCGCCAGCACCCACCGCACACCAGGAGCCTGCTCACCCGCCACACATCCGGCCAACAGCTCTAGGTCTCTCTCCCACTGCCGCATGTCAGTGCGCATGTGCGCGCACCCGACTGCACACACCCGCCCGGCTCCCTGGCTCTGTCCTCCTGTCCCAACGGCTGTCCATGCTGCACATGAGCAGTAGCGCACACGCACAGACACAGGGACAAAGAAGGATGCAGGGACACTTGTATATTATATACATACTAGTAGACCTAAGCCCGTTTAAAAACGGGCTCTAGGTCCGTGTTTCTGGGCACGCGGGCCACCCGCCCTGCGTACCCGCTGCCGCAAGCGCCCGCCGCACCAGCACCCACCGCACACCCTGGAGCCCGCTCACCCGCCACACATCTGGCCGCCAGCTCACACGCCGCACACCCGGCCACCCGCTCACATGCCACCCGCTCGGCTCCCTGGCCCCGTCCCCGTCCTCCTGTCCCTGTGAGTCTGGGTGTGTGCTGCGCACATGTGCAGTAGCAAAAAGCACGGACAACGCTACACAGAGACAGGTGTACGCAGGGACATAGGGATTTTATTATATAGGACTAGTAGTCCTAAGCCGATTTAAAAACGGGCTCTAGGTCTGTGTCGGAACCCACCCCTTTTCTCACTCCCTCCCTCCCTCCCCTCTCCTCCCTCCCTCCCCTCTCCTCCCTCCCTCCTCCCCTGTGACCGGCGCCACCATCGCACAGTCAGCGCGCATGCGCACGCCCGCCGCGCGCGCAGACGAACGTGATTGCGCGCACAAACGCCCGCCGCATGCGCATTCGCCTTTTTAGCCAGCCCCCTGGCCCACGTACATTTCAAATAGCCGCTAGCTGAAATGGGTGCGATTATCGTGTATTTTATACTGCGGCTATATATACAGTATATTGTGTTACAGAATTCTGTAGCGGTTATGTATTAGGAATGAGCGGCTTATATTTGTTGAAAGAAATGCAAGCGAATGAAGTGTGTTCAAATAGCGGCTGATGAAATCTTACATCATAATCTTACATTTACTGTCATGTATGAATTTAAACGGCTCATTGTTTGTATGCGAACGGCTTTTTCAAATGAACGCTACATCTTACATCTATCCTAATGTTACATTTACTCTGTCATGTTTGAATTTGACAAATTAAATTAAAATTTGATAATTAAATAATCGATTGAATTGTCTTCTTAGATGATTTAAGGAAGATCTTTCTTTAAGGCTGGTTTCACAGTGGGACGTTAAAGTCCCACAATGCAGCCCAACTCACAGCACTGTAAAATCAATGTGCTGTTCACAGTGCACACATTGCGTTACATAGTAACTCAGCACGTTTAAACAAAGTGCTGCATGCTGTACGTTATACTGGGCTAAGCCACGTTAGACTGTTTGCACATGCTCAGTAATGTTGGAGGAGGAGGTCTCCCCTCCTCCTCCGCGGCCAGCCACATGGCTAATTAATATTCACTGCACTGTGGTGACCCCTGGTGGGACTGTAGTGTTGTCTGGATCATGAACGAATCGTTCATTTGATCCGGATCTTTTTTGTGAGTCGAATCATCCGGATCATCACAATGAAAGATTCGGTTCACAGTGGATATCTGTCTGGAAGAAACAGGAACATACAGAATGTACAGTCCCGGGTAAAGTCCTGTCCTGCTAGTCATTTCACCCAGTCTGCTTCCCTAGTAAAATGATTCAAATGATTCGGTACAAAGATCCGGATCTTTTCAATGATCCGATTCGAATGATCCGAATCCTTAAAAAGATCCGGACTTCCTATCACTAACCTGGAGCGGCTGCTTTGAGAGCTGCATAACGCAGCTCAATCTGACGTCCAACTTCAACACCCCCACGCATTGCGTTAGGGGCACGTTATGCGACCATAATGTCCCCTAAAACGCAACGTCTTGGTGGGAAAGAGGCCTTAGACTATCCCTTCAAAGTTAATGTACCGCATCGGGACTTTTTCTGGTGCATGCTGTGTAATCTGCACACTTTGCGGCTACACATTTTTCCCCTGCTTATTTTCTTGCGCCTTCCTTAAACCACACAATCTTTCTAATTAAGATTTTTTTCCCTTCTAGCGCCATACGCTTTCCCTTTTTGTTTCCACTGTTAAACACTCTCTTTTTCAATTTTTCCCATTAAACACTATATTTCTCCTATATCTCTATTATTTTCCTGAATACATCACATACAACTATTAATTAAATGAATGCTCATTGTAGCCACCAATGAATTGTATCCGCTGTGGTGGTGTCAGCGCATGAGGTAACCCACAGGACTACAACCCAGACCCCAGATTGCTGGCAGCTAGAGGGCGATCTCAAAATTGCTGCAGGGCATGTGCGTCCTGTGTCCAGATGTGTGTCCTGTCCCTGCGACAATACCTGCCCAATCAGTGGCTGTAGGACACTGCAGAGAGACACAAAGAAGCAGCTACATCAGAGCCTCAAATAGCGGCAGTAGTAGGGAGCATCAAGCACTCCTTACAGGGAGCAGGGGGCAGAGCTGCAAACAACTGACTGGGAGATGGCAGCTACAGGTGAAAGGTTATGTAATCATAAATGCCAGGCTAAACAAGTGGCTTTTCAGCAACCGATATGTAGCAGGAGGATGTGCCCGTCAAAGTACACCATATTCCTTACAAGCTAAAACAGACTGCACTGCCAATATTTTTTTCTCTCATCTTAAACTTCCGCTAATTCTCTACTGGTCACTCCTGGTCTCAGCTTCTGTTGATTATCTCCTCTTCAGCATTCCTATTTAACTCCCACTATCGCTTATCTTTAGTGAAGATCAAACCTTTGTCTATTTAGTTAATTTGCATATATTCAGCAGTGATGCTCTGGGAGACATCTCAAGCTCACTCCAACCTGAATTATCGCAAATTCTTTCTGTTTTAAGAAAGCAAACGTTTGTTTTTCTTAACATCTTAAGGGGCCCATACACTGAGCCGATTTTCTGGCCGACCGATCGATCCAGATCGATCGATCGATTGATCGGTTGAAAATCGGTTGGCCAATCGACCGATCGATGGCCGATTTCGATCGATTTCGATGGATTTCTGTCGAACTGGCAGGATGGACAATTTAGGTCGATCTGATGAGATTGCTTATCAGTTTGCATTGGCCTTAATGGAAATCTGATGGCAAAAAAATTCCATCAGATCGAATTTCAATAGATTTCAAACTGAAATCTATTGGAATTCTATCCAGGTAAAAAATGTTCTAAAAACACATCAGATAGATCATCAGATGCATTTCTTATCTATCTGCTGCCAATCTGACGAGTGTATGGGCACCTTTAGTAAGGGGGCTTTTAGGACCATTGTAGTCCCTTATACACTCCAATGAGTTCTGGGTCACCATGAGCTTGCTGGTTAGTCTGTACCTCTCGGTGTTAAGCAGCCCATACACTCAGCCGATTTTCTGGACGACCGATCGATCGCGGTCGATCGATCGATCGATCGATCGCAAATCGGTTGGCCAATCGACCGATCGACGGCCGATTTCGATCGATTTCGATGGATTTCCATCGAACTAGCAGGGTGGAAAATTTAGGTCGATCTGATGAGATTGCTTATCAGTTTGCATTGGCCTTAATGGAAATCTGATGGCAAAAAAATGCCATCAGATCGAATTTCAACAGATTTCAAACTGAAATCTATTGGAATTCTATCCTGGTAAAAAATGTTCTAAAAACGCATCAGATAGATCATCAGATGCATTTCTTATCTGTCTGCTGCCAATCTGACGAGTGTATGGGCAGTCCTACTCCATAGAGTCAAATTAATCCATGCCATGCACTGATGAGGATCAAACAATCCAAAACAGTCTGTATGCGTGTTGGATTATTATGGCTCTGTACAAATTAACAAGCTGACACATCATTGCATTCCAGCGGTTCTGGAGGTGTGTTTAGCTTCTAAGGGTAACAATGGTTAATTTGCATATATTCAGCAGTGATGCACTGGGAGACATCTCAAGCTCACTCCAACCTGAATTATCGCAAATTCTTTCTGGTTTAAGAAAGCAAACTTTTGTTAGTTCCTGTTGTGACTGAGAAAGATCTATGTTTAACTGCCTGCAATTAGCACCAGATGCCCCTATCTAATCCAGGTCAGTGCAACTACAAACAATTTAGCAGATGAAAGAATGATGCACAGGCTGTACTTCTATGCACTGATGTAGGTTGTCTGCTTTCTACAGTAGTTGTAAATAAAGGAATGCAGGCTGTTGCTATTTTTCTCTGCACTGATATGTTGCATTGTTGTAGACTCAAAACATTAAAAATTTACATGTCTACTCATGGACGGATTTGTTCTCTTTACCAACCAAGGCCACTGTCAGCATCCACCCCCCTTCAGTATAGGTAGCCCATTGACCCTTTACTCCAGTATAGATAGCCAAATGACACTCCCCCCCCCCCCCCCTCCTCCAGTTTAGGTATCCTGAAGACCCTTACCCCCCCCCTTCCCTCTAGTATAAGAAGCCAGATGACCCCCCCCCCTCCATTTGGTATAGATAGCTTGACGACTCCCCACCCTCAAGTATAGGTAGCCAGGTGACTATTCCCTTCCACCTATTATAGCCTGTTGTCCACCGCCCTTGATCCTGTGGTGCCCTAGGCCATGGCCTATGTGGCCTTTGCTTAAATCCGGCCCTGTGTCTACTACATCAAAGCCGAGTAATTGTGCATCGGTAATTGTATCAGAGAAAAGCAGCTTTTCATAAACAGTGGCGTAGCTAAGGAGCTGTGGGCCCCAATGCAAGTTTTACAATGGGGCCCCCCAAGCACTTTATACATAACAATTGATACAGCTCACCAAAACCTGCCAATGGCAACTAGTGTTGGGCGAACAGTGTTCGCCACTGTTCGGGTTCTGCAGAACATCACCCTGTTCAGGTGATGTTCGAGTTCGGCCGAACACCTGGTGGTGTTCGGCCAAACTGTTCGGGTCCGCCCGAACTGCTGAATGCCCGGCCGAACAGGGCCCCTGTTCGGCCGAACAGGTCCCTGTTCGGTCGAATACGGCCCCCCTATGGGGTCGCAGGCATAAGGGGGGAGCATGCCCCGATTGCAGGGGGGGGTCGGAAATTCCTCCCACCCCCTCCGCTAGCGCTCCCCCCTCTGCCCGCTTCCCCATACAAAAGTTTGACGAAAGTAAAATAGTACCGGTGGTGGTGGCTGGCTGCTGCAGTGGCTGGCTGGCACTATGAAGTGACTGAGGAGGAGGAGTCGGAGTAGGACGCGTTGAGGGAGGCCGGGCAGCGGGCAGTTCAGCGGTAGTACCCTTGTGGTACTTCCGCCCTTTCTCTGACCTCACGTCCTCTGCGTGATGATGCAGAGGACGTAGCCATTAAATGCGCCCATATTATACAGTCTGCACCGTGAAAGACTGATGTAGCCGATAAATACATTGGTGGAATAGCCGCGCCCATCTCAACTCGTGCTTCAATTAACGGCTTTGCCTGGCCTGTCCTGCTTCCTGTCTCAAGGCTGTCAGAGCGGGACATGCTCAGTAGAGCAAAGCATGGACACACAAACACACACAGGGACGCAGAGACACAGGGGGATTATATAGGATATATATATATATATATATATATATATATATATATATATATATATACTGTATATATATGTATATATTATCTTTCTACTCCACATTCTGAAATAACAATGAGTATCAATGTCAAAGCAATTATTATTATTATTATTGATTTATAAAGCTCCAACATATTCTGTGGCGCTGAACAAAGTAATAACCTCATCCCCACTATTTTTGTGTCAAGTGCCCCATTAATGTACAAACCACTGCCTCTCTACTCTTGTTTGAAAGAAACAAATCCCAAATTTTCCCTTTCTTGCACAGGATGCAAAAGAAATGCTATAGTACGCCCTCATCATATCCCACATAGATTACTGTAACAATCTTCTGTGTGGACTATCAAGAAACAGATTGGCACCTCGGCAATACTTCCTAATCTCAGCTGTGTGACCACATTTCTTTGTGCTCATCAAATGCTGCTTCAGCTACCCTCTACTGGCTGTTAATTGCACATAATCCAATTTAGATATATAAAACGTATCTGCTAAACTCTTATGCTACGTACACACATGCGACAACGATCGTTCGTTGAGAACGACGAACGAACTTTTAATTGATGAAAGAACGACCTAAGTAAAGTTAGTTTTAAAAGGTGTGTAACGATCTGATCGTTAGAACGAACGTTACATCACGTAAAGCAACTATTGTGCCTGCGCATAAAAATGAGAAGTTTCACGGAGAAATTGTGAAATGCGCATGTCAAGCCTAGTACGAACGACCGTTTCCAACGATGTACTACTTTTGCAAACGATCGTCGTTGGTTAAAATCCGCCGAGACAGAACTTTTTTTGTAGCGATTTGGCTCGTTCGTCGTTTGCCTTAATAGTCGGTGGTTCGTTTTTTGTAACGATCGTCATTGGTAAAGATCGGGGAACGATCGTTACAAACGACTATAGTCGCATGTGTGTACGCACCTTAAAACTGAGCTAATCCCAGCTAAATTGTGATTTTATTTCATAAAATCATACATCACTGCAGTTGAACCAAAAATTATATGTCCTAAAAGACCAATAAAAACAGAAATTAATCAAATATTCTTTTAGGATTTTTTTTCTAAAAGTCTCAATTGTTAATGGTATATATATATATATATATATATATATATATATATATATATATATATATATATATATATATATATATATATATATATATATATATTGTGTACAGTACTTATGTACATTTATGTACATTTTAGAGATGGATATGATTCTATGATTCTCAATCATACCACAATATGTGCTGATTTTTTTTTTTTTTTTTTGAGGATAGAATGAAGATGCCTACAGTGACTACACTTTCTTCATAGTGCAAAGGTGTCCATCAAACCAGCCATTTTCAGCTGAAGATACTACTAAGTGATTGTAACAGAAAAGTCCAACAATTGTCCAAAATATTACATTTCCATTACATTTGACAAAAGAGTCAGACATGCACATGTTTAATAATAAGTTCGTTCTTAATTGAGCTATAGCACTAATTGCTTCCTTGCACATATTATTATTCATCTATAGTATTTATATAGCGCTGACAACTTTCACAGCGCTGTACAGAGTATATTATCTTGTCACTAACTGTTCTCAGAGGGACAGTTAGTCTAATCCCTACCATAATCATATGTCCATTCTAGTCTAGGGCCAATTTTTAGTAGGAAGCCAATTAAAACACCACGTGAGCACATTAACGAATCAAAATATAGAACCAAGTTATACTGCTAATGGGAACCTTCAGACAATTTCCAACAGAGACAGCTTTAATGTGTGCTGTCATATGACAGTTATCTGTATGATTGAGTACATTTACTGCTGTTTGGTTCCTGTGCATCCTTAAACTGTTCCTTTATGTATTTTATTTTTTTTTTAAATCCAAAAAATAACATCTTTGAAGACTACGGTACACTAAGTATACGATGAGCATGTATTGTTATTATTGGCAGTGTTACAAAAAACGTACAATACTTATATTACTGCTAAAGATGGCCACACACCAAACAATTAAAAGGTCCAATGTTAGACCAATTCGATAAATATGATTGGTTGTACCGAAAAATCAAAAGCTTTTTTTTTATTATTATTTGATCGAGAATTCTGATCGAATTTCCAGTTTTTATTCAATAAAAGAAGATCAGGAGTGTTGGATTTTTCTGATCAATTTTTATAAAAATTGTATGGTGTGTGGTAGATTGTGAATTACTTGATGTACAGACCCAAGTATTTTTTTTTCTGAGTTTTCAATCATTTTTTTTTCATAGTTGGAGAAATAGTGGACATAGGTGTGTGGTGCATTGGTCAGATTTTATAAATGTTACAATCAACCCCCCAAAAATTGATTGCAATTCTTGAATTGAAAAGATATTTAAAAAATTGTGTGGTGTGTGGCCACCTTAATACCAATGCTACTGCTACTACAACTATTGCTGATATAACTATAACTACCACAAATACTTTTACTTTTACTACTACTACTACTATTGCTACTGTTAATATTACTGTCATTGCTATCTCTACTTTTAGTATTTCATTTCCTACTATTATTAGTATAACTAGTACTAATGTGCCTAAACGAAACAGCTAGCATTTCCACCTTGCAGTCCCAGAATCAAACAAAAGCTAGGGAATCATCATCTGCATTGATTCCATATGCTCATCTTATATTTATGTGAGGTTCTTACAGGTACTTTGGTTTCTTACTTTTTTAACTCCCCCTTCAGGCAAAGGCTATAGTGTGGGATCCTACACTATGAACCCATCTGAGACAGTACATTGTTCAAAAGCCTATATAAGCGAAAGTAAATGTGACACCATTATAAAAATACACCACAATAACAATGACAATAATAAAAACAGCACTGTTTTCAAAAACATTATCTGCAGCAAGGCTAAACAATGCTGGGGCTTGCAGTTCAAAAGCAAAAACAAGTCACAGCTGTAATGCATGCAAACACTTACCACAAACTGAGCAGGCGATAAGTAGAAGGGCAGCACATTTCCACCTGCTGCCCATCGTCAGGTGTCCTGGGCAGCACAGCGTGCCTAATGTCTCTTTCTGTATTTTTTAGTGCTTCTCTTTCTGTATTGTAAAAAGTCCCTGGGTATCTCAGAAGTCTGTCTGCTGATGCTGGGAGATCCCTTATATATACACTTTATGATGGATACATGACGTAGGCACTGGCAGGGTGGAGTTCACAGAAACGACACAGGCAAGTCTAGTAATGGACCGATTCACGATGAACCAGGCGAGGATGTCTTTATGGGGAGTAAAGTCCACGTTCAGACGTTAGTCACACAGGCTTCAGAGAATCCCCTGTAATACTAATGATGATGACCGCTTCAGTTGAACTGGAAACTGACTTTCTCTTGCATGCTGCTCTGGTACAGTAACAGCAGATAAACTAACTTATCTGTTTCTTATTTATGTATTTAATACCAACATGGTTAATAGATCAATAGAGTTCCGGCACTTGCGTGGCACTTAAATTAGTAATTGACTAATTAAAAAAAAAAAAAGTTTTGTTGACAACATTAAAAAATTCACTCTTGAATTTAAAATGCTTTCAGTCAATAAAGCTGGGTGGTATTCAAAGCAAACCTTTTCAAAGTGTACCTGAAGGGAAAAAGATGCCCCAAATGGTTATTAACCTCCTCCACCCCCTTGCCTCCACCGATCCAGTGCTGGGACCCCTGGAACCTCATTGACAAGGGGCTTTGTTGAGCAGTGTGTGTAGCAGCAGTCAGGGGCGTAGCAATAAGGGTTTGCAGCGGTTGCGACCACATCGGAGCCCTTGGGCCAGAGGGGCCCCGTAAGGCCCTCCCTTGACTGCAGTGTTAGCTTTTTATTGGTCCTGTGCTGGTAATAATCACTTCTATAGACACTTTGAATGATTATAATCACTAACAAGCTGTTCCCAATCTCCTTCTTGCACCTCTGACACTGTAGTTGCCATTGGCAGGTTTTGGTGCGCCGTATCAATTGTTATGTATAGAGTGCTTGGGGGGCCCATGTATACCTCGCACCAAGGCCCCTAATTCCTAAGCTACACCACTGGCAGGAGTACAAAGTTGGAAGATGCCTGAAGGAGCTACTGGGACTTGTTCTTTTCCCACAAACCCATTTTTTTTCTGCCTGTGCAGTGAGGACACGCTTGTTGGGATGGGAGCGCTGCTACAAACTTACTGAAGGTTCAGTGTGTTATCATTGGTCTGGAGTATGATGTAGGAAGCTTCGGTAGGATCCAGAGTTTTCCTTCTATCAGAGTAAGTGTATATGACTGTTTTTCTAGTGGGTCTCACAGGTTTGCTTTAAGGGGGATTTCATGAAATGGGACGTTATCTCCACCCTGCAGTAACAGGCATGCCTTCACTTGATCTCAAAATTAAAAACATATTTAATGCTGCTGAAGGGAGAAACAGGATGGCACATGCAATTTCCCAGTTATAAAACTGCTATATTCATCCGGCCAGTACATAGTACGTAGTGGGAGCAGATCTTGCCTGACGATCGTTTCGCCCTTTTGGGCGTCCTCCGAGGTTATGCGCATAACCTCGGAGGACGCCCAAGAGGGCGAAACGATCGTCAGGCAAGATCTGCTCCCACTCCACCCCACAGCTACATAGGAAGGGGTAGGATTCACCATTACAAAGAAGTACCATGTATTGTACTATGTACAAGCCAGATGAACAAAACTATTTTATAACTGGGAAATTGCATGTGCCAGCCTGTTTCTCCCTTCAGCAGCATACATTGAGATTTGTTTTTTTAGGCTTGAGCACGCAACTGTTATATTGCATTGCCCGTTCCAGTCTTCCATAAACAGAAATCTCTCCTATTTTGTGAACTGTTGATGTCAGTGCACTAGCGATTGCAGTGACTGTTTGCTTTTTGCTACTGTGGTCATTTTTTCAAAAATATTTAAGTTGTCACCATGTGGTGTGTGGGGTAAGTAGGGGAGAAAAATGCTCTTGCACCCACTCCCCCCCAAAAAAGAGATGCATGTTTCTGGTGTGATTCAGACACTACTGCAGCCAAATAGATCAGCAGGACTGCCAGGCAACTGGTATTGTTTAAAAGGAAATATATATGGCAGCCACCATATTCTTCTCACTTCAGTTGTCCTTTAAAGGGGCCCCAAGCAGAGGTATAAAATGAAAATCTGAACTTGCCCCGGGCTTCCTCTAGCCCCCCGTAGCCGCAAGCTCCCTCGGCATCCTCTGGGGGCCCTCCTTGTTCCTACTTGTGGCTCCATTAGGTGCGCAACTTTAGCTGAAGTCATGCGCAACTGCCATTGCGCAACCTATCTGTGCACCCGGCTTAATCACGCACCCCCACCATAAGCATCCTGTGCATGTGCATGGGTGGTTAAGTCTTTAGAAACCTATGCAGGTTGCTTACGACAACAGACAGGTGGTCAAGAGGGGCTGCGCATGCGCAGTTGTGCACGACTTTGGCCTCAGGGTCCCTTTAAAAGGCTGTAGAGCATGGCACAGAATCCCAGCAGCACCCTAAAGAGCATGGCAGTAGGATTCCTGTGCAACAGCTTTCTAATGCCTACCATAACGTGCCCCCACTTTTTTTAGTACCTTCCCTGTTACTCCTTACTTTATGTTGCAAAATGTCAACTCCTTTCAAAACTTTGCCCCAGCTTTCTGGTGCCTCAGTGCCTTCTATACCATAATTTGAAGGACTATAGTACCCCTGTAGTGCAACACAGGTTTGCATTATCCTGTATCACATCTTTTTTGTAACATTGCTGTGCAAGTTCAGGCTTAGGTTAAATTTATCACAAATATCATTCGTTAAGTTAGGTAAATCTCATAACAAATGCAGACATCAAACCAACAAACATTGATTCCGGTAAAACCTTTAGGCTGCTTTCACAGTGGGACGTTACAGGCGCACGTTACAGCAGCCTGTAATGCAGCCCAACTCACAGTAATGAAAAATCAATGGGCTGTTCACAGTGCCCGCGTTGCGTTACATTGTAACGCTGCACCTTATTTAAAAGTGCAGCATGCTGTGCGTTCTACGACTGTTTGCACATGCTCAGTATTGTGTTGTTTTTTTATTTTGAGGAGGAGGGGAGAAGGGGAGAGTCCGCTATTGTTAGCCACATGGCTAATTAATATTCACTGCACTGCCATGTAGTGATGAGAAGTTCGTCTCGATTCATTGAATCGATTCATTGAAAAGTGCCGGAATTCCTATCTCTACTGTTCAGAATCGATTCATTGAAAAGAGCCAGACTTCCCATTACTAGGTTCAGTCCTGCAGCTCTGAATCGATTCTGAACAGTAGAGATAGGAAGTCCGGCTCTTTTCAATGAACCGATTCATTGAAAAGAGCCGGCCTTCCCATCACTTCTGCTGTGTTTTCTTCCTGGAGCGGCTGCTGATTGGCTGGCGGGACCACATGATGCGGAGTGTTCCGATCACGTGGTCCCCGCAAGGTATGAGACAAAAAAGGCGCACCAACAGCCGCACAACACGGCTCACTCTGGCGTCTACCTCCAACACCACCAGGCGTTGCGTTAGGGGTACGTTATGCGACCTTAACGTCCCCTAAAACACAACGTCTTGGTGTGAAAGAGGCCTTAATGGCTAACTGTATATGGTTTATTGCAATAAACCATGTACAGTTAGTCATTAAAGGTATTGCCGGAAAGAACGTTTGTTGGTTTGATATCTGCATGTCTGCTCCTTGACTAACACCGGACCACACTTCACTTCACTTCTCATAACAAACAAAGCATTGGTTGATAGGCTAACACACATACCCCCCTTCTGGGTTAGAAGCAGCTTGCAAAGTACTCGGACACAAGCAGGGGCTCTGAAAAATATTTGACAGATAACCTCGGTCATCTGGTACAAATTTCCTTAAATGTATATATAATTCCTATGTTCTATGTTACATTTGATAGCCATTGTGACTCTGCTGCTCTCGATAGTTAAACCAGTTCTGCTGGAAACATACCTAGATATATTATCTGATTATTATTGCTGTGGCTAGCTTGGGATACATATAAAATTGGCGCCGGGAGACTTGAGCGCAGGATACAGCCGGTATATGGCTGATCCTGCTGCTGCACAAGTTCCCAGCCGCGCTAAATACTATCCCCCCTCCAGGCCGCCATGGATGGTGGGGAATGAAATAATTCAGCTTCCAGCAAGCCAAATTATTGTGTTTTAAAAGTAACTTCAGCTCTGTCTTCTGACGGCGCCAGAGTTACTCTGTGTGCGCTGCTATAGCCGTAATTCCTATTACAGCCTATGGTGGCGCGGGCTGCACCCAAATCTACCTGCGCTGTAATGAAAGTGCTTGGCTAGCTTGTGCTATTGTACTTCCAAGACATCACCACTTACTAGATTAGTAGAAGCAGAGTCTGTGTCAGGCAAGGATTGTTAATGTATAGCTGTAAGCCACTCTTTGTTTTTCTTGCTTTGTGCTGTTGTGGGGCTTCATTCATACATTTGCAATTGCAGCCTAATAAACTTAGCATAAGGCAGCGCTGCTGCTTTTCTCTACAATATAATCATCACTATTTTTTTAATCTGGTTTGTCTTTTGCCATGTTTCTCATTACCTTACAAAACCATAGTACTTTGTAAGATCAGTAAAAAGTGTAGTCAACAAAATCACCATCATTAAAGATAAAGTACTGTAATTATCACAAATAAAGATAATAGCTGATTTTTAAAGGAAACATCACATAAAATCTGAATTGGAACTAGAGAAATTAAACAAAAAAAAAAGTGTCAAAGCCATATGTCAACTTGGTGTGTAATTGCATGCATATCTTAACATGAAATGTCCTGGTTTTAGTTAGACAATAATCATAATTATTTCTATGCATTATTATTTATTTTATTATTAAGTATTTATATAGAGCCAACATCTTCCGCTGTACAGAGTGTACATACAGGATCTTCTAAAAAAAATTAGCATATTGTGATAAAGTTCATTATTTTCTGTAATGTACTGATAAACGTTAGACTTTCATATATTTTAGATTCATTACACTACAACTGAAGTAGTTTAAGCCTTTTATTGTTTTAATATTGATGATTTTGGCATACAGCTCATGAAAACCCAAAATTCCTTTCTCAAAAAATTAGCATATTTCATCCGACCAATAAAAGAAAAGTGTTTTTAAAACAAAAAAAGTCAACCTTCAAATAATTATGTTCAGTTATGCACTCAATACTTGGTCGGGAATCCTTTTGCAGAAATGACTGCTTCGATGCGGCGTGGCATGGAGACAATCAGCCTGTGGCACTGCTCAGGTGTTATGGAGGCCCAGGATGCTTCGATAGCGGCCTTAAGCTCATCCAGAGTGTTGGGTCTGGCATCTCTCAACTTTCTCTTCACAATATCCCACAGATTCTCTATGGGGTTCAGGTCAGGAGAGTTGGCAGGCCAATTGAGCACAGTAATACCATGGTCAGTAAACCATTTACCAGTGGTTTTGGCACTTTGAGCAGGTGCCAGGTTGTGCTGAAAAATGAAATCTTCATCTCCATAAAGCTTTTCAGCAGATGGAAGCATGAAGTGCTCCAAAATTTCCTGATAGCTGGCTGCATTGACCCCACCCTTGATAAAACACAGTGGACCAACACCAGCAGCTGACATGGCACCCCAGACCATCACTGACTGTGGGTACTTGACACTGGACTTCAGGCATTTTGGCATTTCCCTCTCCCCAGTCTTCCTCCAGACTCTGGCACCTTGATTTCCGAATGACATGTAAAAGTTGCTTTCATCCGAAAAAAGTACTTTGGACCACTGAGCAACAGTCCAGTGCTGCTTCTCTGCAGCCCAGGTCAGGTGCTTCTGCCGCTGTTTCTGGTTCAAAAGTGGGTTCATGCTCATAGAGAATCTGTGGGATATTGTGAAGAGAAAGTTGAGAGACGCAAGACCCAACACTCTGGATGAGCTTAAGGCCGCTATCGAAGCGCCCTGGGCCTCCATAACACCTGAGCAGTGCCACAGGCTGATTGCCTCCATGCCACGCCACATTGAAGCAGTCATTTCTGCAAATTCCCGACCAAGTATTGAGTGCATAACTGAACATAATTATTTGAAGGTTGACTTTTTTTTGTTTTAAAAACACTTTTCTTTTGTTGGTCAGATGAAATATGCTAGTTTTTTGAGATAGGAATTTTGGGTTTTCATGAGCTGTATGCTAAAATCATCAATATTAAAACAATAAAAGGCTTGAACTACTTCAGTTGTGTGTATTTGAATCTAAAATATATGAAAGTCTAATGTTTATCAGTACATTACAGAAAATAATGAACTTTATCACAATATGCTACATTTTTTAGAAGATCCTGTATAGTCTTGTCACAAACTGTCCCTCAAAGGAGCTCACAATCTAGTCCCTACCATAGTCATATGTCTATGTATGTATATTTAGTCTAGGGCCAATTTTTTTTTTTATTATTTTTTTTTAGGGGAAGCCAATTACCCGGAGGGAACCCAAGCAGAGACAGGGAGAACATACAAACACCTTGCAAACTCCTTGCAAATGTTGACCTGGCTGGGATTTGAACCAGAAACCCAGCGCTGCAAGGTGAGAGCGCTAACCACTACGCCGCTGTGCTGCCCCTTTGCTTTGAGAGAGATTGCGTCTAAGATTATTAACCACTACTTATAATAACCTCTAACACTTAGCAACATTGCAAGGAATGTTGGCAGGAGTATGTTCTAGTTAGAAAACCGTCAGAAGAATGAGAAAAGAGGCACACAACCAGTATAGGGCAGTGTTGCTCACAAATTTTCGCCAAGGTCATTTTCACATTAAAAATAACATTTTTGATTTTAAGAAAATTTTCATGAAAATACATTGTATTTTTGCAATATGGTGAAAATTGTCGAAAAACTGGAAAATTTTTTATTTTTCCAGTGAAAACACAAAAAATTGTTTCACAATCTTATTTCAAAATTATTTTCGATGGCATCTTCACTCAAAAGTCAATTTAACATTATTTTTGTGAAAATTAATGTAAAAAGAATATCAGCAATTTTGGTCATTACTGGCATAGTCAACTGTCCTATTAAGCTCTAGTCATTCATAATGTAACACCTTGGTTGCAGGTGGTTAGTTATAGGTCTGATTTTTTTTTGTTCTATTTGAAGATTTTGGTTAATTAGCATTTTAGTCTGCACCACACTTCCACAGTTTAATAATTCCTCCAAATACCTGCCTGCTGCCAAATGCCAATCTGCCACACATTTATCCTCCTCACGCTGCCTGCTGTTATATTTCCTCCTGCTGTCTGTGTCTCCTCTCCACTGCCAGGGAACACATTACAAGGTGCTGCTGCCCATGCGCCACCAGCTATTACGCTCAACAATAGCTGCAATCATTTAAAAAAAATTGTAATTATTTTAGAGGTGTCCGGGTTGAACACTGTGCTGTCCTTATTGTGTATTGGACACAATGTGGGCTTCACGACCGCTGTCTGGAACCTCATGATGTTCATTTACGGCCCTGGTACCACCGCTAGGAACCAGGGCCTATTATGTCAGTCACATCACACTGCCTGACACACATTACTCCTCTTCCTGTAGCTGCATTGAGCTTCTGCTGTCTGTGTGCTGCTACCACTGCCAGGGAGAACAGAAGAAGAACTATTTTGTGCTGCCACCTGCCCACCCACTCTCCTACCGAGTACCGACCGACTATTACCACACACTACAAATAGCTGCAAGCCTGCAACTACTTCCTCCTTCTGCTGATGTCTGTGTTTTACCACCGCCAGGGTACACAGAAAAAGGTGCTATAGCTTGTAATGTGCCACTACCTACCTATTATGCCATCAACACAAATATAACTATGGTGTTATTAAAATAAAATATTTCCACAAATGAAGTAAAAAAAAATATTACAAAAGAAAGGAAAACCAAGACACATAATATAATGATAGAGAAGAAGAGGAAGAAGAAGAAGAAGATGAAGAAGAAGAAGATATAGAAGAAGAAGATGAAGAAGATGAAGAAAATGAAGAAGATATAGAAAAAGAAGAAATAGAAGATGAAGGCGATGAAGAAGATATAGAAGAAGAAGATATAGAAGAAGAAGATATAGAAGAAGAAGATATAGAAGAAGAAGAAGATATAGAAGAAGAAGATATAGAAGATGAAGAAGACGAAGAAGACGAAGAAGATGAAGAAGAAGAAGATATAGAAGAAGAAGATATAGAAGATGAAGAAGATGAAGAAGATATAGAAGAAGAAGATATAGAAGAAGATGAAGAAGAAGAAGAAGAAGATATAGAAGAAGAAGATATAGAAGAAGATGAAGAAGATATAGAAGAAGAAGATATAGAAGAAGAAGATATAGAAGAAGATGAAGAAGATATAGAAGAAGAAGATATAGAAGAAGAAGATATAGAAGAAGATGAAAAAGAAGAAGAAGAAGAAGAAGAAGATATAGAAGAAGAAGATATAGAAGAAGATGAAGAAGATATAGAAGAAGAAGATATAGAAGAAGAAGATATAGAAGAAGATGAAAAAGAAGAAGAAGAAGAAGAAGATATAGAAGAAGAAGAATATATAGAAGAAGAAGAAGAAGAAGAAGAAGAAGAAGAAGAAGAAGAAGAAGATATAGAAGAAGAAGATGAAGACGACGTAAATGAAGACTGTTACAACAACCAATTTGGACACACCTTCTCATGCAAACAATTTTCATGAAGTTAATTTACTATTTTTGAGACCTTTTTTATAACTACTACATTACCACATAATCACGTGATGTTTTTCTTCATAAAAAAGGTGGTTTCATGTATCATTGACCTCCAATACAAGTTTTACAAGCTATTTAAGGCCAGCTCGAATATTGTACTCGAATACAGACTCGGATAGTGACGTCGGATATCCGAGGTCGAATCGGATATTCGATTACATCGGATATTGAACTTTGAGTGAATTCGGATAGTTTACTATCCGAATTCGACCAAACTCGAATAGGATAATGAGGTGTCCGAGCAACACTGTGTAATACTAATTTAGCCATAGACCCTGAACAAGCATGCAGCAGATCAGGTGATTTTGACATTATTGTCAGATCTGACAAGATTAGTTGCATGCTTGTTTCAGGTGTGTGATTCAGACACTACTACAGCCAAATAGATCAGCAGGACTGCCAGGCTACTGGCTTTGCTTAACAAAAAATAAATATGGCAGCCTCCATATTTTTGTCTCTTCAGTTGTCCTTTAAGGCAAAGTGCAGGTAGTCCCCGGTTAACGAACGAGATAGGGCCTGTAGGTTCGTTCTTAACCTGAATCTGTTCTTAAATCAGAACATTGTGCCATCTCTGTGCCCTGTACCTCCTCTTCGCCTCCAGTGCCCGACTCTGTGTCATCTCTGCCCTTTGTACCTGTTTATAGAAGTTTAAAAGCCATTTTTTCTTTGATTGTTTTAAAATCGATTTTCTCAAAAACTACAAGTCCAATTTAAAAAAAACACAAGGGACACAAGGGCTTAATTTGGTAGGTGTAAGATTACACACATACACACACATACACACACATACACACACACACACACACACACACACACACACACACACACACACACACACACACACACACACACACACACACACACACACACACACACACACACACACACACACACACACACACACACACACACACACACAACCACAATTTTTAAATGTGACACTGTCATTGTTATTTTTTTTTTTTTTACGTAACGTTATTTGAATGTTTGCTACAGCAATCATTCACTATTGCACGAGAATATGCACTAGTGCACGAGTGACATGGTGGCTTTTAGTGCTGGATGTAAATCTCATGTCCAGGAACCGTAAGTGTAGCTAATTTGGATGTGAGACGTCCAGGAACCAAAAGTGGTTCAAATAAAATGATTATTTAGAATGCTTCTAATCAGTAGTAATTCTATGAAGGACTCATGTTGGGCAATCCCACAATAAATGCATTATGGTCCCAGTCTCCTGGCAATTTATCCCAGATTTGGTAAAAATGGTGCAGGACAAGGACAACTAAAAATGGCATCGGCCAATGACAGTAAAAGCTGCAATTAGCAGCACTGAATGGTGATTATGGTACCCCTTATTTATTGGATGACATAATTATCATGTATTGCTTTCTAATTACGGCTTTTACTATAGTCACCTATGTCGGCAAGGGGTAGTTTTGGGAATTAAGATGAGGCAGGGGTGGGTAAAGATTAGGCATGGGGGTAGTTAGGTCTAGGCACCGGGGGATGGTGAAGGTTAGGCACCTAAAGGGGGTTGGTTAGGGTGAGGCAGCATGAGGGAGTGAGTGAGTTATATAGGGGTTAAGGCTAGGAACAGGGGGTTGGTTAAGGTCAGGCAGCATCAGGTGGTCTTAGGGTTAGCCATAGGTAGAGGAAGGGTTTTGTGTGAAAGTAGGGTTGGGTTAGGTCATAGTAGAATATTGGTAAATATTACCAATATTTTACTATAGGAATCAAGTAGCAGAGTATTAGTTATTTTACCAAAATTCTGTTGCCGGCAGTTTCTGGCGCTATTTTCTCTTTTTTCCGTGCACCATTTTGACAGGTATGCATTCCCCCAGCATAATATGGAGTGTTTATTGGAAAAAGAGGTTAGCTTCCTGGGTGTATAATGCCATTTAAATGAGATCTGGTGCAGTGTCTTTTTTTTAGGGCTGGACACATCTACAGAACTTATGTAGAGACAATAAAGCTTGCAAAAATTGAGATATATCTGGGTTTAGGTTTTTGATCACACATTTTTGATCACACAAGTATTTTCCCAATAGGTGTTTAGGTGTCTTTTAAGGTAGTCGTACCAAAGGGAAATTCCATCTTTAAATGAAAGAGATGAAAGAAAAAAAACATAAAGCTGTCTAGGAGGAATGTTAAATATGCACAGGTTAGTTGAAAGGAAAATATGTTACATGGTATATACAGGTGGGGTTTTCTGATTTCCATCTTTAGCTGCTCAAAGCTTTTTAGAAATGATCACTCACAATATCAGTAGTGAGTAGGAACCTAGCTCTTTCCAGCTTTTAATATTGAGGTTCG
Source organism: Hyperolius riggenbachi (assembly GCF_040937935.1). Classification (NCBI taxonomy): domain Eukaryota; kingdom Metazoa; phylum Chordata; class Amphibia; order Anura; family Hyperoliidae; genus Hyperolius; species Hyperolius riggenbachi. The sequence goes on from NC_090648.1 coordinate 48,373,885, forward strand.
GAATAGCCAGGAACAGTGTTATTAGAAGTTTAAGAATTGAGGTTAGGGTGGTATGAATCTCCCCTATTTTTTAATAAGGTAATGCCAAACCAAAAGGGTGGACTGGATGGCAGGAAACAGAGACAAAGGAGGGGGAACGCCCAGTATATTGCCTGATAAGTATTCTTTTAAAGGTCTCTGAAGAACTCTTTATCCGAATTGAGCAACGAGATGGGTCAGAAGATTTCAGAACGTTCAGTGGCCTACTGGTTTAAGAATTACAGATATGATTGCCTGTGTGAACTCCTCATGTATCAATCAATACATTTACTAAATAGTTTTATAAGGTTTGGGGCAAGGGCACTTTGGAAGGTTTTAGAATATTCATTGGATAATCCAATGGTAGGGGCAATTTTGTATTTAAATCTATATCAGGTTGGGGGGGGGGGGGGGGATTTACGCCACATAAAAGGAGGGACCCAGCCCTGTTACTCTGGGTGTAGTAGGACAGTTTCATCCTCTTAAAGTGGTCTGAAACTCTGACATATCATTCAATAAAAATGTGTTTTTCTACTTTTTTATTACTTTTACAGTTATCATATCTGCTTTTGTGCACAAGTAATATTGTCTGTCTACAAATTACAAGTCTTCCCAAGTGTACTTTATCTTTCCCTGAAAGCTGCCATTGCATTTTATTACAACTGCTTTTGTTATATATTACAATCTTCTAATGAGCGGTTCTGAACTGTGTTTGGTTTTAAAGCAGAGACAGCTTCTCAGAGAGTGTTTTTTACTTGTTACACACAAATGTCTCAACATTGGAATGTAAACAAAGATTGTTATTTCCAGTCTGAATGCGGATTTGAAGCTGAATAGCCTTTGCATAGCAGGATAAAGTTCTGTGTTTAACCATTTCAGGGCTCATAGATTAACTGTTGGACAATCCCACAATAAATGCATTATGGTCCCAGTCTCCTGGTAATTTCTCCCAGATTTGGTAAAAATGGTGCAGGACAAGCACAACTAAAAATGGCCTCAGGCATTGATAGTAAAAGCTGCAATTAGCAGCACTGAATGGTGATTATGATACCCGTTATTTATTGGATGCCATAATTACCATGTATTGCTGCTAATTGCGGCTTTTACTATAGTCGCCTATGTCGGCAAAGGGTAGTTTTAAGAGTTAAAATTAGGCGGGGGGTGGGTAAAGATTAAGCATGGGGGTGGTTAGGTCTAGGCACCGGGGGGTGGTTAAGGTTAGGTACCTAAAGGGGGTTGGTTAGGGTGAGGCAGCATGGGTGACTGACTAAGGTTATGTAGGGGTTAAGGCTAGGAACAGGGGGTTGGTTAAGGTCAGGCAGCATCAGGTGGTCTTAGGGTTAGGCATAGGTAGAGGAAGGGTTTTGTGTGAAAGTAGGGTTGGGTTAGGTCATAGTAGAATATTGGTAAAGATTACCAATATTTTACTAAAGGAATCAAGGTTTTTTTTACCAAAATTCTACTGCCGGCAGTTTCTGTCGCTATTTTTTTCTTTTTCCGTGCACCATTTTGACAGGTATGCATTCCTCCAGCATAATATGGCGTGTTTATTGGAAAATGAAGCTAGCTTCCTGGGTGTATAATGCCATTTAAATGAGATCTGGTGCAGTGTCTTTTTTTAGAGCTCAACACATCTACAGAACTTATGTAGGGACAATAAAGCTTGCAAAAATTGAGATATATCTGGGTTTAGGTTTTTGATCACACATTTAAGTATTTTCCCAATAGGAGTTTAGGTGTTTTTTTAAGGTAGCCGTACCAAAGGTAAATTCCATCTTTAAATGAAAGAGATGAAAGAAAAAAAAATGAAGCTGTCTAGGAGGAATGTTAACTATGCAAAGGTTAGTTGAAAGGAAAATATGTTACATGGGTTATACAGGTGGGGTTTTCTGAATGCCATCTTTAACTGCTCAAAGCTTTTTATGAAATTATCACTCACAATATCAGTAGTAAGTAGGAACCTAGCTCTTTTCAGCTTTGAATATTGAGGTTTGGAATAGCCAGGAACAGTGTTGTTATTAGAAGTTTAAGAATTGAGGTTAGGGTGGTATGAATATCCCCTATTTTTTAATAAGGTAATGCCAAACTAAAAGGGTGGCCTGAATGGCAGGAAACAGAGACAGAGGAGGGGATAGGCCCAGTATATTGCCTGATAAGTATTCTTTTAAAGGTCTCTGAAGAAGAACTCTTTATCCGAATTGAGCAACGAGATGGGTCAGAAGATTTCAGAACGTTCAGTGGCCTACTGGTTTAGGAATTACAGATATGATTGCCTGTGTGAACTCCTCATGTATCAATACATTTACTAAATCATTTTATAAGGTTTGGGGCAAGGGCATTTTGGAAGGTTTTAGAATATTCATTGGATAATCCAATGGTAGGTGCAATTTTTTATTTAAATCTATATCGGGTTTGGGGGGGGGGGGGACATTTTCGCCACAAATCTTAACAAGGAAGGAGGGATACAGCCCTGTTACTCTGGGTGTAGTAGGACAGTTTCAGCCTCGTAAAGTGATCTGAAACTCTGACATATCATTCAATAAAAATGTGTTTTCCTACTTTTTATTACTTATACAGTTACCATATCTGCTTTTGTGCACAAGTAATATTGTCTGTCTACAAATTACAAGTTTCCAAAGTGTAGTTTATCTTTCCCTGAAACCTGCCATTGCATTTTATTACAACTGCTTTTTTGTTATTTATTAAAATCTTCTAATGAGCTGTTCTGAACTGTGTGTGGGTCTGAAGCAGAGACAGCTTCTCAGAGAGTGTTTTTTACTTGTTACACACAAATGTCTCAACATTGGAATGTAAACAAAGATTGTTATTTCCAGTCTGAATGTGGATTTGAAGCTGAATAGCCTTTGCATAGCAGGACAAAGTGCTTTGTTTAACCATTTCAGTGATGTTCTGGTACCATTTTATTTTCTGGGATGGTAGCTTTAAAGCTGTAAGGAATCTTTTAGAGCAAACTAGAAATGTTGACTTTCAGACCACTTTAATGTAATTATCATAATCTGAGGTCAGCTCTGCTTTAAATTCTTGATGAAGAGTGAGCAGCTCTTTGGAGGAAAACTGTTGCTTATTCAGGAGTTCAAGACTCAAGATTTTTTTTAAAGGATATCCGAGCTACCACCCCAAAACAGTACACATTTACATCTTGATTGGTACCCACTGCATTGTTAGTTTCCCCTTGCAAGCCTCCATTCTATACTTGGCACCAACTTGTGGTGGTCAGGACCTTTGAACCAGATGTTATATGTCTTGCACATGCACAGTTGGTTCCTTGTGACTAGTGATGGGCCTTAAATCAAATTTTGGGTTCGCGAACTTCGAACTCAAATCTTCATAAAAATTTGTGAACAGTTGAACCGCACCAACCTTCATACTTCAATGGGCAGGCACATTCTAAAACCTATACAGGGATTGTTTCTGGCCCCAACAGTGATGGAAAAGTTGTTTTTAAGGGGCCCAACACACCTGGACCGTGGCATGCCAGAGGGGGATCTATGGCAAAAGTCCCACCAAAAATTACATGGTTGACACAGAGTCGTGTTTTAATAAATAAAGGGCAGAATTTCTAGCACATTCCTACATTCGAGGAATAAAGGGCTGCTTTAAAATGTCCAAAGTGTGTATACGTGGATCAGGTAGTGTAAGGGATATGCCAGCTTCACACTAACAAACCAAATGCTGCATTTACCATTTTCAATAGGTGATTTCAGGAAAGCACACTGATGTTTATTAGGCGCATACATTAAATTTAGTGTGAACATTAGGTTATTAATAGTGCAGATTACAATGACAATTTTCCATTGCTATCATTGATAGAGTTAAGGAGAGAAACAGAAGCCTTGGAGTGGAAGGCAAGTAATACTTCCCTTCTGTCTTGTAAAATTTGCTTGTAAGTATATGGAACCTTGTCAGGCTGGTGAGTCTCCAAGGCACACAGAACATTAGCTTTGTTGGTTAGGGGTCTTTTTCTATGATTGGTGGAGCTTAACCAGTTCACCACAAGTTTTTTTTTCCCCTTAACCACTTGAGGACTGCGGTGTTAAACCCCCCTAGTGACCAGGCCATTTTTAGTTAATTGGGCCACTGCAGCTTTAAGGCCAAGCTGCAGGGCTGCACAACACAGCACATGATTCCCCATCCCCTTTTCACCCCACCAACAGAGCTCTCTGTTGGTGGGGTCTGATCGTCCCCACATTGTTTTTTTTTTATAAATATTTATATAATTTATTTTTAAATAAAATGTACTATTTTTTTTTTTACATTCCCCTCTCTCCCTTCCTCCCCCCAGCCAGCCAATGACATAATCGGCTGTCATAGGCTTCAGCATATGAGAGCCGATCGCTCTCCTGTGGGCCAAGGGGACAGCCGTGTCACACGGCTATCCCCAGTACAGTGCTGCAAGTAATTAGATGGCGGTTTCGTCCGCGTTTAACTGTCTCCCGAGCGGCGATTGCTGCTCGGAGACTGAAGGCTGGGTGGGCTCCGCCCCCAAGCAGAAGATGCGCAAGCAGCCTGTGCGCAATCTCCTGCTAGCTCCATAGAAGACCATACATGCCAATCGGCATGGAGCGGTCCTGGGGCTGCCGCACTGATCACGCCAATTGGCGTGGAACAGTCGGCAAGTAGTTAACTACTAGTGGTCGGAAACTCTGACATAACTTTTAATAAAAATGTGTTTTCTACTTTTTATTATTCATACAGTTATCATATTTGCTTTTGTGCACAAGTAATATTGTCTGTCTACACATTACACTACCAAAGTGTAGGTTTTCTTGCCCTGAAAACTTTAATTGCATTTTATTCTAAATACTTTTTATTATATATTAAAATCTTCTAATTAGATCTTCTGAGCTGTTTGTGTACCTGAAGCACAGAGAGCTTTTCAGAACGTGTTTTTTACTTGTTATACACAATGTATCAACATTGGAATGTAAACAGAGATACTGTTATCTCCAGTTTGGATGTGGATTTGAAGCTGAACAGAAGTGGTTTATTTAACCATTTAAGTGATGCTCTGTTTAAAAAAAAAATGCTGGGATAGTAGGTTTAAAGCTGTGAGGAATCGTTAAGAGCTAATCTATATATATAATAGGCTAAGTGCCTCAAACTTCAAGCAAGAAGAAGAAGTAGCGCGCCGCCCCCAGGGCCGGTCCAAGCAAGAAGAGGAAGTAGTGTCATATCAAACCAAGGGCATCTATATATATAATAGGCTAAGTGCCTCAGCCTTCAAGCAAGAAGAAGAAGTATCGCCCCGCCCCCAGGGCCGGTCCAAGCAAGAAGAAGGGGCTGATCCAAGCAAGAAGAAGAAGTATCGCTCCGCCCCCAGGGCCGGTCCAAGCAAGAAGAAGCTAAGCACTGCATTCCAGCAGCTCTGGAGGTGTGTTTAGCTTCTAAAGGCAACAATGGTTAATTTGCATATATTCAGCAGTGATGCACTGGGAGACATCTCAAGCTCATTCCAACCTGAATTATCGCAAATTCTTTCTGTTCTAAGAAAGCAAACTTTTGTTTTCCAAAGTGTTTTAGTAAGGGGGCTTTTAAGACCATTGTAGCCCCTCACACACTCCAATGAGTTCTGGGTCACCATGAGCTTGCTGGTTAGTCTGTACCTCTCGGTGTTACAAGCCCTACTCCACAGAGCCAAATTAATCCATGCCATGCACTGATTAGATTCAAACAATCTGAAACAGTCTGTATGCATGTTGGATTGTTATGGCTCAGTACAAATTAGCAAGCTGGCACATCATTGCAGTCCAGCGTATCTGGAGGTGTGTTTAGCTTCTAAAGGCAACAATGGTTAATTTACATGTATTCAGCAGTGATGTACTGGGAGACATCTCAAGCTCACTCCAACTTGAATTATTGCAAATCTATCTTCTATTTTTCTATATATATAATAGAGTAAGTGCTTTAAACTTCAAGCAAGAAGAAGAAGTAGCGCGCCGCCCCCAGGGCCGGTCCAAGCAAGAAGAAGAAGTAGTGTCATATCAAACCAGGGGCAAAGAGGGATAATTTGCATATTTAGTAGCAGTGTGTTGTGGGTAACCACAAATGTTCACTTATAGCTGAATTATTGCAAATTTTCTTCTGTTTTAAGAAAGAAAATTACACCAAGCTTTTTTTTTTTTTAGTAGGAGGGCTTTTTGGTCTCTTTTATTCTCCTATACATTCCGAGTGGTTTGGGTCACCCTGAGCTGCTTGGTTACTCTGTTGTACTGGTCCAAGCCCTATCTCATACAGCCTTACCAATCCCTGCCATGTGCTGATGAGGACCAAATGGCTGAAACAGGCTGTCATGTGGGTTTGATATGACTGTGCTAAACTTAAAGCTATAGGCTTGCTTGGCTTACCAAGGGTGAAGAGGAATAAGTTGTATATTTAGTAGCAGTGCGTTGTGGGTAATCACAAATGTTTACTTATAGCTGAATTTTTGCATATTTTCTTCTGTTTTAAGAAGGCAAATTACACCAAGCTTTGATTTTTTTAGTAGAAGGTCTTTTTGGTCCTTTTTATTCACCTATACATTCTGAGTGGTTTGGGTCACCCTGAGCTGCTTGGTTACTCTGATGTACTGGTCCAAGCCCTATCTCATACAGCCGTATCAATCCTTGCCATGTACAGGTGAGGACCAAAAGTCTGAAACAGGCTGTCACATGTGGGTTTGATATGGCTGTGTAAAATTTAAAGCTATAGGCTTGCAATACACCAGTGGTTCTGGATGCTTGCTTGGCTTACTAAGGGTGAAAAGGAATTATTTGTATATTTAGTAGCAGTGCATTGTGGCCGTAACCACAAATGTTCACTTATAGCTGAATTATTGCAGATTTTCTTCTGTTTTAGGAAGGCAAATTACACAAAGCTTTGCTTTTTTTAGTAGAAGGTTTTTTTTGGTCCCTTTTATCCCCCTATACATTCCGAGTGGTTTGGGTCACCCTGAGCTGCTTGGTTACTCTGTTGTACTGGTCCAAGCCCTATCTCATACAGCCATATCAATCCTTGCCATGTGCAGATGAGAACCAAATGTCTGAAACAGGCTGTCTACATATGGGTTTGATATGACTGTGTAAAATTTAAAGCTATATGCTTGCTATACACCAGTGGTTCTAGATGCTTGCTTGGCTTACTAAGGGTGAAAAGGGGTAATTTGCATATTTAGTAGCAGTACAATGTGGGTAACCACAAATGTTCACTTATAGCTGAATTATTGCAGATTTCCTTCTGTTTTAAAAAGGCAAATTACACCAATACAGTGTGCGGCATTGCAGGAAGTGACGACAGTGGAACGCAGGATGGAACACGGAAGAGGTGAGTCATCCCCGCCCGCTGCCTCTTACTAATAGTGGCGGCTGCTACTGTGCTTAAGCAGGAGGGGGAGCGCACATGAGGGACCAAGGGGGGGGGGGTGTCCAACCCCCCTCCCAGCCGCTGTGCCCAATACCCCCTTCCTGCCCTCTACCCTCGGCTAGTTAGAAATACTGGCTTTCAGACTACTTTAAGAATGAGAGCAATTTTCACTTTTTTGCACTCCTTCCATTCATTCACCAATAACGTTATCACTACGTATCACAAAAAATTATTTATATCTTGTTTGTTGTTTTATTTTCACTATCAATTAGACTTTCTTTGGGTAGTACATTTTGCTAAGATATATTTTATTATAAATGCATGTTAATGGGAATAATACAAAACATTGAAAATAAATAATTATTTCTGAGTTTTCAGCCATTATAGTTTTTAAAGAAAACATGCTACTGTGGATAAAACCTACACATTTTATTTGCACAATTGTCCTGGCAATTACAACATTTAAAGTAATATACTCGCATACAAGCCAAATTTTTGACCCCCAAAAAGGGGGCCAAAAGTTGGGGGATCGGCTTGTATGCGAGTCCTGTTGTGGTGGTCCGTGGTCTCTCCCCCCTCCCCCCACGGCCGCCGCTGCTATTACCTGCTCAGCCAGTGACCGCTTCCTCTAATCCGGGTTCCCCTCTCCTCTTCGGGTTCTCATCTCCATAAGTGTTTCACAGCAGCGCGCCCGGCGCTGCCTTTGTGATGAGGCAGGAAAGAGCCATTCCCTTGGTAACGCCAATACATCGCCGCTACAGGAAGCCGCGCTCTTTCCTGCCTCATCACAGCAGCAGCGCTGGGCGCGCTGCTGTGAAACACTTATGGAGAGGAGAACCCGGAGAGGAGAGGGGAACCCGGATTAGAGGAAGCGGCCGCTGGCTGAGCAGGTAATAGCAGCGGCGGCCGCGGGGGGAGCGAGGAGGGTGCTATACTGGGGACTATACTAGGCACTATACTAGCTATACTGGGGAACTTTGCTAGCTATACTGGGCACTATACTGGGTCACTACCTACCAATACTGGGCACTTTACTAGCTATACTGGGCACTTTACTAACTATACTGGGCACTATACTAGCTATACTGGGCACTATACTAGCTATACTGGGGCACTTTACTAGCTATACTGGGCACTATACTGGGTCACTACCTACCAATACTGGGCACTTTACTAGCTATACTGGGCACTTTACTAGCTATACTGGGCACTATACTAGCTATACTGGGGCACTACCTACCCATACTGGGTACTATACTAGCTATACTGGGCACTATACTAGCTATACTGTGCACTTTACTAGCTATACTGGGGCACTACCTACCTATACTGGGCACTATACTGGGCACTATACTAGCTATACTGGGGCACTACTTACCCATACTGGGCACTATACTAGCTATACTGGGCACTACCTACCCATACTGGGAACTATACTAGCTATACTGGACACTACCTACCTATACAGGGCACTATACTAGCTATACTGGGCACTTTACTAGCTATAACTTTACTAGCTATACTGGGCACTATACTAGCTATACTGGGCACTATACTAGCTATACTGTGCACTTTACTAGCTATACTGGGGCGCTACCTACCCATACTGGGCATTATACTAGCTATACTGGGCACTTTACTAGCTATACTGAGGCACTACCTACCCGTACTGGGCACTATACTAGCTATACTGGGACACACTGGGGCGATCACGCGGCCTGCTCCAATCCAGCATTTCCTACCCCTGGCTTATATGGGGGTCAATAATTTTTTCTAGTTTTTCAAGTAAAAGTTGGGGGGTCGGCTTATATGCGGGTCGGCTTATATGCGAGTGTATACAGTATGTCCTTAGTACAGTGTATGCCAACAATATTTTATTTGGAAATAAATGTGTCTTTTTTTCAGTTTTGTGTCCGTCACTAATTACTTATTTGAAAAAATAACAATAATAATAAACCCTCATGAAATACATAATAAAAAAGCTGAATCCCTAAGGTAACTATGTATTATTTTTTTTTTTTTGAAATGACATTTTTTTATATACAAATATATTATTTTGGTAACTAACCATTGGGAGAGGTAAGGAGTTAATTTTAATAAGAGATTTATTTATATGTATTTAATTTAATGCATGTAGGAGTAATATTACTATTTGGTGACTATGCCCCCCCCCCCCTTATTACTGTGAACAATAGACAGGAAGTTTAGTGTGTGTGCTTTCACTTTTATGTTATCAATCAATGTGTTCTCACTGGTCAGTGGTCTACAACTCATCTGCGGGGGGGGGGGGGGGGGGGGGAGGGGAGGGAAGGTTGCAGGCATTAGAGGATGAAGATTAATATCTACGCCCCTGGAATGGGAACAGACTTCCCACGGGGCATAGCTATACTGCAGCATTTATCAAGAGAAATCTCAGACTCATTAACCAGTTAATGACTAGGCTTACACCCCCTTAGTGACCAGGCTATTTCTTTACAATTCAGTGCTCTGAAGCTTTAACAGCTCGCTGCAGAGCCGTACAACTTAGCACACAAATGAATGTTCCCTCTGTTTGTTGCCACCAACAGAGCTTTCTGTTGGTGGCATCTGATTGCTGCTGCCATTTTTTTAATTAATTTTATTCTTATTTATTTTAAAATAAATGTCCCTATTTTATTTTATTTCCCCCCTCCCCCCGAGATCCAATCAGTGATCACCTCTCATAGGCATCAGCTCTTCTCCGTCACTAAAGTGGGGATGCAGGCACATCCGAGCACGCGATCCCCAGTAATCTTCTCCCCCAGAAATCAACGTTAGGTGCAGCTGCCGATTGGCATTAGGCAGTCGCAAAGTGGTTAATAAGGGAGTAGGTTGCAGCGTAGATGGATCCGGCGATCCGCAAGTTTCGAAGATAAGGTTCCCTGGAGGCATACCTTTGGTAGGTGTGGGGGAGGGTATGCTGTGGAGGAAAAAGAACATACAGAGAGGAGCAGGAAGGCAAAATGGGATCAAGAGTCTTCCCTCTCCATAGGTGAGTATCTGATTTTTTTTTCCAGGTTGGCTTTAGTGTTGCTCTAAGAGAGCCACGATAGCTGTAATTTGAAGGGTCTTGTTCTTCAAGCTGAATAAAATGTTCCCTATTCAAATGATGTATGTATTTCACCCCCTTGTTTTTTTCTTTATTAAAGCACAGTAAACCTTAGATATGGTTTGAGCATTAGAACAAACCACTGGAGTTTTTCTGATTCAGGACAAACCAAATTCCCAAATCCCAAACATTTTCCCCCTTTTAGCCCTTTTACTGAGCAGTGACATTTTAACTAAGCAAGTAGGTGCCAAAAATATAACTATTTAAGATCAAGGTAAGCGTGGACTTCCCTCCATAGAACCACATTAGCCATAATAGGACAAAGGGTTTCATCAACTCAATGCATTTAGCGGGCTAACACTACCACTTCATCAGGTATACCATGATCCTATGGCTGGCAAAACTCAGACTAGGCATCTACATGTTTTAGCTACACTACAGATTAGCACTGAATCCTTTTACCTTCTTTGTTTCATTCTATGTTCCTTCTTTCCCAAGCTAAGATATTATTTCTCAATGGAATTGGACTTTAAGCTGCTTGTACACACACAGTATTATGTCTCTGGATCTTATTCTTTTTATGACCTCGCTTTATCGCATGGGCAAAACAGTTTCCATAGCTCTGTAAGAGAAAGTGTAATAAGGGCCCTGCCGTAATAAAGATATTACGGTAGCTAAGACTACTCCTGAGCCTTTCTTGTAGTTGAAGAGATGAGTGAAATGGCTGGCTTCAGCCTGTAATGTTAGTTGACCTGGGTTAGATTCCCGGCCAATGGTTGTATAGTGGTGAGCATAGCTGCCTTCCAAGCAGTTGACCTGGGTTTGATTTCTGGCCAATGTGTGTGAGCTTGCTTTTGACAGCCTACAAATCCCTGGAAGACAAAATCAGAGAGGGGGAAGAAGGAAAGGTAGGAAAGTAAAAAAAAAAAAAAAGCACAAGAACAAGATTAGCTCTCAAAAGAGCTGTTGTGGAGGTACTATTTTAGGAATAAGAATCAGCCAGGAGCAAGCTAACAAGCTTAAAAGAGCCTAACTAATCTTTCCCTATGAAAGTCTGGCAGCAGCTTTCCCTTCACTAATTACTACAGGGACACAAACTACTAAAATGGCCGGCGCTGCCTGCCTTATATAAGGGGTGGGGTGGCTCCAGGAGATAGTATAGCCTGATTGGCTACAACGGGCCTGCTGACTGTGATGTAGAGGGTTAAAGTTGACCCTAATGGTGCACTATGGGGGCAAATCAAACTTCCAGAAAAGTTCGCCGTTCGGGCCATCTGTAATAGTGTGTACCTATATATATATATATATATATATATATATATATATATATATATATATATACACGAAAATCAGATGTGTATGTATGTATGTATGTACAGTATGTGTGTGTGTTTGTATATATGTGCGTGTGTGTGTGTGTGCCGCCATCATTCGAAAATGCCTTGACCAATTTCAACAAAACTTGGTATAAAGATCCCTCACTACCTGGAAAGATGTGTTCTGGGGGTCTCACGCACTCAGAGTCTGTGCATGTAAGTTAGGAGTTTTTTGTAGCTATGGCCCCTTTCTTCTTTTGCCTGGAGAAGAAAGGGGCTATAGCTACAATAAACTCCTAACCTGCATGCACGGACTCTGTGGGCCAATATGCAATTCACTTTTTTACCTGAGTTATCTCCCAGGAGATAATTTTTCATCTTTGATTTACAATAACTTTCCAGCACTTTTCAACTAAAAAAGTACCAAAAAGTAGGCGAAATAGTACTACCAAAATTAGTTTGAGTATTTTCTTGCTTTCTGTTGGCTTAAAAAGGCATTTTATTGAGAAGTTTAAAATTATCACCTAGGAGAAAACGGAGGTGTAAAAGGGAATTGCATATGGGCCTGTGTCTCTTATTACCACTAACCACCTTCCCTCCCAGCATCACTGTAAACAGCAAACAAGCACCTGCAAAGCACAGGCCCCGCTTCGCACTGATTCAGGCACAGAGCTTCCACATACACTCCTGCTACACGGGGGAGAATACACCAGCGCCAGAGGCGGGACAAGGTCCTCCAGCACCCAAGGCTGAGACACCAAAGTGCATCCCTTCATCCCTCCCACCCCAGCCATCACACACTGATTGCTAGTAGACTAAGAGGCACCCCAGCATCCCCCTCTCCCCCTCCCCCAACACCTTAATCTCTAGTTATCTGGCTTGCAGCCACTGCCATCTGGATCCGGGAGATACCCGGATAGTTGCTATCCGGATATCTCCCAGATACCTGTGCGGGGTCAATCTTACCTGTCTGACGTCTTCTCCGTCTGTCCCTTGGCGCCTCCCACGATGCGCTCCACGTGGCGGTCACGTGACTACAAACACTTCCTCCTTCTGGGTTTGTAGTCACGTAATGCACGTGGACCGCATCGTGGGAGGCACCAAAGGACGGACAGAGAAGATGTCAGACAGGTAAGATTGACCCCCCCGCCACGCCCGCACAGGTATCTGGGAGATATCCGGATAGCAACTATCCGGGTATCTCCCGGATCCGGATTTAAACAACACTAACTGCCATGTATCCCCTTTTATTATTTCTCTCTGCTTCAAACACAATAGGGTAATGATAGCTGAGTGAGTTTTGTGCCCCGTCCTACACTGCGCCCTGAGCCTCTGCCTAGGCCCGGCCCTGACCAGCACAGCCCCAGCCTCTATTAACAGAGCAGCTACAGAGTGTGGTCAGTTCTTGACTGATGGAGGCAGGGGTGAATGGAGGAGCAGCAGGAGCAGGCGGATTCCACTACAGAAAGGACACTGCTGACAAGCCTGGCCCCTGGCTCAAAGGGACAGAATCGCTACAGTTGGAAAATCCATAAGGGTATTACCAGCACATCCTAAAGGTGATGAGATCTGTCCTCGGCCGTCTGGCCAAACTTATATATACATATTTTGAGTGTGCTCTCTCTCCTTTCCACTGTCTACCTCAAAATTGTGCTCAAAGTGTTAATATGTTGTGTGCCCAACATTATTTTCCAGTACTTCCTTAATTCTCTTGGGCACGGAATTCACAAGAGCTTCACAGGTTGCCACTGGAATCCTCTTCCACTCCTCCATGATGAAATTGCTGGATGTTAGAGATATTGCACTCTGCCACCTTCTATTTGAGGATGCCCCACAGATGCTCCATAGGGTTTAGGTCTGGAGACATGCTTGGCCAGTCTAGCCCCTTTAACCTCTGTTCATTTGGCAAGGAGTGGTCATTTGGGAGGTGTGTCTGGGGTTATCATGTTGAAATACTTCCCTGTGATCCATTTTCAAAGTAAAGGGATCATGCTGTTCTTTAGTTTCTCACAGTACATGTTGGCATTTATGGTTCCTTTAATGAACTATAGCTCCCCAGCTCCAGTAGCACTCATTTAGCTTCAAGCCATGACACTCCCACCACCGTGCTGGACAATACGGTTGTACTTCTCCCCCAGTTGGTTGCCATCTCACATGCTTGAAACTAGGGATGCTCATTCGGATTTTGCGGAATTGACATTTCCAAATTTCCGATCGTAAATCTGAATTTCCGATCGGAACTCAGAAAACGGAATTCGGAAACCGGATTTCTGCAGAAATATTGCATCACTGCAATTCGGTAATTGTAGCCCAATCACAGAACTCAATGGACCAATCAGAGAATGCAGAAACAACTCAAAAGTATTTGGCCAATCAGGGAATGCAAAAAATGTTAAAAAAAAAAAAAAAACAACAAACACTACTCGGAAACTGATCGGAAATCGGATTTCTGTAGAAACACTGCATTACCACAACTCGGTAATTTTATCCCAATCACAGAACTCGGAAGCATTGGACCAATCAGAGGATGCAGAGTCCACTCGTAAATTTTTGGTCAATCAGAGAATGCAAAAAATGACCAAAAAACCCCCACTATTCCGGAATCTGAACTTGGAAATTGGAAATCGATCGGAAATCTATATGTATCCGGTGGAGCAGTGACCGGATCCACTTTACCGGATCCATTTGTTTTTAAAATACAGTGTGAACCGGGCATCGGGCCTCACTTTTTGCCAGGTAATGCCGCTTGAGCGACATCACATGTTTGTGTGCACTAAATTGTATCTAGTACGTGTATGGACCTTAAAGGACAACTATAGTGAGAGGGATATGGAGGCTGCCCTATTTATTTCCTTTTAAGCAATACCAGTTGCCTGGCAACCCTGCAGATCCTCTGCCTCTAATACTTTTAGCCATGGACCCTGAACAAGCATGCAGCAGATCAGGTGTTTCCAAGATTATTGCCAGATTTGTCAAGATTAGTTGCATGCTTGCTTCTGGTGTGTGATTCAGGCACTACTGCAGCCAAGTAGATCAGCAGGACTGCCAGACAACTGGTATTACTTCGGTTGTCCTTTAAAGGAATAGGGAGGAAACAAGAGGTGGGTAAATGCAGAAGGTTTACATCTAGGGTTGCTGTGCTTGTGAGCTTTATTCAGAGCAGAACCCAGATTGTCTAGAGGCTGAAAGTGGAATCTCCAAGGTTATAATCTATGCTTGTCTAAAAAAAGTGTGTTTTAAGAATTAATCCTGTGTCTCGAGGGTTAAAGAGAACCTGAGGTGAGAGGGATATGGAGGCTGACATGTTTATTTCCTTTTAAATAATGCACATTGCCTGGCTGTCCTGCTGATCCTCAGCCTCTGTTACGTTAAGCCTGAACAAGCAGGCAGACCAGATGACAAAGCTAACAAAATTAGCTGCATTCTTGTTTCAGGTGTGTGATTTATACCCTACCAGGGGCATTGCTAGCCCCAAAGATCATTGGCTCAATGCCTCAATGGTGGGCCTGCTGGGAGCTGTGGTGCATCAATCGGGGGTATTGCTGAATGCTGTGGTGCCTCTATGTAGGCATACTGGGTGCTGTGGTGCCACGCTGGGTGCTGTGGTGCCTTTATGGGGGCATGCAGGGAGCTGTGGTTGTATGGCGGCATGCTGGGAGTTTTGGTGCCTGAATGGGAGGCCCATGGGAGCATAGGAGAGGGTCCACTAGAAGGTCAGGGAATGCGATTGGGGAACTGCCAGATAACCTGGCAGCACACCAGCCCACCCAGCAGAAAGCCAGACCAGCCAGCACAGAAGCCAGGTAACTCTGCCTAGTTATATTTAAGTGACACAACCTATTTATATGATATGCTGCATTTTGGGGAGTTTTTTGTATTAATGGAGAGAGGGCTTCATCTAACATTTTGCTGGGCAGGCCTCTTAGACCGCTGTTAAGTTCATGTAAATTTGACTTCATCTATGACCACAACCACATTCTGGTGCATGGCCACACCCATATTACATCTGGAGTGCCCAAAAGTGCCCAGATCTCGTAGGACCCTAGCAACGCCCCTGGACCCTACTGACCAGAAAGATCAGCAGGACTGCTAAGGAAATTAACATGGCAGCTTCCATACGTCTCACACCTCGGGTTCAGTGGGAATTTTAGAGTGATGACAATGTTTAGCTACGTACAGTCATACACATGTCCAACAAAGGGCACAGCCAACACCACAACATGACCAACACCACAAAAAAAACCATTTCCCAGGCATATTTATTTTGATAAAATGTTCCAAAGACAGATCATTAAAATATGGTCAGTTGAAAACAATATTACTGGTAGTTCACTACCATAAAATGCCATGTACTTTTTTTTTTTTTTGCAGTCTCTATGGTTTTACTCCGTCTTTTGTAGATGTGGTATATTGTGTCAAACTATTTAGCATAGTACTATCACACCTACTGTAAGCTTCTGGAAATTGTGTGTTATATACCTCAGCCCTTGGCTGTCATGAGGTTTAATAAAAGGACATTTATCAAAACAAGTGTCACAACACTCCTGAAAGCACTGAAGTGACTCAGGAGAAACAGTTTGCTCTTGACGTAAAGTCAGGTTAATTACACCACTTTCAGATACTTATTGCTCAGGTGTTGCAAAGGAGAACACACTTTCTGATGTCAAAGGGGGTTATAAATGAGATTATCAGTCCAGAGGGTGAAAGTCTAAGAAATATGGAGAGGCAAAGGAACCACAAGAAGCCAAGAGAGTTTCTCCATCCAAGTAGAGTAAATAAACGTAAGACAAAACCTTTCTATGACCTGCTGTTTATAATGATAGGGTTGTGTAGAGGTCAACCTTAACGTGGATGCACAGGAATTAGAGATACTTGTTATCACTTACATAGTCTTTTAAAGGTACTGAATTCAGAATTCAAGCTGAACGCCGGACACAAATTCTTCTTTAGCAGTACACCAAGAGCCTTTGTCGAGACCTTGGTCTGGATCATTGCTGCTGTTGCATGTTTTTTACACACTGATAAACAAAAGATTCTATGAAGTGCATTGACAAGTTTGAATCACGTTCCCAAATGTTCTGCACTATTTTATTCCTACTGCCAGTGGCGTAGCTAAGGAGCTGTGGGCCCCGGTGCAAGTTTGACAATGGGGCCCCCCAAAGCACTCTATACATAACAATTGATACGGTGCACCAAAACCTGCCAATAGCAACTACAGTGTCAGAGGTGCAAGAAAAGCATGGGAAACAGTTTCTTAATGATTACCACTATTCAAAGTATCTATAGAAGTCATTATTATGAGCACAGGACCAATAGAGATCTAATACTGTAGTTGAGGGAGGGCCCTTTGGGGCCCCTCTGGCCCAAGAACCCCGATGCGGTCGCTACCTCTGCAACCCCTATTGCTACGCCCCTGTGTCTCCCTGTATGTAGATGAAGCCATATGGAGATGCCTGAATGACTAGAGCAGTGGCAGAAGACTCCAGTTCAATGGACAAACAAGGGGATTTGCAATGTGTATATTGGTGGGTTTTTACCTCAAAATATAGATTTTTTTAAAAATGTGTTGCCATCTCTGTTCTTGCTGACGAGATTTGCCACTTCCAGTTAGGGATGCTCGTTCGGATTCCGCGGAAATGCGATTTCTGAATTTCTGATCGGAAATTGCATTCGGAAATCGGTAATGGAAGTGCGGTAGGTGGATTTTCACAGAAAATTTTGTGGAAATTGCGGAAATTTTCGCTGACTTGAACATCAATTTCCTCAAAAACTACAAGGTGTTTTTGAAAGATTTTTTTTCCTCCTTTTCATACTTTTCTGCTTAACATTTCCTGAAAATTTGGTGTTTCTAGCACCTATAGGGGATTGCTATTAACTTCTAAAGTCGGCATCATACTGCTTAGCGGTTCCAATGTGGAATTTCACTGTAATTTCTACCGATTTTAACATGGAATTTCTCAAAAACTACAAGGGGCTTGATTCACAAAGCGGTGCTAACTGTTAGCACGCCTGTGAAAACCCCCTTAGCACGTCTAAACGAGCTTTTCGCGTGTAAAGCTTTATGCGCGTTAAACTTTACACGCGTAAAACTTTACGTGCGCACTGCACAGAGCGCAGGGCGCTCCGCGCGAAGTGCCCATTAAAGCCTATGGGACTTAGCGCGCGCATAGGACTTTGCGCGCGCAAAACTTTGCGCACAAAACTTTGTGCGCGATCTGATTGAGAAATCCGGTGCTAACCTACTTAGCACCCTGGTTAGTGCGCCTAAAGACTTTAGACATGCTAAGTAGGTTAGCACCGCATAGTGAATCAAGCCCAAGGTCTTTTTGATATATTTTGTTTCCACTTTTCTGCTTAACATACCCTGAAAATGTGGTGTTTGTAGACCCTACGGGGGCTTTGCTATTAACTGCCAAAATTGCCCGCTGTTGACTGTAATGTAAAATGCAGAAAATTTGCATTACCGATATGCGGTATGACACCGATTTTAGAGGTTAATAGCAAAGCCCCCATAGGAGCTAAAAACACCACATTTTCAGGGAATATTAAGCAGACTACTGCATAGAGCCAAATTAATCTATGCCATGCACTGATGAGGATCAAACAATCTGAAACAGTCTGTATGCATGTTGGATTATTATGTCTCTGTACAAATTAACAACCTCACACATCATTGCATTCCAGCAGTTCTGGAGGTGTGTTTAGCTTCTAAGCGAAACAATGGTTAATTTGCATCTATTCAGCAGTGATGCACCGGGAGACATCTCAAGCTCACTCCAACCTGAATTATCGCAAATTCTTTCTGTTTTAAGAAAGCAAACTTTTGTTTTTCTTATCTTAGTAAGGGGGCTTTTAGGACCATTGTAGTACCTTACACACTCCAAAGAATTCTGGGTCACCATGAGCTTGCTGGTTAGTCTGTACCTCTCGGTGTTACAAGCCCTACTGCATAGAGCCAAATTAATCCATGCTATGCACTGATGAGGATCAAACAATCCAAAACAGTCTGTATGCATGTTGGATTATTATGACTCTGTACAAATTAACAAGCTGACACATCATTGCATTCCAACGGTTCTGGAGGTGTGTTTAGCTTCTAAGGGTACAATAGTTAATTTGCATATATTCAGCAGTGATGCCTTGGGAGACATCTCAAGCTCACTCCAACCTGAATTATCACAAATTCTTTCTCTTTTAAGAAAGCAAACTTTTGTTTTTCTTAAGCAGACAAGTGGGAAGAAGAGGAAAAATAATCTTTCAAAAAGACCTTGTAGTGTTTGAAAAAGAACATTGTCAAATTCGTCAGAAATTACAGCAAAAATCTGCATCGGAATGGGGAAATCGTTAGTGGAAATGGTAGCGGTAATTGGCAATGGCGGAATGCAGATTTTCTGCAAAAATGGAAATTGGCATTTCTGGCCATCCCTACTTCCAGTTAAGACACCTTTTTGGCAGGTGGATATGAGAGACAAAAATAACACTTTTTTTCTGTCTGGAGGAGCTGTTGGATGCACATAAGAACATCATTGCTGTAGGAATACAATTTATAGACTGTCCAAAAAGCAAAATGACTATGGATGGCAGCTCAGTGGGGAAAATTAGTTCAAGGATCCTGATTTGGGAGAGATTTGTGAGTTTGCAAATCCCTGAACCTCTGCATGCTTGATGCAGGGTTCTGCTCATCCAGCTCTTTATGGCCTGTGCAGCAACATTTAAAGAGGAACTCCAGCGAACATTTTACTGTTGGCAGGTGATGTAGCTGCTGCATGGTTTTTGGCAGTTGGAAACAGCTGTAAACGGCTATTTCCCACAAAAGTTTGACATTTTCTTGTGGGAGGGGTTACTTGTGGGAGGGGTTTCACCACAATATCAGTCATACAGCGCCCCCTGATGGTCTGTTTGTGAAAAGGAATAGATTTATCATGTAAAAGGGGGTATCAAGCTACTGATTGGGATAAAGCTAAATTTTTGGTCGGAGTTTCTCTTTAAAGTGGTCTGAAACTCCGATATAACATTCAATAAAAATGTGTTTTCCTACTTTTTATTACTCATACAGTTATCTTATTTGATTTTGTGCATAAGTAATATTGTCTGTTTACAAATTACAAGTTTCCAAAGTGTAGTTTATCTCGGCCTGAAACCTGCCATTGCATGTTATTCAAACAGTTTTTTATTATATATTAAAAACAAAAGTTTGCTTTCTTAAAGCGGAATATAACCCTGCATTTCAACTTTGCTCTAAAACATTATTTACAGTATATTATATGCAACCAGCATTTTTTTTTACTAGACCAGCATTGGAAGGGTTACACAGAGCTTTAAAGTTCCTGGAGAGAACTGCAGACACATCCCAAGCTTACATAGATACATTTTGTTTACATAAATGTATCTAAGTGTTGAATGTGACTCACTCTCTCTGACTGAGAAGGAGCTGGAGGACAGCCAAAGAGTGTGTAACATTTATCACTTGTTACATTCTATTTAGTTAAATGTATCTATCTGAACTTCTGCATATCTCTCCACGGAACTTTAAACCTCTGTGTTTAACCCTTCCAATGCTGGTCTAGTAAAAAAAAAAATGCTGGTTGCATATAATATGCTCTAAATAATGTTTTAGAGCAAAGTTGAAATGCAGGGTTATATTCCGCTTTAAAACAGAAAGAATTTGCGATACTTCAGGTTGGAGTGAGCTTGAGATGTGTCCCAGTGCATCACTGTTGAATATATATATATATATATATATATATATATATATATTAACATCTTTTAATTAGCTGTTCTGAGCTGTTTGTGTGCTTGAAGCAGAGAGAGCTTCACAGAGAGATCCTTTTCACCTGTTACGCCCAGTGCACACCGAGCGGTTTTTGGAGCGATCCGCCGGCCGCATCCGCCTATAAAAACGCTTGTCTAATGTATTGCAATGGGATGGTGCACACCGGCGGTTTGCGGTTTTTGCCAAGCCGCAAACGCGCCTCCTGCTGCGCGTTTGCGGATTTCGGAAGCGTTTCGTCCTCAATGTAAAGTATAGGAAAAACGCAAACCGCTCTGAAAAACGCTACTTTAGAGCGGTTTGCCAGGCATTTTTGTTACAGTAGCTGTTCAGAAACAGCTTTTACTGTAACAATATGTGTAATCTGCTACACAAAAACGCGCCCAAAACCGCTAGGTATGTTTAGAAAACCTCTCTAAACATACCTAGAATCGCTCTGAAATCAGCTCCCAAAACCACTAGCGTATTGCGGATCTGCTAGATTCGCCAGATTCACAAACTTTTTGGGAAACTCGCATTCACTGTTTGCGAATCTTAAATCTGATGTTCGGCCCATCACCAGTGGTGACCAGGGTCATCAGCCAGGAATGTAGTTTGGTGGACAAACCTGTGTTTGAAATGGAGTTTCCAGGTTTGAACCACATGCAAGCAGGCTCACCCAGCAAACCCCACTTGTTTGTTTAAGGTTTTACATCAGCAAAGTTCAAAGGGTCATTATCTCTGCTCATTAACTGTTTCATAGTTTAATATACAGAGTGTAGTTTGTAAACTGGAAATATTAGAGATTGGTAAAATATTTAAAAAAAAACAAAAAAACGATATAACTGAAAATAAAAGTATGAGATTTTCTTTGCTAATAATGTTCTATTAATTATCCGTACTACACATACAATTTACTATACCATAGTTTTTTTTTTGTTTTTTGTTTTTTTTTCTGCTTTAGTGTCACTTTAAAAGAAAAAGAGTGAACTTTCAACTAATACGTTTTTTTCTTGTCAGCATACAGGAATTGAGTCTAGAGAATTCTTGTCAACCGAAAGCTTACTCTTTATCTCTTAAAGTGGACCCAAATTAAAAATACAAGATTTCAGAAATAAAATCTATTTTCTAAATCATAAAAATAAACAGCAACCTTTTATCAGCTGCATGATGACAAATATAACATATTTTACATTTATTGGAGGATCCCCTCCAATAAGTAGCAGCCTGTGTTTTTGTGTTTTATCTCCTCCACCAGTCTGCTGGATTCTGTCCCAGCAATATGAAAGGAAGTTTCATATTGCTGGGAAAGAATCCGGCAGACTGGTGGAGGAGATAAAAAACAAAAACAAAACACAGGCTGCTACTGATGATGTCACAGAGGAGGTGATCTCAGCTTGTGTGAGATTTCACATAGACGACCCTGTGAGGGAGGGTAGCTGATGACAAACACACCCATGATCTATACCTCCTACTAAGCTCAGAAGCAATGGCTGTCACCTGTATAACCCCCTAGTTATGAAAAGAGAAGGGTGACAAGCATGCACTGAAATGGCTTGAGGCAGGGAACACACTTGACTGTTTTCGTGCGCGTTTTCTGCACAGAAAAACTGAAAACTCATGTTAATCAATGTGCTAGTTCACACTTACTGTGTTGTTCGCATGCAGAAAAAAACCTGACATTCTGCATCCTGATTCTGCACATTTTGGCAGTTTCCTCTATCATTTACATCAGCTGCTGTGAAAAATGTGCGCGTTTTCCTGCATGGAAACACACTTGGTGTGCAGAAAAAGTATGCAGAAAAACGCGCGCGGAAAGCTGAAAGTCAAGTGTGTTCTCTGCCTGAAGAAGTACTTACCGGTATTTATCTTTGTATGTGTCAGAGTGGTGCAAAAAAAATGTTTGATTTGGGTCCGCTTTAAGTTAGCCAATAAATGGCACCCTGGTTTAAGAATGCTTGTTTTTATTGAGGTTTGCTATAGAGAAAAACAAATGGGCCTGGATGAGAATCTGGATCGCCCAATTTAAACTTGTGTAGCAAAGGGTTTTTTTTCTACTGTCCAATAAAGCTGTTTACTTCAAGTCATTTTATTCATTTTCTCAGGGAAAAAGGCAAGTCACTGGATTATGTGAATTTGAAAGTTGAAAGCTGTCTATCAGCTACCTAAGGTCAATACAGATAACAGACACTCCTAACATTGGCACTAACACACACTTTGCTGATCTTTATGCAGTAGAAAATACATTTGTAAAGGGCCACAAAAAAGCCCCTACTGATAAAGCTATGAAAAACTTTAAGAAGTTTCCCTTCTTAAGACAAACAATCTTTTCAGGTATTCAGCTTCAACTGAGCATGATGCCATATGACTCCCATAATACAGGACCATTTCAAGTTACTAATTGGTCTACAGCACGTCTGTAGTCTAGCATTTTGGTGTAACTCAGCTGTTTCAAACTGTTGTGGCCTTTATAAGATTGGTATAAGATACCGTACTTCAGAAGAAGGCTGGATTATGCACAAGGCAATTAAAGCAATTGTCTTGAGCCCTGAGGGAACTTCCGGCTATATAGGTAGGAGCCCGCTGGGAGCCTTACTGTGGGATGGAACACACGAACAGGAAGAAGTAAGTAGATGCAGCGCGTGGATCATGGCAAAGTGAGTATTTGCTGTTCCATCTCCTGCTGCTGGTTCTTGCTGTTGTATCCCCTCCGCCTGGCTATCTATACTGAGTCACCCATTCCTTAGTATCTATACTGAGGCACCTATCCCTGGCTATCTATACTGAGGCATCGAATCCTAACTATCTATACCAAGGCACCTATTCCTGGCTATCTATACTGAGGTACCCATTCCTGACTATCTATACTGAGGCACATATCCCTGGCTATCTATACTGAGGCACCCATTCCTGAGTATCTATACTGAGGCACATATCCCTGGCTATCTATACTGAGGCACCTATTCCTGGCTATCTATACAGAGGCACCTACTCCTAGCTATCTATACTGAGGCACCCATCCTTGGATATCTATACTGTGCACCTATCCCTGACTATCTATACTGAGGCACCTATTCCTGGCTATCTATACTGAGGCACCTATTCCTGGCTATCTATACCGAGGCACCTACTCCTATCTATCTATACTGAGGCACCTATCCTTGGATATCTATACTGTGCGCCTATCCCTGGCTATCTATACTGAGGCACCTATTCCTGGCTACCTATAGTGGGGCACCTATCCCTGGCTACCTATACTGAGGCACCTATTTCTTGCTTTCTATACTGTGAGCATCTATTCCTGGCTACCTATACTGAGGCACCTATGTCTGGCTACCTATACTGGGAGCACCCATTCCTGGGTTACCTATTTTGGAGCACCTATACCTGGCTACCAAAACTGGGGGGCCCTATTCCTGCCTACCTATACTAGGGGCACCTATTTTTGGCTACCTATACTAGAGGCACCTGTACTTGGCTATTTAATGTAGGGTGAAGGGCAGGGGCATAACTAGAAATCACTGGGCCCCCCTCCCCCCCTCGCTTTCTGCACAGGTAAACTGAGAACCAATGTTATTAAATTGGCTAGTGCACATTTGAATGTGTTTTCCTAATGAAGCACTACACGCATTTCTCTTTCAATTAAATTAGCTTCTGTGATAAAATGTGCATGTTTTCACTCATACAGACATACATGGTGTGCAGAAAACGCATAGAGAAAACCAACAGACGGTATGCTCCCAGCCTCAGCTTATTACACTCACTCTCTCCATCTCTGATGGAACAGGACTGGCTCTGCAGACTTCTCCAGCATCACTACAGTACACAGCACTTGGGGAGGGGTAGAGAAGTTGGGAGCTGGGCACTGTACACAAGACCCTGCTGCACACTGAATAAGGACTGTCTACAAATTTTTGTATGATCACTTATCAGTTGCTGAGCAGATGCAGTCATTAGAACAATTGTGCAGAGAGCAGAAAGCTTTTTCTCTCTGTGCCCTTAGTTGTCAGTCTCTCAGGACAGGGAAAATAAACTTCTCCCCCCACGGGCCCCATGCTGCTTCTGGGCCCCTCTGCTGCTGCATCCCTTGCAGGGTCTATTGTTACACCCCTGGTGGGGGGGCCCGGGTCCAAAATCTGCATCGGGCTCTGAGGTTTGTAGCTAAACTACTGCCTGCACTCTTAAATATTGAATGCCTTGAATTCAGGGGTACATTTTTTGATTCCAGAAGCACAGAAATCAGCTGTCATGCTGTGTATCTCTCACAAAAGTTTTTCTAAAATTGGTTAACATTAGATAGTTTTTTCCCTCTTTAACTGGGAACATGATTTCTGATTACAACTACGATTACAATTATATTACACCTTATCTCCTTGCTCTTATCTCTCGGCATATCATCACTGATGTTGGTAAAGGACTTGCGACACTGCAGTTACGCACCTGTACATAGGAGAGCAATAACTGGCATCTTATCAGCAAAATGTTTATTATGTATAATGTCTTAAACCCAATGTCATCTTCTAGATAAGAGACCATCCTCAGTGAATACAAGGGAAAGTGGTTTCACACATCTCAAAGTGCTGAATTATGTGATCCAAGATGTTTTTATTTGCAGATTTTTTTTTTATTGTTTTGTTTTTTTAAGTAATTGGAGGAATGTTGGAACCTTAATGATTGTTCCACTTGGTGCATTGGCTGGATAGTGTAATGGTTAAGGGCTCTTCCTCAGACACAGGAGACCTGGATTCAAAACTTGGCTCTATCTGTTCAGTAAGCCAGCACCTATTCCAGTAAGGAAAGTCTCCTTAACACTGCTACTGCCTACTGAGTGCGCTCTAGTGTCTGCCTCGCAAGCGCTTTGAGTCAGACAGGAGAAAGGCGCTATACAAATACTGCAATTATTATTATTTTTATTTTTTTTTCATAAATATAATCGTAATCGGTGGAGATATAATCAAGTTGAATTCTTTAGTGCTGTGGATCAATTAAATACATTTTTTCTCTCTGACTGATCTTATCGAAAATATAATTAGCTAAAATTGTACCGTTGGGCACCTTTCATAAATTAATGGATACTTAATGGATACCAGAGCTGAACTAACTAAGAGAAAAGTGGGAGCTGGCATGTACTGGCAGCTGTCATGATGCTGCCCACCGCTCCCCCCATTCTCCTCCATTCCCCTCCTTTCCTAACTAAATGCCCAACAGCATAGTCAGCATGGGTCAGCATAGTCGGGCATTAGTGCACAGGTGCTGGCCTGGGTGCACGCGTCCTACATCGCGCGCGCACCGCCATGTGCGCTCTGTGCATGAGGTAGTGGTCACGTCATGCGCATGAGCAGTGTGCTCTTTGCTGCGGGCAGGTGATGTAGGACGCGCGCAGCCAGGCCAGCGCCTGTACATTAATGCCCGACTATGCTGACCCAGAAGAGGCTACCGGGGGCATTTAGATAGGAAAGCAGGGGGGATAGAGGAGAACAGGGGGAGTGGTGGGCATCAGCACAGCTTACAGTACATGCCTGCTCACCCCCCCCCCCCCCCCCCACCCTCTCCCCCACAGTGATGAGATAAACACTTGTATCAATTCTCCAACTCCTAAAAATGAGTTTTAAATATCTCACAGTATTACATTATGTTTAAAAAACAAAACAACAAAAAAAACAAAAAAACAGATGTATTGTTTGTCTCAGCTGAATGTAACAGTCTGTCTCTGTGTCTCAGAGTGCTCAAATATGTGGAAACGATTTACCTTTTTTTATCTATCCTCTCCTGGCAGAGAACTGGGCTTCCTAAAGCCCAGGCTCTATGACTGGAATTCCTTATCAGTAGTCCGACTGGGTCCCGACTGGAGAAAAACTTGTATTGCAGAATATTATTTTTGTTCATGCAGAGAAAGAAGAAAAACATCACAGCATATTTATTTGTGTGCTATGCTCTGTATATACAGTACACATGTCTATCATCATGTCAAATGTCACTTAAGGTTTTTTTAAGCTTAGAATCAATTAAATACAACCAAAACCATCGAGATGGTCATTGGCTTCAGAAAGCATGCCGCCAACCCATACCCAATTTATATTGATGACTTTGAAGTCGTAAGGGTACCCAGCGTCCACCTCCTGGACACAGTCATCTCTGATGACCTGACCTGAAAGGCCAACACCATCTCAACTCAGAGGAAGGTGAAGCAAAGACTCATCTTCCTTCGCCAACTAAAGAAGTTTGGTATAGCTTAGGAACTTTGCACATCAAAAGAGATTAGCAGCGCTTTCAGACAGAGGCTGTACCCGAATTAGCTATTTGCAAAGGTGTGCAGAGCTCCACAATATGGACAATATTACACAACATGCATTCAAAACAGGTACAGCAAAAGAGGGTGTTAGCTTCAGTAAAAATAATATGTGCACAAATTATTCCCTACTAGACTTCCCCACGGCGATGATGGGCCCTCGCGGGGAAGTTTAACAATAAAAAACATAATTTTTTACCTAGTGCTGTTAATCATAAATAGTATATACATTTCTTCAAACACACATCAAACAATTGACAGCACTCCAGGCTTTCAGTTTGCAGCCTGGAGAGCAGTCACTTGTTTGATAGCTTAGGAACTACTGAGTTCCCTCTACACTGCCACCATCGAGTCGGTTCTTTGCTCATCCATCCTGGTCTGGTACACTAGTTCTTCCGCCAGTGATAGATATAAAATTCAGAGGGTCATAAGCTTAGTGAAAAGAATCACTGGGAAACCCCTCACCCTGTTCAACCTTATCTACAACACTAGACTGCACTCTAGAGCAATGAAAATTGCTGGTGACCACTTCCAACCAAACCATAGCTTCTTCAAACGTCTCAAATCAGGCCAGAGGATCTGAGCCAATTCCATCAGGACCACAAGATGTATGAGCACTTTTTTCCCCACAGTCTCTTAAACTCTGCCAACGCTCCACCCCATCCACCCCCTTCCCTCCCCCCTTAGGCTGTAGCTGTCTGTTGACTACTATATGACTATGGTTGTCAGTCATTGTTCACTGTTACTGTCTTGCTGTAGGTGGTAATACTACTACTGTCTTATTTTTGTATAATGTTGAGGATACCGTTAACCTGCATTGTTTTTTTTTTCCATTGATGTATCACTTTTACGGTGTCAAATCCAATTCTGGTGCTTTGTGAAATAAAACAGAGATTCTGAGATTCTATATGATTTTCTTGTTTGTGAATGTGGGATATGTATCCTGCCATGATCTGGTGGCTATTTTACAGTGTCAACTTCTTAACGGCTCTCTGAAATGACAAAGTAGAAGACAGATGTCACACATCTTACCGGAATGATTAAGAAAAGTCACTGATTGTAGAAAGAAATCTTATTTACAAGTGTAGGAGAGGTTTACTATTTATTGTACTGACGCCACTGAGCCTGACATATCACACAGCAATTACTGGTTATTACTGAACGCACTTACGTTAGTCAATAAAGTCATAAAAAAGCCATAATACCAAAACTGGGATTGTATTTTGAAAACACAACAGGAAAGGGAATTACAGGCAATGTCTCTATAGCATCTTGGGAACTGTTTATAAAGATGCAAGAGTAGGTAGGGTTCTACACTCCTTACAACAAAGCACTCTATATGCTGGTGCTGATAATCGAATTCACCGCAAATGTTCGCGAATCGGCCATTTACGGCCGGCTCCATAGACTTAAACAGCAGGTGATTAGCCACCGACTTTAGCGGTTAGTAGCAATAGAAATAACAAAGTATGTTAAAAAGAACAGTGGGAACAAGGGGACTTTTTTCAAAAAGACCTTATAGTTTTGTTATGTTCAGAGTGTTGTAAATGTAAAAAAAAAAGTAAAGTGGGTCACCCCTCCTGAGCCTCTTTAACCCCTTGTCCCCCATGCAGGCTGGGATAGCCAGAATATGGAGCCCTTGCCCCATGAGGCTTTGCACCCTGAGCTAAACCAGCCTGCATGGTTCATGGTATGGTGGGGCTCTGGGAGAGAGGGGCGGCCTCTCCCCCAGAGCCCTTGTCCAATCCATAAATGAGGGGGTCTTCCCCACCTCCGGTGCCCCATGAGGAATTAGTGGCTGTCGATGCCCTGGGGAGTTCATAGTGGCATCTGGGAGACCCCTTTAACCTCCCTGGCGGTATGATAAATGCGGCTGTGCTTTTTTTCCCTTTTTTTTTTTTTTTTCAGCATGTAGCTAGCCTAGCGCTAGCTACATGCTTCCCCCCTCCCTGCGGCATCCCCCCGTATTTACCGATCGCTGCCGGCGCCGCTTGCCCATAAGGAAATCCCGTTCTGAACGGGATATCCTTGAGGGCTTCCCCCGTCGCTATGGCGACAAACTGAGTGACGTCATCAACGTCGCCGACGTCGTGACGTCACAGGGAATCCCGATCCACCCCACAGCGCAGCCTGGCGGCGATTGGCCAGGCTGCGCAAGGGGTATGCGGGGTGGGGGGCCTGTATCGCGACGAATAGCGGCGCATCGGCGGCGGGCGATCGCAACAAGCTGCGTGTTTGAAAAAAAATATTTATGCAAATCGGCCCAGCAGGGCCTGAGGAATCCTCCGTGGCGGCTTACCCCGTGTCCAGCACGGGGTTACCGCGTGCCGTCCACTGTCGTCACTTCCTGCAATGCCGTCCACTTATAATACAGTGGGCGGCATTGCAGAAAGTGACGACAGTGGAACGCACGCTGGAACGCGGAAGAGGTGAGTCATTCCCGCCCGCTGCCCCTTACTAATAGTGCCGGTGGCTGCTGCTGAGCTTAAGCTGGAGGGGGAGCGCAGATGGGGGACCCAGTTGAGGGAGGGGGAGTCCGACCCCTCTCCCTGCCGTTGTGCCCAATACCCCCTTTCTGCCCGCTACCCTCTTATGCTGCGTATGTTAGTTTCTAATATTACTTTTTCTCCCTCTCTGTTAGAGGTTCATTCCCACTTCTTGTGGGGGGCATGTGCTCCGAGGTGTAACCACAAATCCTACCCTTTCCACTAAAACTTTAATGGGGCCCCTCAATATTCACACCCCTTCCATTGGTGACCCTCACAGCCTATGGCCAGTCTTGCAATGGCAATAATGTGGACGTCATAATCTTCACACTCATAACAAGTGTCGCCACAAAAATACCTGATCTGAAGGATGGCCCCCTTTATTGGAGCTTACAGCTATGGGCTCCTATGCAGTTTCAGGGGCTGCTCCCCTGTAGTTATGCCTCTGCCTGTGCCGCCAGTGGTGGCCAGAAATTACGCCCATGTGTAATTACACATCGTAATTACGCATCGAAATGGGAAATTTGCGGGTTACACATAAAATGTTTTGCTTGTAATCGCTAACCGTAATTATGCATGTTAGAGTAATTTACACGTAATTTCAGACGCAAATGTTTTATGCATACGAACTGCAAGGCCATCCCTGGGTGGGCTTGAACCACCAACCTTTCAGCTAATAGCCAAATGGACTAACCAATTGTGCCGCAGAGACTGTGTATGTAGTTGCTGCTAAATGGCTATCTGGGGTTCTCTTCGGACAACTGTTGAAAGCAAAAGGCAAGGCCATCCCTGGATGGGCTTGAACCACCAACCTTTTGGTTAGCAGCCAAATGTGCTAACTGATTGTGCTAACTGATTGCATAATTTCGGACGCAAATGTTTTTACGCATACGAACTGCTTTTTTGCATTGGATAATAGCTGCACAATGGCTGATCAACGCAATTTTTTTTCGCATATGAACCCATTTTTCGAATTGAATATTTAAATAAAATCCAAGCGGATGTGCAGTATCCTGCCTGATGAACACTATTTTTGTTTTTTCATGCAAACGCATTTTTCGCATTGAATATTTAGCTAATAGCCACGCTTGTGTAGCACACTGGCAAATAGATACAAATATTTTTTATGCATTGAACACAAATTATGCGTAATTGCATAATTACAGGCATAATTACAATTCCCAAATGTAATATGCTGTATGTAACTTAATCACAATTACGCAATGCGTAATTTCAAAAAATGATGTGAAATTTTGCGTAATCGTAATGATCCATTATGAGCACCACTTTATGCCACATAGTTCTGAAAGTGTTTTACACCCTTCTTTTCTTAAAATAGTACTAAATAAATCATGAAGAGACTTTTTTACTGACCTTCCCTGTAGGAGGACTTTATAACTTGTATCCTAAAATAAAAGGTATGATTTACAAGCTGCTATTCATATTGTCACGTTTAGGATTGGTTTTGAAGGTAACCTCTATGGCTGTTTGCTGTTTGGACATGGGAATTATATTGGCAACACTCAAAGTCTTTACTACTTAATTGTTGTTGGCTTGAGTAATACAGTGTACTGGCATTTTCCTTTCTTCATTTGGAAGAGTAAACATGTCGTAGTGTAAGGTTTGTGCGTAACATTGTCTTGTGCGTAACATTGTCTCATCAGCAATAGTCGAGATAAAAGATAAATTATTGAGAAACGGATAAGCATTGCAGGAGGCATGAAGGCAATATTGCACAATATTCATTGCGTTAACAGAGGTAAAAGGAATATATATATATATATATATGTATATATATATATATATATATATATATATATATATATACTGTATATATATATATATATATATATATATATATATATATATATATATATTTACTTTATTCAGATACTCTCCTTGTTAATAATATAGAATAATAGCGTGGAGTTACCACCATTACTACTACTGTACTACTTCTACTACTACTACACCTACTACTAGTACTCAGAGCTGGGACAAGGTCCCCCAGCACCCAAGGCTGAGACACCAAAGTGCGCCCCTCCATCCCTCCCACTCCAGCTGTCACACACTGATTGCTATTAGACTAAGAGGTCCCCAGGGCCCACAACCTCCCCAACACCTTAATATCTAGTTATCTGGCTTGCAGTCACTGCTATGTATCCCCTTTTCTTATTTATTTCTGCTTCAAACACAATTAGGAATGACAGCTGAATGAATTGTGCGCCCCCTCCTACTCTGCGCCCTGAGGCTGGAGCCTCTCCAGCCTATGCCTCGGCCCGGCCCTGCTAGTACTACTACTAACTACTACTACTACTACCACTACTGCTACTACTACTACTAATTTTGCTTCAACCTAGCCATAACAATACCCTCTGAGCCCCTAGCAAACTCAATCATCATTGGGTCTCATGCAGACCCCTCCCCTCAAATCTTGAGCCCTGGGGCTCAATTGCTTAAATTACTTTTATGCATCCTATACACTACGCTATTTTTTGTAATTAGCCATTTTGTTGGATAAATGCATCGCAAATTAAGAAAAAAATTTGCTGAAAATTCTTTTTAGTGATGGTTGGAAGTTGGAACTCAGAAATGTTGATTTTCGATTCTGTGATGATTCCAATTTCCACCAATGTCGATTACCGATAGTGGTGCTCGGATGTTCCGATCCACGAATTCGGCAACCACGGCTATTGGCGAAAAAATTCCGCCTTCGGCGTGATTGGTTACGGATTTTGAATCACGTCCACGATTCAACGCAGATTTTTGGTCGTGAATGACGCAATCATGGCCGGATCCACGACCGGATCACTTTAAATGGGGGCTATTAATTGGTAATAAGTGGTTTTAAACAGGGAAATACACTTTGAGCAAATACAGAGGTGAAGTTGAGTCCCAATGGCACTTGGCGGTGATGGTACCACTAGAGGAGGATGACGCCAAAAAGACCCAGAAAAAAAATTAGATGCGTCAATGGACCCGGGCAGTGTGAACACAGACTTTAATAGTGACTGAGTCAAGAGGAGAAAGCGGCCGGTCAGTGCGGCAGCACAGAAGGACCCTTTAAAAAACAATAGTGCTACATGCCTCATTTACCCTAAAAACCATTTTTAAAGCAATTTAAAGGCCACTTCCAGTTTTTCTATCCAGATATCTGATTTTGCCCGGATACCCTGGATACTGAGGCGGATATCCGATTCGGATCCGGATCAGAAAATTTTTAAATCGGATATCGTACCCGGATCGGATATCTGGGTATCCGGATCCAATCCGGATTTTGAAAAGGGGTATCTGAGCAGCACTACTCTGGGCTGCTGTTCTGCATACAGACTCTTGCTTAGGCTCTTCAGGTCTCCGGGGTGCTGGCTGCTGCTTGTGGTGGTTAGAGGTTGTTAGCTGAGATAAGGATCCTTGTTTACTCCATGCTCACAGACCTGGGATTAGGATTGACCCAGAGGTATCGTTAATTCTTAGTTCACAAGTTCAGCTATAATGGCTGAGAAAGTGCCCCCTTCCCCCTATAGAAAATGATATGTGCTCCCCCCCCCCCCATTTAGATAGCCAGATGTGCCCCCTTTAAATAGCCAAATGTGCCCCCTTTAGATAGCCAGATGTGCCTCCTTCCCCATTTAGATAGCCAAGAGTGCCCCTCCTATAGATAGCCAGATGAACCCCCTTTAGATAGCCAGATGTGCCCAGCTTTTTTCTACTGCTGTTAACACTTCTGCACTCTTTTGCAGAGGCAAGGAGAGAAGCAGGGTTACTTTGGGCAGCCAGCAAGCCACCTCTCAGCCATGTGGGAGTGCAGGGGCCATGCAGAGTGCCCTCACAGTGCTGAGCCCACCCATAGCTACGCCTCTGCACATGCAGGGAGGCACAGTTGATTTAATGCTAGGAACTGATGATTACAAATGTAGAATCACAAACACTGGTCCACATGACAGCCCAGGGGCCCCAGGTCTCTCTCACTCACTGGGGCCCCCAAACCAACATGCGACACCTAGAGGGAAGTGCGGGCAAGCCCTGGACCTCTCACCTCCAGGGAACTCACCCCACCACCTCTAAACTGAATGCCAACTGCAACAAACACAATTGCTAACTTCCAGTCAGAGCAATATCCTGCCTCTATCTGGCCAGCAGACGCTTGTCAGCCAATCAGGTGCACTGTCATACACCCTTTGCCTGCTGTACCATACCTATCAGGAATTACATAGATTAGCATTCAGATGGGAGGCTTCGGTTGGACGCAATCGTGAATTGCGTCGTTTAACAGGGACGCCCCGTGTAGGCACATCTCCCACACGGTCCCCTCCCTAACCACTCACCTGTCAACCGCATCGTAGAAGCTGCAAAAAATAAAATTTAAAATCACAAACACTGGTCCACATGACAGCCCAGGGGCCCCAGGTCTCAAATGTAGGGCTGGCCGAGGTTCAGTCTGCTGAAATCTGATCAAAATAGAGTAGTGCAATCTGATAAAATGATCATTACTGCCAGATAAGTTTCTGGACTATACCATGGTGCATAGCCACATTATAAGCAACAAGGCAATAAAGGCATCCATCTGTTTGATCCTCATCTAGTACAGCCCAACAGTCCACTCTCATATTAAATCCACAGCAAGTCACTAAAGTGAAAAAAACAAAAACAATAAAAAACAACTTATGATGATATAATGAATTGTATTTGCAGTACGGATAATGAATAGATCTGTAACATCTAAAACTATGGCGGCTGTGGATACGCAGGCTATACCCGCAGCCGCCTTTGTTCCCTCTTCACAGGCCTTCTCCGTCGCGGCGGCGTCGAGCACGCCGGGAACGGCATAGACTCTTGCTCATAGGGTCTCTGTATCTCGCGGGCGCGTGCGGAGACAGGACCTTTATGCTGGAAGAAGGCGCGTCAGCTGACCTGTTGATCGGCTGACGTCAGGAGTGACTCGCGCCACTCGGATTGGCTGATTGCTGGGGGGCATGAAGCTGGGCTCTCCTCGGCTTCTTAAGCCTTCATAGATCGTTGGCAGCTCGTCTGCTGTTGCAAATACATTTGTGTTAGCGCTCAGACCTAGTGAGGTTCCTGTTGATGATAGATGTATATGCAGTGTTTGCAATATACATCTATCTATAGTTAGTTATTATTACATTGTATTCTGATAACCTGTGTATGATTCTGGCTACTCTTTGACCTTGCTATTGCTAAACGATTCTGTACCTCTGCCTTTCTGACTTTAGTTGCTGAACCTCTGCCTGAAATTAACTACTCTCTCGCCTGCCGATTTTGTACTATCTCTGCCTGCCTGTTATCGAATCTTGCCTGTCTGACTACTCTACTCACCAGTGGGCCCTAGCCACTGGTGAGGTGCTCTAGCTATTAGAACCTACCAGCCCCTTTGGTGAGGTTCAGACTTACTTTCATAGCTCCAGTGACTGATAGTACCTTGCCATCTCCTCTGGCAAGGTCTAGTTAAACTATTCAGTCATTTGTGTTGTTAGTACCTTACCAGCTCTTCTGGGAAGGTCTAGTTAAACTATTCAGTCATTTGTGTTGTTAGTACCTTACCAGCTCCTCTGGCAAGGTCTAGTTAAACTATTCAGTCATTTGTGCTGTTAGTACCTTACCAGCTCCTCTGGTAAGGTTTAGCCAAACTTCTTTAATTTCTTCATTATTAGTACTTTGCCAGCTCCTCTGGTAAAGGTATTGTTATTTGTGTTGGTAGACCCTCCAGCTCCTCTGGAGAAGTCAATACTGTTGCACCAAACACCACACCTCACTCTCAGCTAGCTATACTAGTATTATTGGTGATACTGCAGATCACCACATAGTCAGGTATAGTGTCTGTATTATTGGTGATTCTGCAGATCACAAATAATCAGATGTCTGAGTTGCAGCACCCAATCTTTACAGAACAGCAGACCAGAAATAATATGGAGACACTGTGCAATCGGGTGGATCTGCTGGCTACCAATGTTAATGAACTAATTGAAACAGTTAACATGCAGCAGACCCAGATTGACCAACTGATTCAAACAGTTAACAATTTGAAAGACCCTAATGCACAAATGCCCTCCCCTCATGTCATAGAACCCAGGGTGCCTCCTCCTGAAAAATTCTCGGGGCATCCCTCTGATTTTCGAAATTTTAAACACAGGTGTTTATCTTATTTTGAACTATGGCCAGTATCGTCAGGTACAGAACGCCAGAGAATTACCTTAATTAAGTCGTTATTATCTGGTAATTCACAGTCCTGGGCCTATAGTCTCCCTCAGGAGAATGAGGCTCTGGCCTCAGTTGACGCTTTTTTTAAGGCAATGGCAGTTATATACGATGATCCCGATTTAGCCATAACGTCAGAAAGAAAATTGAAGACACTCAGGCAGGGGCATAATCCTGTTGAAACTTATGCAGCTGAGTTTAGGAGATGGGGGCAATACGCATTCTTAGATTGGTTTTTTTTCGAGGTTATCTGATGCAGTTGCCGACTTGATGTTGGGGCCCCCCGAACCTAAATCATTGGACGAAGCCATCTCACTGGCTGTCAAAATTGATCTTAGAGTTCGCTATCAGAAGCAGGCTTGAAGTAAAGTTCCAGGGAGATATGCTTCTGGTACCTTTTCTGCTTCAATGTCTTCCTCTCCACCTCGTGATGAGCCAATGCAGATTGGGCAAACCAAGCTCACAGAGGTCGAGAAAAACAGGAGACGCAATGAAAAATGATGTCTTTATTGTGCTGAGAAAGGGCATATAGTGGCTGCTTGTCCCAAGAAGGTGGAAAACTCTATCGCCTAGGAGTAGCTGGAGGTACTACCCTAGGCGATCCAGTCTTACCTCTAAGCAATAAACATTTATTACTCCCGTGCTCTATCACCTGGAGAGAGCAGGTTCACTCCACTCAGGCGTTTATAGATTCGGATTTGGCTGTGAATGTCATGGCCAGGGCCGGCCCGCTCATGAGGCGGGGTGAAACTTTTACCTCAGGCGGCACATTTCTAGGGGCGGCATCCGCCCAGCGGGCAGGACGGGGGTATTGGGCCTAGTGGCGGGGAGGGGGGTCGGACCCCCCCTCCCTCGCCTGGGTCCCCCGATCTGCGCTCCCCTCCAGCCTTAAATAGATCATAAGCAGCCGCTACTCGTAAGAGGCACGGGCAGGGAGGACTCACCTCTTCCTCGATCCAGCGTGCGCTCCACTGATGTCACTTCCTGCAACCCCACCCACTGTATTGTAAGTGGACGGCGTTGCAGGAAGTGACGTCAGTGGAGCGCACGCTGGATCGAGCGAGGAAGAGGTGAGTACTCCCTGCCCGTGCCTCTTACGAGTAGTGGCTGCTTCTGATCTAATTAAGGCTGGAGGGGAGCGCAGATCGGGGGACCCGGGTGAGGGGGAGGAGGGGTCTTGGGGCAGCAATTATTTTTTCAAAATTTGCATCAGGCGGCAAAAAGTCTAGGGCCGGCCCTGGTCATGGCTTATGATTTTGCTGTCAAATTTGGTTTTCCTTTAACTCCTGTGGGACGTCAGATACAGATTACCGCAGTGGATGACTCCCCATTACCAATTAAACAGTCCATCACTCAGACTCCGGTGTTGTTGTGTCAGTTAGGAGTCTTGCATAAGGAACGAATACAGTTTCTGGTACTCAAAATGCCCACCTCCACCGTCATTCTGGGTATGCCTTGGCTTAAAAAATATTCTCCTCAGATCGACTGGAGTTCCAGACAGTTGTTAAGCTGGTCTCCTTATTGTCATCATCATTGTCTGGAGAATGTTACCTTAGCCGCTACTGAAATTCAAGTGGAGGGGACTTCTGAGTCATCCTCTGAACCCCCTGAGATGGATTCCTGGGTGGATTGGGTACCTACGTTAAGCCCATTCCAGCAGGATGTCCCTGAAGGGAAACCAGATGGGGTTCTATTCGTTCCATTGCAATTCAGATTTAAAATTCTTCATGCATTCCATACCCATAAAAATGCTGGTCATCTAGGGATTGCTCGCACACAGGAGTTGTTAGACCGTTGCGTCTGGTGGCCTTCGCTAGTGTCAGATTGTAAGGAATTTTTCAATATTTGCTCCATTTGTGCTAGGAGTAAGACGTCTAGATGGGCTCCTGTGGGTACCCTACAGTCGCTTCCAGTGCCTGAGCAGCCCTGGACCCATGTGTTCATGGACTTTGTGGGCGAACTGCCTAGATCAGAAGGTAAAACAGTCATATGGGTGGTCGTCGATAGGTTCAGTAAGATGGCCCACTTTATTCCCTTGGACGGACTTCCCACTGCACAAGAGTTGGCAGGGCTCTTCATCCGTCACATTTTCAGACTGCATGGAATTCCGGAAAATGTGGTGTCAGATAGGGGAGTCCAGTTCGTGTCCAGGTTTTGGAAGGCCTTCTGTCATCATATGGGAATGAATCTATCGTTTTCCTCCGGCTACCACCCACAGACTAATGGGCAGACCAAAAGGGTCAACCAATATTTAGAGCAGTTCCTTAGATGTTACGTGGCTGATGCTCGGATGGATTGGGTCAAATTCTTGCCTTTTGCAGATATTATTTTGCCCATAATAATTTGAAATGTGCCTCCTCGAGATTCTCCTCTTTTCAAGTGATAACGGGGAGATCACCGAAGTTCTCTCCGCTGCCGGTGGTGTCATCACCTTTCCCGGCCTTGAGGAGTGGCAAGGGACATTAAAAGAGATCTGGGGAAAAGTCAAAGAGAATTTGAAAAATTATTTTTCTACCCAGAAAAAAAAGGCGGGTAGGAAATGTTCTGTGGAGTGGAATTTTCTCCCAGGAGATTTAGTGTGGGTTTCTACTCGACAGTTGGCCCTAAAGCAACCCTCTGCTAAATTGTGTCCCAAATTCATAGGGCCATACCCTGTGTCCAAAAGGGTCAACAATGTTACCTATGTTGTCTCGCTCCCACCCAGCTTCAGGGGTGGTAGAACGTTTCATGTATCCCTCTTGAAACCTGCTGTGCATGTTGATTACTCTCCCCCCCCCCCCCTGTGGTGATTGATGGAGGAGCAGAGTACGAGATAGAGCAGATCTTGGATTCTCGGGTGGTGCGTAACTCCATACAGTACCTAGTTCACTGGAGAGGGTATGGTGCAGAGGAGAGATCTTGGGTACCACTTTCTCGCATGCATGCAGAAGAACTCAGGGAGGAGTTTCATAGATTGCACCTTGATAGGCCAGGTGGATCGTGTCCGGAGTCCACGTCTAGAGGGG
Source organism: Hyperolius riggenbachi (assembly GCF_040937935.1). Classification (NCBI taxonomy): domain Eukaryota; kingdom Metazoa; phylum Chordata; class Amphibia; order Anura; family Hyperoliidae; genus Hyperolius; species Hyperolius riggenbachi. The sequence continues at coordinate 48,412,387 of NC_090648.1, forward strand.
GGGATACTGTAACATCTGAAACTATGGTGGCTGCGGATACGCAGGCTATACCCGCAGCCACCTTTGTTCCCTGTTCACAGGCCTTATCCGTCCCGGCGGCGTCCAGCACACCGGGAACGATATTGTCTCTTGCTCATAGGGTCTCTGTATCGCGCGGGGGTGCGCGGAGAGACCTTTATGCTGGAAGAAGGCGCGTCAGCTGACCTGCTGGTCGGCTGATGTCAGGAGTGACTCGCGCCGCTCGGATTGGCTGATTGCTGGGGGGTGTGGTGCTGGGCTCTCCTCGGCTTCTTAAGCCTTCACAGATCATTGGCAGCTCGTCTGCTGTTGCGAATACACTCGTGTTAGCGCTCACACCTAGTGAGGTTCCTGTTGATGATAGATGTATATGCAGTGTTTGCAATATACATCTATCTATAGTTAGTTATTATTACATTGTATTCTGATAACCTGTGTATGATTCTGGCTACTCTTTGACCTTGCTATTGCTAAACAATTCTGTACCTCTGCCTTTCTGACTTTAGTTGCTGAACCTCTGCCTGATATTAACTACTCTCTTGCCTGCCGATTTTGTACTATCTCTACCTGCCTGTTATTGAATCTTGCCTGTCTGACTACTCTACTCACCAGTGGGCCCTAGCCACAGGTGAGGTGCTCTAGCTATTAGAACCTACCAGCCCCTCTGGTGAGGTTCAGACTTACTTACATAGCTCTAGTGACTGATACTACCTTGCCAGCTCCACTGGCAAGGTCTAGTTAAACTATTCAGTCATTTGTGCTGTTAGTACCTCGCCAGCTCCTCTATCAAGGTCTAGGTAAACTATTCAGCCACCGGTGCTGTTATTACCTTCCCAGCTCCTCTGGAAAGGTCTAGTTTAACTATTCAGTCATTTGTGCTGTTAGTACCTTACCAGCTCCTCTGGTAAGGTTTAGCCAAAGTTCTTTAATTCTTTCTTTATTAGTACTTTGACAGCTCCTCTGGTAAAGGTATTGTTATTTGTGTTGGTAGACCCTCCAGCACCAAACACCACACCTCACTCTCAGCTAGCTATACTAGTATTATTGGTGATACTGCAGATCACCACATAATCAGGTAAAGCGTCTGTATTATTGGTGATTCTGCAGATCACAAATAATCAGACGTCTGAGTTGCAGCACCCAACCGTTACAAGAACATTAGCAAAGAAAAGGTATATAGGTATATAGCTTTTTTTCATAGCATTGCATCATTCTATCATATTTGCAATTTACAAACCCCATTCTGCATTTTAAACTATGAAACAGAGTGGAATTAATGAGCCTTTGAACTCCCCTGCAGAAAAAAATCTTATCTTAAGCTGGCTGTCACTGTTTCTTTGAAGTATAAGTGCCTAAGAAAACAGTACTGTAGAGGACTAAACTGGCCGGAGAGCTCAGAGAAGCTCTTTTGCATAGATAACAAGTGAAGGTTATTAACTCTTCCTGTACTGGAAACAATATGATACTGGTTTCTGTGCTACTAATGTTCTATTTCTCTACACATACAATTCATAATTTAATAAGTTTATTTTCACTTCAGATTCCATTTAAAGCAGGAGGACTAGCCATACTATGCCAGGGAAAAACACATATATAAGTAGATAAATAATTGATCTACTTACATAACACATGTATTCTACTGTGTCTACATTTTGATTTCAGTTTTATATAGTAAATGAAGAGAATTCTGATCCTGGTGGGAACCATGTCTTTTGCCCACAGTTTGAGGCTAAATCCTGATGTCATTTATTCCCTTAATTTTTTTTTCTCCTCCAATCACGGAGTCACCTCAGCCTTGCTTGTAAACATGAGTGAGCAGAGGATCATGTTTCAGCTAGGCAGCAGTCTGCTCAGCCAATCAGTGAGCAGCAGGAAGGTGGGAGGGTCATTGGCAATGTCACAGAAAAGAGTCTGGGGGACTGAGAAAATATAATAACAGCGGAGAGATTCCTGAATAGATTGGAGAGCTTGTACTGCAGGGTGAGATTTCTGGCAGTATTTTAAACACATTGCAGTGTTTAAATAGATATTGGTTTTGTGGCTGACAATCCCGCTTTAACCACTTAAGGACCAGGGGGCACTGATCAGGATTGTGGCCGGGCGATCAGACTTCCCCCCTTTTTTCCCCACTAGGGGGATGTCCTGCTGGGGGGGTCTGATCGCCGCCGGCTAGTACGGAGTAGCGGGGGGGAGGGGGGGCTCCTCAAAGCCCCCCTCCGCAGTCATTTCCACCCTCCCTCTGCTTACCTCCCTCTCCCTCTTGTTCTGTAATGCGCAGGACGGACTTCCGTCCTGTACATCCTAGGATAGGCTTTGGCCTATCAGATGCCGGCAATCCCCGGCCAATAAGAGGCCGGGGATCGCCGATCTACGTCACGGCGCTGCTGTGCAGCAGCGCCGTATGATGTAAAGAGCGGGGATTTCTTCCCCGCCTGTTTACATTGGCTCTCCGGCTGTTCACGGAGACACCCTCCATGAACTGGATCGAGCGGCCGTTTCCATGCTGTACCACTAACGACCCGCCGACGCCTATCAGCGTTAGGCGGTCGCTAAGTGGTTAAAGGATACTGGGCCAAGGCAAAGCTGCATAAGGAAAGCACAGAGAAATATTCATACTGGATCCAAATACCTGTGGGTGTGGTCTGTTCCTGTCCTTGTTCCCCTGATCCCCATAATCACTCGTTAAAAAAATCTGAAATGATGCCTTAAAGTAAAATTTTCAGATAGGAAGAGGCAGGCTTGCCCCAATGTTACCTTCTATCACCCTCTTATCTATTTTCATTCCCACCAATTTACAATTGGGGATTATTTTTTTCTTTTTTTTCCCCTATAAAAATGAGTGGCCCATAGTGTTTTGCACATTTCTATGAATAAGTATGTATCTTGTTATTGTAACAACAAACTTTCAGAGTCAATGGTTAGGTGCTTATCAGTAGGAATTGAATTGTGGTGGCCATAACTTTTTATAGCTTATATCATTAAAGCAGAATAGAGGAAATGCTCGGCAGTAAATGGTTGAAATAATAGCTGTATAATGTGTATGTAGATTATTGTAGTGTGCATAGAAAATTCATGTCTATGTTTTATATATTACTGATCAAGGATCAATATGAGTATCAAGCCTAAAACACATGTTGAGAATAGATACAATGCTAGGAGCCACAGGCGGCATCTCGAACTATACCGGAAGTGTTCCGGGCAAATGTGCACTTGCCATCCCGAAACTGAGCAGGGGAGAGCTCACAGGAAAGACTCTGTGCCCTTATAAAAAGCTACTAACCTGTGAGTGTAGTATTTGAATACATTTCAAAGCCTTTTAAAGGAATACTATCGATTCACATATTTGTTTCAATTGACACAGGAATTGTTTGGGAAGTGCTGCTAAGTACTGGTGTATACATTTTAGTAGCAACTTCTTTGTTTACTGTTAGCAAAATACATTCAAAGTTTGCTGACGCCAAAACTGAAGGCTGACTGAGCCATGAGGAGAGGGGAAATTCCCCTCACACTTGATCAGTTAACTCTATGTGTAGCTCTGTGTGTGACAGAGAGAGACAGGACACAGGAGCTGCAGCTGTTGGGAGCTCTGTTTCTGACTGAAGTGTCTGAAAAGAGCAGAGGAAATGTAACTAATTCTCATAGCTTTTTCATATTGTTTTTGCTTTTAGAGTTTGATATGTTTGATATTTGCTTTCTGTAGTCTGATATGCAACTCTGGCTGTGCATTGAAGCAGAAACCCCTTCTGCAATTGATTTGTCCCAATATAGCTAAATCCTACCCTCAATAAATTACAGCTTTTGCCTCTGATATTTAACATGAAAAGTAGGAAAATGTTTACACAGCTACTTAGACATTATTTGTACATTGTCATTTTAGAACACTTTGGTATCGATAGTATTCCTTTAAGCGATATTGCCCGATGAAAGATTATTATTTTTTTTTTGCGGCAACATTTATCTACTGTACTTGTGAATGGTAACACTAGGACCGGGTCAAGGTTCTCCAACACTGGGGGCAAAGAAACCAAAGTGTGCCCCCCCCCCCTCCAAATTGTGTGCGCCCCAGGATAGGTAGCAAACGTGCCCCCGGTATTGGCTCCCTCCCTAGTACAATAACCAGCTGTGCCGCCATACAGTATTGGGCAGCCTCCCCATTATTGTAGTGAGACGGTCAGATATCCCCCCTACCTAGTCTCCCCTGGTATTGCAGTTAGATAGCCAGATGTCCCCCCTATATCCCTCTCTCCCAGTGTTGTAGTCAGATGCCACCCCTCTCTCCCAGTATTGTAGCCAGATGCTCCCCTTCCCTCTCCCACAGTATTGTAGCCAGATGCACCCCTCCCACCCCCAGTACTGTAGTCAGATGCCCCCTCCCAGTATAGTAGTCAGATGTCCCCCCCCCCCTTCAGTATTGTAGCCAGATGTCCTCCCTCCCCCCAGTATTATAATCAGATGTCTCTCTTCCCTCCCCGTCCCCTCCCTCCAGTATTGTAATTATATGTGTCCCCCTCCCTCTCTTTCCCCTTGCATTCTAGTCAGATGCCTCCACCCCAGTATTACAGAGCAATGTGGAAGGATTACAGACGGCAGCATACACACTCTCACCTCTTCCCAGCACTACAGGTCCACCTGTATCATCTGTAGTGTTGCTTCTCTGCACTCCCTGCTTGTCCATTTGGGCTCTAATGCCCGATGTGAGAAGCAGGAAGTGCAGACAGAGCAGGAACATTACAGAGAAGAGAGATGGAACCTGCAGAGCCTGGAACTTGGAGGAGATAAGATAGTGTGCTGCTGGCTGCTGCTGTAATCCACTCCACTGTGCTAACACTGCAGTGGGGGTAGCCTTGGGGGGAGGGGGGGGGGGCTAGCAAGCACTGCTACAAAGTGCTGCAAGGGGGCTGATGACAGAGGGGGAAAATAGATGTTGGCCCCAGGGGCGTGACAATAGACCCTGCAAGGGATGCAGCCGCAGGAGGGCCTGGAAAGTCTCAGGGGGCCCTGCGAGGCTGAAGTTTCTTTTCCCTGTCCTGAGAGACTGACAACAAAGGGCAAGGAGAGAAAAAAACATTCTGCTCACATTGCACAATTGTTCTAATGACTGATGTACACAGTGGATAGAGCGCTCCTCCCTGGGCAGACCCACCCCAAATGAGACAAAACCGTTCAATAGACCTGGATCGCTTCAGATATGGTGGGTATAAGCACCCTAATTAAATATGAGGTATAGGTTTCTGAAAGCGCTCTCTGACACAGTCTATATAGTCCAAGCGTTACAAATAGTTCTTATCTTCACTTCAATACATATAATCCTCTCACCAGATGTTGTTGCTGATTGTATTATAGATCAGCAATGACAGCATTAGTTGATGTCTCAATCTCCACCAGAATCCCTGTTCTCCAAGATGTGAATTACCTCAAAGAAATGTATATGGGACAAACATAGCATAATACAGTCACATGTAGTGTGGTAATCACTGTGCACTAACACACTGTGTATACTTCCACCCCACACTTATGAGCAAATTATACGCTCACCAGATATTTGTGCTGACCGCATAGACCAGCTAATGCGCTTGTAATTGGTTAGTCTCTCCTATAGAAGTGTAAGCGCTGTCTTCACTCCACTGCGATGTATCCAAGTTGCTGTGAACTCAAATCAGCAGAACAAACATAGCGTGATCCAGTACACGATATACAAATCCACTCCTTCACCTCAGTACAAACAGCAGACCACCAGTGCTCCTAAACATGCATATAGTAACAAGTTGCGCTCACCGCATAGAATGGCTGACCTCAAGATGACCAGCAATAGCGTTTATGTATAATCTTCTATGGACGCTGCCACATGCAAAATCGAACTCAAACTCAAACAAACGTTTGCATAGTGTAATACTGTTTTATTTGCATAAAAAAGTTTAAAAGTTGCACTCACAAGGATAAAAATGATATGCGCATATCTCAATCAGAGTCGCAGGGTCACCGTCGCTGCAGCTTGTAGATGCATCTAACCGGTCTGCCGGAAGCCACGCCCTACCGGTTTCGTCATGTATGACTCATCAGCCCCTGATGAGTCATACATGATGAAACCGGTAGGGCGTGGCTTCCGGCAGATGGGTTAGACGCATCTACAAGCTGCAGCGGCGGTGACCCTGCGACTCTGAAAAACATGCCAATTCTGCCCTTCCCCACTGCGTACCAACTTGGCACCACTGTCACCTAAGCTACCTCTCAGACAACCAGCTAAATAAACTATAGGGAGCCCTGGCAAGTGGCAAAAAGCATGCTTAAATTGTTCATTTAGGCTCCCCATTGGTCCATTGTCTACATCAATGAAAATTCAGGGGTTGTCTGTTTCAATAGTAACAGGAACCCTGACAAAAAAACATCTTTGAATTTGCCTGTGGGTCTCTACATTGACCACAGTGGGATTCCTAAGGATTGGGGCACTCAGCCATGCTGCCTTCTTAAAGGACTACAGTAGAGGGTCAGGGGAAATGAGTTGAACTTCCCCGGGGCTTCTAATGGTCCCCTGCAAACATCCTGTGCCTGCGCAGCCACTCACCGATTCTCCGGCCCCGCCTCCGGTTCACTTCTGGAATTTCTGACTTTAAAGTTGGAAAACCACTGTGCCTGCGCGGCCATGTCCTCGCTCCCGCTGATGTCACCAGGAGTGTACTGTACAGGCCTAGTATGGTCTGTGCCTGCGCAGTACGCTCCTGGTGACGTCAGCGGGAGCGAGGACACATTGTCTGGTCTTTACTTCCGATGGAAAGTCTACCAGTTATCTCTTTTAAACTGCTTTGAATTGTATTATTCTTTTTGGCAACTTCTATTGCAGTATTCTACAGTACCCACCTATGAAGGGAGGTTGGTTTTGCTTTTTACTCCCACCTTTTAGTTTTTTTTGCTTGTTTTGAGTGGGACTTTCCTGGTAGTGGGGAGGGGCATGTTTTCCTCACCTCTCTCCATGGGTGATTGGCTATTAAGTGGCCGCTGGTTTGAGTATGCATATTGTTCTTTTATTGTTCAGTTTATCTACATATTTAGTACACTGTATTGGCTATTGTTGGCTGTCTTTGTTTACTTTTATTTCAAAAGTGACCTCTGGAACATCCTCTACTTGTAATATCATATAAAGGCATCATTTGTTTTATTATAGCATTACACATGATTCAGAATAGAGCCACTCCAGGGTACAACGATGGCATTGTTCTGTTGGATAGTTATTCAAACTACTTAACTAGAAGTTGGGGAGGGTGCAGTGGCACAGCAATAGGGGATGCAGAGGTTGGGACTGCACTGGGGCCCCTGGACCAGAGATGTCCATTAGGGGCCCCATTTAATCCATCTTAATAGCTTTAAATTGGTTCTATGCTGGTGGAGAACACCTCTACATTTTTATAGAATAGTAGTAATCCGTAACTAACTGCTTCCTTGCTCTGATTACACCTCACTGAAATTGTCCATGGTAGGTTTCGGGGGTCCATATCAGTACATTGGTTGGAGCCCCATGTAAAACTCGTATTGGGACCCCAAGCATTTAAAAGTTAGGCTGCAGTAGCATCTGAATAACAACAGAAAAAAGCATGCAGCTAATCTTGTCTAATCTTGTCTAACAATAATGGCAACTGTTATTAGCAACTGGTATTGCTTAAAGAGAATCTGTATTGTTAAAATCGCACAAAAGTAAACATACCAGTGCATTAGGGGACATCTCCTATTACCCTCTGTCACAATTTCGCCGATCCCCGCCGCATTAAAAGTGGTTAAAAACTGTTTTAAAAAGTTTGTTTATAAACAAACAAAATGGCCACCAAAACAGGAAGTAGGTTGATGTACAGTATGTCCACACATAGAAAATACATACATACACAAGCAGGCTGTATACACCCTTCCTTTTGAATCTCAAGAGATCATTTGTGTGTTTCTTTCCCCCTGCAGTTCTCATGCACTGAAGTTTCAGGCTGCTCTTTTTTCTCCTGCAAACAGCTTTGCCCTTGTCTGTAATTCTTCAGTATGTGAAAGCCCAGCCAGCTCAGAGGACGATTTATCCAGCTTGTAAACGATAAGAGAGAAGAGAGAAGCTGCTCTAATCTAAATAATACACAGGCAGTGTGCATAGAGGGGCCTGGAAGGGGGAGTTCATAGCAGAACCACAACACTGAAGAACTTGGCAGCCTTCCAGACACAGGCTCACAAGTCTGACAAGGGAAAGATACATTGATTTATTACAGAGACTGTGATAGCAGAAAGTGCTGCAGTAAGCCAGAACACATTAGAATAGCTTTTGGAACTTGTAGGATGATAAAAAACAGGATGCAATTTTTGTTACGGAGTCTCTTTAAAAGGAAATAAATATGGCAGCCTCCATATACCTCTAAAGGCTCATACACACATCGGATTTTCGCAAACGACCCGTCGTTTGGACGTAAAATTGGGCGTGTGTACAGTCTGTCGTTCAGTTGATAAGACTGGACTTGAGCGATCCGCCAAGCCTAACAGTTTCAGTGAAGCATACTTTGCATGTACTGTATACTTCCCAGTATGCCATAACACAGCAAGTATGTGATATGTGACTTTTTCCCTCCATTAAGTTGCAGACTCCCCCTCCCCCCCCCGCCTTGAATGCAGCTTTGGGAGTGAGTTGGAATTGTATATTTTTCACCCCACAGTGTTTGCAAAAATATAATGGAATTTTCACAATATATGCATTTTGTGAAAATACGAACCTTGATTCATAAAGCATTACTGCATATGGTAATGCAGAAAACAACTGACTTTACTGATCTCTTGGGCTTGATTCACAAAGCGGTGCTAACCCAGTTAGCACGGCTAAAGACTTTGGGCGTGCTAACTCTGTTAGCACCGTTTTATAAATTTAGATCATGCGCAAAGTCCCGCTCGCAAAACTTTGCGCGCGCACAGCACGGTGTGCGTGAAATGTCACATCGCGGTGCGATGAAAACGGCGCACCTGGTGCGCCTATAAGGTTGCATTGGGTGCAACCTTAACGTCGCACCATGCGATGTTAAGGTCGCACCCAACGTTTTGCCCACACTGCGCTGTGCAGGACTTTGCGCGCGTGCGCTGATTATCACAACCTAACTGACTTTAGGCATGATAAGGGGCTTTTCACAAGCGTGCTAACAGTTAGCACCGCTTTATAGATCAAGCCCCTTATGACAATTCACAAAGGCTGTTACCGCATGGCGAAATTACCAAGCAATGAGGTAAAATACCTATTTGTGCGGTAAATACTTCAACACATGTCAGTAAATTTCAATTCATAAAGACTAGAACATGCAGTAAAAACCTGAAAAATTACTGGCACCTCGGGTGTGGCAAAATCAGGGCGGAGACCAGGGGCATAATTAGAAATCACTGCCCCCCACCCTGCAAATCTTTGGATGGGGCCACCTCTTGCCTTGAACACTGAATAAATACAAATCTGTCCCTGCAAAACTTTGTATGATTCCATATCAGTGGCTGAGCAGATGAAGTCATTAGAACAATTGTGCAGAGAGCAGAAAGTTTTTCTCTCCTTGCCCTTAGTTGTGAGTCTCTCAGGATGGGGCCCCCTGTGGCTTCTGGGCTCCCCTGCGGTTGCATCCCTTGCAGGGTCTATTGTTACACCCCTGGAGGAGACTGTGCGATACTGTAGTAAGCTAGCCGTGACTCACACAAGCAGAGAAGGGATAAGCTATGACCAGTGTCGGACTGGGAGGTAGTAAATCTGAGGCAATCCACTTGCTGACCAAGCAGCAGAAACCATGTGTTGCTGCTCACAGTGAAGACTTGCTGCAGGTTTCTATTGGGAATGATAACATATTACTGCTGCTTGGCTAGCAGGTGGTTTTCCTCAGCTTTTCCACCCCCCAGACCGACAACGGCTATGACTGACAGAAGCAGAGCCAGTAGAAACAGCCCCTGTCTCCTGCAAGTCCCTGTGATCAGATGCCGATAGGTTGCACACAGGCTTCTCGGGTGGTTCCAGCTTTTTTACTCCCAGGTAGCGAGCAGAGAGAACAGAACAAAACAGGTTTCCCTGCCACCCCCTCGGCTGTTTAACCCCTTAGGTCCCTGTTTGAAAATGCGGAGGAACTAGTGGGGAAATCACCTAAGCATGGCATGTGTAATGTCTTCTACAAGTTCATGTAAGCTGCGACAGTTAAATACAATGTTAAGAAAGACTAATAGACAGATTTAGAGTGAGCAGAGGCAGTTAAACAAACATGTACATCTAAAGGGATGTCGGGATGCCTCTTACTATTGCAATGCTGTCACTGCACGGAGAACAGCATGTAACACCACAGACAAACACACACTCTTCTGCTGTTACCAAGTTTTTGTCAATGGGCTTCGGTACATTACCGAACTTTTACCAAACCTTTGAACATTTTTATGAATTAGCACCCAAAAGTCTAAAATACCGAAATGCGTTATTTTAACGTCCAGATTTTTTTATCGCACAACCTTTTATGAATCAAAGCCAACGTGGTTTTTTTTACTGATTTGTGCAAAAATGTGTTTTCTCCTACCCATGACTTCGATGCATTTGTGGCAAATGAGTTTTGTAAACATTTTGTATGAAAATGACTTTTCTCATGGCCAAATATTTTTGTAAATATTGTTATTTGTGCAAAAATGGGAAGTTTTTGTGAAAATTATGATAAAATGAAAATGGACATATTTGCCCATCCTTATCAGACACGTTTGCATAGGCACGTTTCAAAATACCTCCCAACGCTTTTAGATTACGATTAAAATTCCTGTGGTTAACAGAACACCAGAATCATCTAGAAAAAAAGAGAGAGAGACCAGGAGCTCAATGATGTTATATTGGTACAAATTTGGTATAATCTTTAGATTGTAAGCTCACAAGGGCAGGGCTCTCTCATCTCTCACCCTTTCGTGTCTCGCAATGTGCTACTCAGTCTTTAGCTTGCACTCTGTTATGCATTTTATTCATCATGTTACTTTGTCATTGTAATCATCATTTCTGTATTGTGTACTATTAACATTATTATTTTAGTATTTATATAGCGCCAGCATCTTCCGTAGTGCTATACAGATTATATTGTCTTGTCACTGTAGAGATGTCCCGAACGGTCCGCATACAAACTTATTCATGCGAACAATGCGGTTTGACCCGCTGCTTATACTCCATCATTAGGCTAAACTTTGACCCTCTCCATCACAGTCAACAGACACATGGCAGCCAATCAGGCTGCACTACCTCCTGGAGCCCCCTGTCTCCCCGTTATATAAGGCAGCAGTGTCGGCCATGTTCTCACTCTGTGTGCTGCTGTATTAGTGAGAGAAGGGAGAGAGGTTGCTGCAGAGATAGGGAAAGCTTAGTTAGGTAGTCTTGTTAGCTTGCTCCTTGCTGATATTTGTTGATGAAAAGCACCACCAAAACAGCTCTTTTGAGAGCTAATGTTCTTGTGATGTGTTTTTTTTTGTGTGTGTGGCCCACTGACACTGCATACACAGCCCTGTCTGTCGCAACTGGTTCTTGCTAATTGCTATACTGTGCCAGGCCCAGCACTTTCAGTGCCTAGTGTGACTGCTGCACATTGTGTTATAATATCAGTCACTGCATACCTTCCACTGCACCTGTGTGACCGCATGCTGTTTTATATACCAGTCCGTGCATACTTTTTCACTGCACCTGTGTGACCGCACCGCTGTTTTATATATCCAGTCAGTGCATACATTTCACTGCACCTGTGTGACCGCACGCTGTTTTATTTACCAGTCAGTGCATACATTTCACTGCATCTGTGTGACCGCACGCTGTTTTATATACCAGTCAGTGCATACCTTTCACTTCATTCCCCCAATATGGACAAAACAACAGGCAGAGGTAGAGCAAGAGGCAGGCCACTCAGCAGGTCTGTTTAAGGTCGTGCTGTTGTGATTTTGTGCGGCCCTCGACCAAAGTACAGTGTTCAGAAGAAGGCACGTGCCATCAACCCCCAATATTGTAGTTGACTATGTTACACAGAAAGCCTCCTCTTCCTCAGCTTCCGCATGGAAGCGTGACATATCTTCCTCCTCCTGCTCTTATTCTGGCACCCCACTTAACACTCCACCAGCAGCCATCACCAAAGTGCCATCCTCCCAGGGCTCAGCGGTGTGGACATTTTTTTTGTGTGTCTGCCTCAGATGAGAGCAATGCCATCTGTACTCTCTGCCACCGAAAATTGAGCCGTGGAAAGACCAAGACCCGCAGTGGTACAACTACCTTCTGAAGGTACATGATGAAAAAGCACAAACTGCAATGCGATGACCACCTGAGGAAAAGCAGCACAAAAAAATCAAGTCCACACACCGCAGTGGAAGAAACCAGGCCACAATTATTTCTCAAAAAAGGCGATACCCAAACTGTACCATGATGTTGAAAGGCAATTGGTGTCATCTCTGGCACACAGCGTTGGGTCAAGGGTCCATCTGACCACAGATGCCTGGTCTGCAAAGCACGGTCAGGCCTGCCTGAAGACTGAGTCAGTCCCCACACACAGCAAGACTCAGCACTGCCCCAAGACTAAGTCGTTTCGCAAACTTTTTCGCAAGTTCGCGTTCACGGTTCGCAAGCCAAAATCTGGGTTCGTGACATCTCTACTTAACTGTCCCTCAGAGGGGCTCACAATCTAATCCCTGCCATAGTCTTATGTCTATGTAGGCATCATGTAGCATATCTATTGTAGTCTAGCGCCAATTTTTTTAGGGGGAAGTCACTTAACTTATCTGTGTGTTTTTGGGATGTGGGAGTAAACCGGAATGTCTGGAGGACACCCGCATAGACACGGGGAGAACATACAAACTCTTGCAGATGTTGACCTGTCTCAGTGTCTATAGTGTACTAGTGTCCATATATGATTTATATAAAGCACTCTAAAGACAACATGTTTTGCAGGTGCTTGTCTGCTTCCTCAGGCCAATTCAAAACAAAAAGTGCCTACAAATACATGTTATGGAAAACTGATAATGTAAAATCAGCTATGACAGTTTTAACCACATTCTAATCCCACCACTTTTGCAAAAAAAAAAATCCCCCCTCATTTACAACACTGGCGTGCATACTTGTAGTCGTAGTCCCTCTGGTGTTAGAGTGACGCGCGCGCGCGCACTCAAGCAGAAGATTTATGGCACCCAGGATGGCACCCAGGAAGGAGTCAGCTGACCAGGCGGGTCAGCTGACTCTAGCTCCACTCGTCATTGGTCCAGCACTTAGGGAGGTGCTGGGGGGACACCTGGGTATATATACTACTGCCTGGTCATTCCTTTGGTGTCTGGCGTTGCGATCACATACGTGGGAGCACCCAGATCCGTAGTCAGATCCGCAAGTGTGCCGGGACCAGCTGGAGCTGTAATCCTACACTTAGCTAGAATTGTTGATAGCTAAAGTACTAGTTTGACTGTGATTATCTGTTATGACCTATTTGCCTGCCTGACCATCCACCTGAAACTCTGATCTTGTACCTCGATATTTCTGATACTCTGTTGCCGAACCCTGCTTGTATTTAAACTCCGCCTCCTGATCTTGTACTTTCTCTGTCTGTGTGTGTACGACCTGGCTTGTCCGACCTCGAGAACCGACCTCACTATTGGAGGCGGTTCCCCGTCCTGTCATTGGCACCTTCTCCTGAGTGTCATTTTCAGACAATCCTTCCTACTGTCAGTCTGACTCCTCCCATCTTGGAAAGCTCAGGTCTGCGGAAGGAATCTGCGTAGTACTTCTGACTGCGCTGTGGCTTGTCCTCTAGTGTTACTGTTACACCAAAACACTACACTCTACTCAGGTGAGCAGAGGTTAGCTAGTATATCGGATTATCGGTGATACTGCAGATCACTTATAATCTGGTATACGTCTGTATTCCCCGTGATACTGCAGATCACCGGTAATCAGACCTCTCTGTGCTTCACCGATCGTTACAGAACGCCAGACCAAAAAACAGATGGAATCACGCGCTGATCCTCTGACTGTGCTTGCCACTTCGGTGGACAGTATCCATCAAGCACTGGGCCAGCACAAAGCCTTAATCGATGCCCTATCAGGCTCTGTGCGAACCCTCCAGACGTCAGTTGATTCAGTGCGATCCCCTTCTAGTGAAGACATACGTATGCCTGTACCTGATAAATTTTCCGGCCACAAGTCTGACTTCCGGAATTTCAAGAGTAGAGTATTATCGTATTTCGAGTTGAGACCCCGATCCTCGGGGACTGAGACCTAACGGGTCACTTTTATTAAAACTTTGCTGACTGGTGACTCCCAGTCCTGGGCATACAACCTGCCCCCTACCGATACAGCTCTGACCTCGGTAGAGGAATTCTTTAAGGCCATGGCCGTAATTTACGACGATCCTGACCTTGCTGCGTCCTCTGAGCAGAAGCTCAAACTTTTGCGGCAAGGCAGAGGCTCGGTCGAGGATTATGCGGCAGAATTCCGTAGGTGGTCAGTCACCGCCAGATTCGACCACTTTGCCCTGATGGATTACTTCCTGTCTGGGTTGTCGGAGGAGGTCTCCGACCTAATGTTAACCGTACCCGAGCCCAAGACAGTAGATGAGGCCATATCATCGGCCATTCGAGTTGATCGTAGGCTACGCCATCAAAGGCAGACTAGGGGCAGTCACCGTGTCAGGGTGACATCTTACGCGGCACCGTCCGCTACACCCCTAGTACTAGCACCATCTCCGCCTGTCTCATCCTCTCCGGCCTTGCCTCCGCCCGAACCAATGCAGATTGGTCGATCGAAACTGATCCAGGTGGAGCGAAGGCGGAGAATGACGGAACAGCTGTGCCTGTACTGTGCAGCAGCAGGGCATAGGCTGCGAAACTGCCCTAACAGGTCGGGAAACGAGTTTGCCTAGGAGTAGTGGGGGGTGACACCCTGGGCACACAATTTTCACCCCTTAAAGAAAGAAAATTGCTTCTCCCTTGTACTGTTACATGGGATGATAAGTCTGTAGCCACTGAAGCTTTTATTGACTCCGGCTCAGCGGCTAATTTTATGAACTTCGAGTTTGCTCAGGAGTTGGGTCTACCACTCACTCCCGTGAGACCCCCCATTCAGGTCACTGCAGTGGACGATTCCCCTCTGCAACGGAATCATGCCCTGTCACAGACTCCGCTGGTGAAGCTCACCGTAGGAGTATTGCATGGGGAACAGTTAAAATTTTTTGTCTTACACATGTCAACCTCCACTATTATCCTAGGCATGCCGTGATTACAAATCCATTCACCGCAAATAGATTGGGCCACGGGTCAGTTAACCACCTGGTCACCTCATTGTTTTCAACAGTGTTTGGGGAAGTTAACATTGGAGCAAACCAGAGTTCAGGTGGGAGGTGTACCAGACCAGTATTCTGAATATTCTGATGTATTCTGCCCCAAAGCAGCCGATAAATTGCCTCCACATTGTCCTTTCGACTGTCCCATTGATCTCCGTTCTGGTTGTGTACCCCCCCGGGGTCATTTGTACAATTTGTCGGGGCCCGTAAAATTGGCTATGCAGGAGTACATCAGGGAAAATCTGGCCAAGGGTTTCATTCGCCCATCCCGGTCACCTGCGGGGGCAGGCTTCTTTTTTGTAAAAAAGAAAGACGGAGGCCTGCGGCCCTGCATCGATTACCGCGGTCTTAACAAGATTACAGTAAAGAATCGCTATCCGCTACCCTTGATAGACGATTTGTTCACACAGATCACTGACGCCAAGATCTTTTCTAAGCTGGATTTGCGGGGCGCGTACAACCTGGTACGCATAAGAAAGGGCGATGAGTGGAAAACGGCCTTTAATACACCGGACGGGCATTACGAGTACCTGGTAATGCCCTTCGGGCTATGTAATGCCCCGGCCGTTTTCCAGGAACTCATCAACGAGGTCTTCAGAGAGGTGTTGGGGAAATTCGTTCTAGTCTACCTAGACGATATCCTTATCTTCTCCAACAACCTCTCTGAACATAGGACCCATGTGAGGTTCGTTTTGAACAGACTAAGGCAGAACCTTCTGTACGCCAAGCTAGAAAAGTGTATTTTTGAGGTAACGTCTGTCGCTTTCCTGGGGTATATAATTTCCACCACGGGCCTGTCTATGGATCCTGCCAAGGTTTCCGCTGTTCTGGAGTGGCCTCAGCCGGTTGGGTTGAAGTCCCTTCAGCGGTTTCTTGGCTTCGCCAACTATTATAGGAGGTTCATAAAGGGATATTCTATGGTCATTTCTCCCCTTACCAGTCTCACCAAGAAAGGGGCAGATACCACTCACTGGTCTCCTGAGGCGTTACAGGCTTTTGCCACCCTGAAGGGCCTATTTTGTTCTGCACCCATCCTCAGACATGTGGATACGTCTTTTCCGTTTATTGTTGAGGTGGATGCTTCGGAGGTCGGGGTGGGGGCTGTGCTGTCTCAGCGATCTGGCTTGCAGGGTAGAATGCACCCGTGTGCTTACTTCTCCCGTAGGTTATACCCTGCGGAGAAGAACTATGATATTGGCAACAGAGAGCTCCTAGCCATTAAATTAGCTTTTGAGGAATGGCGACATTGGTTAGAGGGAGCTGAGCATACGGTCATGGTCTACACTGACCACAAGAACTTAGAGTACATCGAGGGGGCTAAGAGGTTGAGTCCTCGTCAAGCTCGATGGTCGTTATTTTTCTCTAGGTTCTCTTTCATTATTACGTACACCCCGGGTAGCAAGAATGTCAAGGCGGATGCTTTATCCAGGTGCTTCTAGTCAGAGACAGCACAGCCCTCCGTTCCAGAGACTATTATTCCCCAGAGGTTAGTACTGTCCGCAACCGAGACTTGGGAGGATTGGAAGGAAACTTTAATTCCTTTTCAACAGGACATCCCGGAAGGGAAGCCCGCAGGGGTGTTGTTTGTCCCGTTACCATTCCGTCTCCAGGTCTTGGAGATGGTCCACTCTCATAAGAATGCGGGACATCCTGTGGCGTCTAGAACGCAGGATCTCGTGGCCAGGTGTGCGTGGTGGCCCTCGCTAGCAGCGGACTGCAAAGAGTTTGTTAGGGAATGTGCGGTGTGTGCAAAAAGCAAGCCCTCCCGCCTGGCATCTGTAGGTACAATGCAGCCTTTGCCCACCCCGAGTGAACCATGGACCCACTTGTCCATGGATTTTGTGGGTGAGCTTCCTAGGTCTGAAGGCATGTCAGTCATCTGGGTAGTAGTTGACCGGTTCAGTAAAATGGCCCATTTCGTGCCCCTAAAGGGACTCCCCTCGGCCCAGGAACTGGCCGATTTATTTATCACCCATGTCTTCCGACTGCATGGCATTCCTGAAGACATAGTATCCGATCGGGGAGTCCAGTTTGTTTCTAAATTTTGGAGGGCATTCTGTCACCAAATGGGCATGAAACTGTCATCTTCCTCGGGCTACCACCCACAGACAAATGGCCAGACTGAGAGGGTCAACCAATCGTTAGAGCAATTTTTGAGATGTTACGTTGCCGAGGCGCAGAGTGATTGGGTTAAATTTTTACCTTATGCAGAATTTGCCCACAACAACTTAAAGAGTTCTTCCTCAGGGTTCTGTCCATTTCAGATAGTAACCGGTAAACTACCTAAATTCTCTCCGTTGCCGATTGCGTCCACTCCATTTCCAGCCTTGGAGGCTTGGCAAAGGTCTTTTAAGGACATGTGGTGGACCATTAAGAATAATCTGGTAAGAGCATTTCAGAATCAGAAAGGTCAAGCTGACAAAAGATGCTCGTTAGAGTGGAGATTTCAACCAGGAGACTTGGTTTGGGTGTCAACCCGCCACTTGACCTTGAGACAGATTTCAGTCAAGTTAGGGCCCAGATTCGTGGGTCCATTCCGGGTAGCAAGAAAAATCAACAATGTCACATATGTCGTTGATCTTCCTGCTAGCATGCGTGGTGTGAGGTCCTTCCATGTATCCCTACTCAAACCTGCAGTTCATGTGGGTCTCACACCTCCTCCTCCTGTAATAATTGATGATCAACCAGAATATGAAGTCGAGAAGATTTTAGATTCTCGGGTGGTACAAAATTCTACACAGTATCTGGTACATTGGAAAGGGTATGGCATTGAAGAGAGGCAATGGGTTCCGGGGAACCGTATGCATGCGGATGAGTTAGTGAGGTAGTTTCATGCTTTACATCCAGAAAAGCCCGGAAGGAGCTGTCCGGAGTCCACTCCTCAGGGGGGGGGTACTGTAAGAAAACGCGGAAGAGCCGCCGCCATGAGCCAGCGGCAGGCGGCTCTTTCCGCGCACGGTGTTGCCACACACGGAGAGGCAGTCGCCTCCTCTCAGCATGAGGCGGCTGTCTCCGTGCAAGGACCCATGGAGCGCGGAGAAACCGCCGCGTTGGACGCGGCGGTTAGCGCGCATACCCCCGCTGCGGAGACACCGCAGAGCGGGGCTGCTGTGGCTGGGACTCGTAGTCCCTCTGGTGTTAGAGTGACGCGCGCGCGCGCACTCAAGCAGAAGATTTATGGCACCCAGGAAGGAGTCAGCTGACCAGGCGAGTCAGCTGACTCTAGCTCCACTCGTCATTGGTCCAGCACTTAGGGAGGTGCTGGGGGGACACCTGGGTATATATACTACTGCCTGGTCATTCCTTTGGTGTCTGGCGTTGCGATCACATACGTGGGAGCACCCAGATCCGTAGTCAGATCCGCAAGTGTGCCGGGACCAGCTGGAGCTGTAATCCTACACTTAGCTAGAATTGTTGATAGCTAAAGTACTAGTTTGACTGTGATTATCTGTTATGACCTATTTGCCTGCCTGACCATCCACCTGAAACTCTGATCTTGTACCTCGATATTTCTGATACTCTGTTGCCGAACCCTGCTTGTATTTAGACTCCGCCTCTGCCTCCTGATATTGTACTTTCTCTGGCTGTGTGTGTACGACCTGGCTTGTCCGACCTCGAGAACCGACATCACTATTGGAGGCGGTTCCCCGTCCTGTCAGTGGCACCTTCTCCTGAGTGTCATTTTCAGACAATCCTTCCTACTGTCAGTCTGACTCCTCCCGTCTTGGAGAGCTCAGGTCTGCGGAAGGAATCTGTGTAGTACTCCTTGCTGCACTGAGGCCTAGTCCTCTAAGTGTTACTGTTACACCAAACACTACACTCTACTCAGGTGAACAGAGGTTAGCTAGTATATCGGATTATCGGTGATACTGCAGATCACTTATAATCTGGTATACGTCTGTATTCCCCATGATACTGCAGATCACCGGTAATCAGACCTCTCTGTGCTTCACCGATCGTTACAATACTACTTTGAAATTCTGAAACATTCTTCAGCACAGGTTGTTTTAATGCCTCTGTTGTAAATGTAATTTACTGCTGAAAACAATGTTTCTATATATAGATCATCTATAAATATAATCTCCCTGGTTTTACAACCCACAACACTCCATCTATCATGTATATAGGTATATAGATGCCTGCTAACTAAGGAGTTAAGCCATAAATCCAATTTTAGCCCGTACAGGCTACTTAGCTGTTGCTGTAAATAAATCAATAGTCATTAGCTGACACAGGATGTACTGTGGAAATACCTGGAGCCGTAACCATTGTTATGTATTTAGCACCTTAAACAAACAGAGCCAAGGGCGTGACCACAGAGTAGTCCAGGGGATGGGAAAGTGAGAGCTTGCTCAGATAGCAGATCCATGGATGACATTTTCTCTTTCTTTCTTTCTTTCTTTTTTGGACAGCCCACATCCGAACTAGTGATTATTTTGTGTTTACTTAATTGTATCAAGTGAGGAATGTAATCACTTCTCTGACTGTGCAGACACTCCAGAACACAGAGAGCTACTCAGAAATCATTCCTGGGTACATTACAATAGAAATACACCAGTTATGAATAAAATGCAATTGCAGCTCTCGGAGCTAAACATTGTACTTTTGGGCACTTGTAATTTCTAAATGAATAATACTACTTACTGTATGCACAAAAGCAAATATGATAACTGTATAAAAAGTAGGAAAACAGGTTTTTATTGAATATTATGTCATAGTTTTATACCGCTTTAAGATTAGACTTCCGGGGGCTGGTTAGGGTTAGGCTTTGTAGTGGTGGACTGGTTAGGGTTAGGCATCAAAGGGGGGGGGGGGGGGGTTAGTTAGGCAACAGTAGAGTTGGTTCTGTGTGAGAATAGGGTTAAGTTTAGATGTAGTGAAATATGGGTTTACTGTATCATCCAATATTGTACTATTGTAATTTGCCCTGCAAAATAGTAGAATATTGGTAAATATTCCAATATTTCTTTAGTGGCTTTATTGGGCATCCACATTTCCGGGTGCTCTTTTTGCATGTACGTGGTAGGCAGGTAGTAATTGGTAAAAGTAGGCAGGTAGTGAGCTGTAAACTTAAGTGGCAGGCAGTGATTGCTAAATGCTGATTGGTAGATTTTAGTAACAGACAAGTAGTGAAATATTCTAGTGACTGGCCACAAGTAGCAGTGGCTGCTAAGTGACATTGAATGTCAAGAAGTTGGGTGGCAAAAGCAACAGGAAGTGAAATAACTTTGAGGGTCAAGTAGCAGTGGGTGGAAAGGATCAGTGGGTTCCTGTTAACATCAATTGCTAAGCAGTTGTGAGTGCTAAAAGAACAGTAAGTGAAAAGTAGGAATTGGTGCTAAGCAATTGTAGGGGCTAAGCAGCCTTGTCTACTGTGGCAGTGGCTGCCAATCAGCAGTGGGCTTCAAGTAGCATGGCTGCTAAGTTATTTTGGATGTCATGTAGCATTGGCCACAACATCCACCAGGTGTGAAGTAGCAGTGGGTAGGAAGGATCAGTAGCTGCTAATTGTTAAGTAATGTGTGTACCAAGTAGCATGGGTTGCTAACAAGCATGGGGTAACAAATAGAAATGAGTGTTAAGTAACTGTGTGTGCCAAGTATGAGCTGATGATAAGTTGCAGTGTCCTATGTAACTGTTGGGTATTAATTAGCAGTGGGTGCCAAGTGATATTGGATGTCAAGGAGCAGGAATGTTCAGTGACAGTGGGGTCTACCTAGCTGGCCTGTGCGTGCTAACTATCTATGAGTGCTAACTAGCAATGGGTACCAAGTTATTGTGGGAGCAAAGTAACTGGGTGTGAGTTTGTTTCCCCTGTGGTGCCAAGATTAGGGTTACAGTTGGTAAAGGAGTCAGTGGTGGCAATGGTTGTGGATGATCCACAGAGGAGGGGAAAGAATATCTTCTGTTAGTAAGCTTCACATTTGCCACTCTCTTACTCCTCCGCTGCAGTGCCCTTGTGGGGACTGGGGTGGGGACAAGGGAACCATGTGGGGACTGGTGGTAAGAAAGAAGCAGTGGCGTAGCAATAGGGACCAGACCTGGGCCTTTGGGCCACGAGGGGCCTCCCTCAACTGCAACATTAGCGCTTCATTGGTCCTGTGCTGGTAATAATCACTTCTATCTGTGCTTTGAATCGTAGTAATCATTAAAAAGCTGCTCCCCATCCCCTTCTTGCACCTCTGACACTGTGTTGTCCTTGGCAGGTTTTGGTGCACCGTATAATTGTTATATTATTATTATTATTAATAATAATTTATAAAGCTCCAACATATTCTATTGCACTGTAAAAAGTAAGAAACAAACATGGAGTACAAAATAATACAGACAATGGTAAATACACCAATATACAAAATACAGAGTCGGTAAAAAATACAGAATTGGTCATTTCAGTGACAAAAGTAATATGAATAAAAAGTGTAACAAATTCCAAGACACAAAAGGGTGACAGAGCCCTGCCCTTGCGAGCTTACAATCTAAAGGAATAGGAAGGAACAAGAGGCGGGGTAGTATACAATAATCATACTTAGAGGCAGTGTGTTGTAGGTTATCTAGTAGGAGTACAACTTGACCTTGGGTCAAAGGGGAAATTGGCCTAAAATAGAGCGTATGTTTGTCGGAAAAAGTGAGTTTTGAGGACATGTTCAAAAATGTCAAAGGTAGGAGAGTGACAGATGTGTTATGGAAGGGCATTCCAGAGGAGCATTGAAGCATGTGAGAAATCTTGTACACGTGAATGCGAGGAGGTGATTCTAGAGGAGGATAGAAGAAGCTCCTGTGCAGATCTGAGATTGCGGTTGGGTTGGTATCTGGACACTAGTGTTGATCGAACAGTGTTTGCCACTGTTTGTTATTCCCCGAATATCAGGCTGTTCGGCTCGAGCTCAGCCGAGCACCTTGCAGTGCTCGGCTGTGCTGTTCGGGGGGGGGGGGGGGGATTTTTGGGGGGCTGGAGGGGACGCAGCATAAGGAGAGAGCTAAGGCCACAGTCGGCCCCCCTGTGTGGTGGGCAGCGGCGGGCAGATACATACCTTCCGTACGTTCCCCCGCATACTCCTCGCTCTAGCATCTGACGCAACTTCTGTTTATACCGGAAGTTGCGTCAGACGCTAAAACGAGGAGTATCCGTGGAACTCACGGAAGGTATGTATCTGCCAGCTGCCCGCCACTGCCCGTCGCTGCCTGCTGCCCAGCACACACTTTTTTAAGCTGGAGGGGAGCGCAGAGGGGAGAGCCCCAAGGTGAGGGAGGGGGGACCGTCCCCCCTCCCCACCGACTGTGGCCATGGCTCTCCCCTCATGCTGCGACCCCTCCAGCAGGCAAGCTGCTCGGGTCCCCATTGACTTACATTGGGCTCGGTGTTCTGGACGATGTTCGGCCGAGCCGAACCCGAGCCCGAATATCTGGGTGTTCGATCATCACTACTGGACGCTAGGAGATGTACAAAGGACAGAGACTGTGGAGAGATTTGTAATATACAGTAAAGAGTTGCAGTAAAGGGAGTTGGTTGGTTGCCACTCAATGCTGGCTGTGGCAGTGTGGCCGGGGTTGCTCAGCCGCATTGTGCTCCAGCTTGCGGGATTGCAATGGAGTAGTAGAGAAGAAAGTGCTGTGCACCAAAACGTAATGCTTGCAAATGTATACTTCACAAAACAGCCATCAAAGCAACAGGGAGTAAACAGGTGGTCTAGCAGCCGTTTTATGCGCTGCTTATACCGCAAAACGGCTGTTAGACCACCTGTTTACTCCCTGTTGCTTTGATGTCTGTTTTGCGACTCTGACGTATACATTTGCAGGCATTACTATTTTTGGTGCACAGCACTTTCTACTCTACTACTCCATACAGTACAGAGTGCTTCGGGTTTCCAATGTAAAACTTGCACTGGGGTGCAGAGCTTTTTAGCTACGCCACTGGAAAGAAGTTTTCACAGTCACGTTGCAACCTCCTTCACCAGTTGCAGATCTCCAGAAAAGTGCACTGTTTCTGCAGACATACAAAAGCATTTTCTTGGGGGGTTAGAGAACTAGCTAAGCTATATAACCCCCTCCCCTGAAAGTTTTTCTACAGGAGCATAACAATAGACCCTGCAAGGGATGCAGCCTCAGGGGGGCCCAGGAGCCAAAGGGGGTCCTTTGAGGGGAGGACTTTATTTTCCCTGCCACGAGAGACAGACAACTAAGGGCATGGAGAGAAGATACTTTCTGCTCTCTGCACAATTGTTCTAATGACTACATCTGCTCAGCCACTGATAAGGAATCATACTGTAATGCTTGGGGGGTATACTCTCTGACCACCCAGAGCAACAAGGCTAAGTAGCTGGATAATGGAAGAGGCTACACAGATGGACACAGGAGTAATGAACAAGGGAGCAAGATTGCCCAGAGAAACTGCAGCTCTGGGACGCCTATCAGGCTAGATGCTATGTAATACAATACACAACGGACATAGTTGGTAACAGGCTTGGGTCATACACGATAGATCAGATTGCAGTAATACAGAAGGACTAGGCGAATTCATAGTCAAGAGGCAGGCAAGGGTCGGAAACACAAAACAATATACAATATTACAATAATACAATGCTGACTGACTAGAGTACATATGCTGATGCACAATATATGAAATGTAGCTCTCAAATAATTCACTAGCTAAAGCACAGGTAATGACAATTGACAAGACAGACAACAGACAGACAGACAGAATGCTTAGCCAATCTAGTCGCTGCTTCAGCGATGGCAACATTCACACTGAGATAGACAGACTAACAGGTAGGAGCGTACTAATGGCAACCGCTGCTATAGTTCGACCTCAAAAACAAGGCAAGAACAAGGCAAGAAGGAATACTACCAGTCACCAACGTGGTGCTGGCAGAATCCAAACTATCAGGATCAGAAGGACTTTACTGACCCCTGCAGGTCTGCAAACATCCAAAAGGCATGAAAATACAGAGCAAGGCATTATACAATTTTACAATAAAAAACTTTCACAGCATGGACCCAACGACAACGCTATGTCGGCCGGGGTCTGAAATGGGAGGCAGACTTTTATATTGGCATCAGCCAATGAATGCAGGCATGCAAATTCCCACACAGCTGAATGGTAATTACACAATCCTGAGCCAGCTTGATCACAAGCTGTCAGCTGGAAGACTCTCATAACAAATACATGCAATACTATGCAACGACATGCACGTAGGAAATCCAGGGATATCTGGCTGCAGTTCAACTGCAGCAAGCAAAAGGAGGCGTTATGACAGCATCTTGAACTGCTCTGAACTGCAGAGTGACTGCAAATGACAATGAGACTTATTGCGAATGCGCAACAGAATGCAAGCAGATAAGTCAGAACTGCCTGGTTGCAGTCCCACCGCAACCAACAGAACATGCTACATGAGAGATCGTGACACATACAAAGTTTTGCAGACAAAGATTTGTAGACAGATTCAGTATTCAGCAGGCTCTTGTGTTCTGCACCCGGCCCCCAAACTCTCTACCCCTCCTCAAGTGCTCTATACTGCAATGATGCTGGAGAAGTCTGCAGAGCCAGAGTGAGTGTAATATGCTGAGGCTGGTAGCACACTTGTCTGTATGTTTTCTCTATGCGATTCTGCACGCCATGTGTGCCTGTATGTGTTAAAAAGGTGCACATTATATCACAGAAGCTAATGTAATTGATAGAGAAAATGCCTGCAGTGCTTCACTGCTGCCTGTTTTTATCTGCATGGAGAAAATACATTTAAGTGTGCACTGGCCTACTGAATAACATTGGTTCTCAGTTTACCTGTGCAGAAAGTGAGGTGGGAGGAAGGGGGCCCTATCCAAAGTTTTGCAGGGGGGCCCAGTGATTTCTAGTTATGCCCCTGTGAGTGACTCTATTCAGCTCTGTCTGCATTAGTAATGCATCATATCGCCTGTGTCGGCACTTGTCACACTACACTGTAATGCTGTCAAAAAGGCCCAGCTTGTGCCAGATAGTGAGTAAAGATCACATGGAAGCCAGATGGACTGAGCTGACATTTTTTTATTGTGGAATTTGGATAGAAGTTTTACAATATGCAACTGCCTGTACACACCAGGGTCATTGTTATAAAAACAGAGTATATCAGAGCTTTGCATTTACAGCCGACCAATCATGGGCATCTCCTTCAATCCTCTTCCCTTTAGCGCTCATCTTCCAGCAGATAATGGCAGACCTTTGACCTTCTCTTTCCTCTTTTTTTTTCATTCATCTTCCTCTTTCTGTGTTACACATGAATATTTTAAAGGGCAACTAAAGTGAGAAGAATATGGAGGCTGCCATGTGTATTTCCTTTTATACAATACCAGTTGCCTGGCTGTCCTGCTAATCATATCTATTTGGATGCAGTAGTGTCTGCAATGTTATTTGTTGTTATTTGTTGTTGTTGTTGCAGCTAATCTTGTCAGATCTGACAATAATGTCAGAAACATCTGATCTGCTGCATGCTTGTTCAGGGTCTATGGCTAATAGTATTAGAGGCTGGGGATCAGCAGGACAGCCAGGCAACTGGTATTGCTTAAAAGGAAATAAATATGGCAGCCTCCATATCTCTTTCTCGCTTCAGTTGTCCTATAAAACCCAACTCCAAGATCAGTTTGAAATATATCAGCTCCAGCTGACAGTTTTATCAACAGAAATGTTACCCCCAATAAAACACAATTCTGCATTTTAAATTACAGTTTTAGGTCTCTTTCACAGTAGGACGTTGCGTTTTGATGCGACGTTAAAGTCGCAACGCAAATTACAATGCAACGCCCCAAAAAAGTCAACGCAACTTCATGCCCGTTATCGTCACATACAGTAAGCATACAGGCAATGAAAAGTATGCCTCCAAGTCATTACTGAGCATGTGCAAACAGTCCAAAGGGGTTTGTCTCTTTGTTAAGAATTCTTTTACAGCTGTCCTCAACGATGAGATGGAGGAAGATTGCGAAGATGTGGAGTCCGTTTGAGTAAATATTCATGGTGGAAATAAAAGTTGCCAATTGCTTATTGGGGTATGCTACAGGCCACCTCTTATTAATGAAGCTGCAGAACTGCGATTACTACAGCAGATTGAAAAAGCTGCAAGTAAAAATGTCATAATTATGGGCAACTTCAACTTTCCAGACGCAACGCAAATTACAATGCAACGCCCCAAAAAAGTCAACGCAACTTCATGCCCGTTATCGTCACATACAGTAAGCATACAGGCAATGAAAAGTATGCCTCCAAGTCATTACTGAGCATGTGCAAACAGTCCAAAGGGGTTTGTCTCTTTGTTAAGAATTCTTTTACAGCTGTCCTCAACGATGAGATGGAGGAAGATTGCGAAGATGTGGAGTCCGTTTGAGTAAATATTCATGGTGGAAATAAAAGTTGCCAATTGCTTATTGGGGTATGCTACAGGCCACCTCTTATTAATGAAGCTGCAGAACTGCGATTACTACAGCAGATTGAAAAAAGCTGCAAGTAAAAATGTCATAATTATGGGCAACTTCAACTTTCCAGACATTGACTGGGGTATTGAGGCTACCCATTCTGGTAAAAGCAGCAGATTTCTGGCAGCACTACAGGACAATTACTTGACTCAAATGGTAACGGAACCAACTAGGGGGAATGCGTTACTGGATCTGATCATTTCTAATAGACCAGATAATGTATCAAATGTGCAGTTTCAAGAACATTTGGGAAATAGTGATCACAACATGATAACGTTTGATCTGGTGACTGATAGGCCACGGGGCAGCGGGACCACTAAAACTATGAATTTTAAAAAAGCAAAGTTCAATCAAATTAGGCAGGCACTAAGTTTGGTGAACTGGGATAATGTACTACAAGGGGAGGACACTGAAGGGAAACGGCAAGCTTTTCAACTTATTCTCAATCAATATTGTAGTATGTATATCCCATATGGAAACAAAATGTCTAGGAATAAAAAAGGCCTCTATGGATGAATAGAAAGGTTAGGGATAAAATGAAGAGGAAAAGGAATGCCTATAAGGTCCTAAAACAGGAGGGGACCGAGGCTGCACTAAGCAATTATAAGGAGTGCAATAAAAATTGTAAAAAAGAAATTAGGCTGGCAAAGATTGAAGCTGAAAATCAAATCGCTAGGGATACCAAATCTAACCCAAAAAAAGTTTTACAAGTACATCAACTCTAAAAAAAGAAAGGTTGACTGTATGGGACTCCTAAAGGATGAGGATGGGAACTCAATGGTGGATGACCAAGGTAAGGCAGAGTTATTAGATGCTTTCTTTGCTTCTGTCTTCACAAAGGAAACAGCACTGTTGCAAATTACAGAGGCAGAAGAGTCTCAATTTTCTAACTGTAATATTAAATACTTAACGCAGGAAGAAGTAAAGGCAAGGCTAAATAAATTAAAAATAGACAAGGCACCTGGCCCGGATGGCATGCATCCTCGGATCCTAAGGGAATTAAGTTCAGTTATAGCTAAGCCCCTTTATCTTATCTTTTGTGACTCTCTTGCAACTGGCAGAGTCCCAGTGGATTGGCATACAGCCCACGTTTTCCCATTATTTAAGAAGGGCAAACAATCAGATCCAGGAAATTATAGACCTGTAAGCTTAACATCAGTTGTATGCAAACTATTTGAGGGGTTACTAAGAGATACTATACATGACTTCATAGTAGAAAATAATCTCATTTCTCAGCATCAACATGGGTTTACTAAAGACGGGTCCTGTTTGACTAACATGCTCAGCTTTTATGAGGTAGTGAATGCTAATATGGATATTGGGAATGCTGTAGATGTGATATACTTGGACTTTGCAAAGGTCTTCGACACTGTTCCCCACAGAAGTCTGGTGCAAAAGTTGAGGATGCAAGGACTGGAGAAGAGTTTGTGTGCATGGATAGGGAACTGGCTAACGAACAGAAAACAAAGAGTTGTGGTCAATGGATCGTACTCAAAATGGGAGACTGTTAGCAGTGGGGTCCCACAGGGGTCTGTACTGGGTCCAGTGCTCTTCAATTTATTTATTAATGACCTAGTAGATGCAGTAGTGAGCAATGTTGCTATTTTTGCAGATGATACAACATTGTGCAGAATCATCAACTCTCAGGAAGATAGTGTCATATTGCAACAGGATCTGGATAGGATGGCTATATGGGCACATACATGGCAGATGAAGTTCAATGTTGACAAATGTAAAGTCATGCATTTTGGTCGTACCAATGGTCTAGCACCATACAAAATAAATGGGATACAGTTGGGGACATCAAACTTGGAGAAGGACTTAGGAGTACTCATCGACAACAAGTTAAATAATTGTACTCAATGCCAAGCCGCTGCAGCTAAAGCGAACAACATTTTGGGATGCATTAAAAGGGAAATAAAAACTTGAGATGTTAGCATAATATTGCCCCTGTTTAACTCTCTAGTAAGGCCACATCTGGAATATGGAATTCAGTTCTGGGCACCACATTACAAAAAAGATATTACAGTTTTAGAGCAGGTGCAGAGACAAGCTACAAAATTGATACGTGGGATGGAAGGTTTCGCTTACCAAGAAAGGTTAGATAAACTGGGATTATTTAGTCTAGAGAAAAGACGCCTTAGAGGAGATTTAATTAACATGTATAAATACATCAGAGGGCAATATAATAGCTTGGCGGATGAGCTTTTTGTCCCTAGGCCTTCTCAAAGGACTAGAGGACATGATCTGCGCATGGAGGAAAAACGTTTTAGCCATTTATTTAGGAAAGGGTGCTTTACAGTAAGAGTGATTAAGATGTGGAATGCATTGCCACAGGAAGTCGTTATGGCAAACTCTATACCTGCATTTAAAGGGGGCTTAGATGCTTGCCTTGCGTTGAAAGACATCCATGGCTACAATTACTAGGTAATGCCTAATGATGTTGATCCAGGGATTTTATCTGATTGCCATCTGGAGTCAGGAAGGAATTTTTCCCTTTAGGGGCTAATTGGACCATGCCTTGTGGGTTTTTTTTATTACCTTCCTCTGGATCAACAGGGGTATGTGAGGGAGCAGGCTGTTGTTGTACTTTGTACTGGTTGAACTCGAAGGACGTATGTCTTTTTTCAACCAAAATAACTATGTAACTATGTAATAACGTGTATAACACACAGCATGCAGCACTTTCTAATAACGCTACACGTTACACACAAACGCAATGTGTACACTTTGAATGTTGCACAGACTTAGTATTGCTGTGCGTTAGTCTGCGTTGAAACATTTTCTAACGTGCGACTTTAACGTCACACTGTGAAAGAGGCCTAAATAAAGGTTAAATGTTTTATCACAATTTAAGCAGGGAAAAACTGGACAAGAAGAGAAGACACTGCTGGATATGTAGCTCAAAGGCGTTACTACCAGGGATGCTCGGATGTGCCTCATCCACGAATTCGGCAATCCACGTGGTTGCAAAAAAAAATCCGCATTCGGCCCCGACGCATGTGGATTTTCATCCGCGTCCACGCAACCACGCGGATTTTCTGCCGTGAATGGCGTAATCACGCGTGGATTCCCGCCCGGAGGCGGATTTTCTTTAAACGTTAATATCAAAGCCCCCATACATGCTACAATCCCCCAAATTGCATGGATTATCGAGGTGATAAGGGGCAACATAACTTCAACATAAAAAATTCCCAATTTTTTTTTTTTTTTTTTAATGGCTTTTAAAGACAAATCACCACTGTAAATGGGGATATTAATTGGTAATACCTGGTTTTAAAAGGGGATATACGCGCTAAGCAATCAAAGAGGTGAGTTCCAATGGCACTTGGCGGCGAAGGTACCGCTGGAGGAGGATGAGTGGCTGACGCCAAAAAGGCCCCAGAGAGGTTTTTGTAATTTTTTTTTTTTTTTTTGCAGCAATTAGCAATGACATCGCAGCAGAGTTGTCAGTGGACACGGGCAGTGTGAATGCAGAGTGCAGTGGTGGTAGCGACTGAGTCAGGAGAAGGACAATGCGGGAGGTCAGTTCAGCAGCACAGAAGGACCACGGCAACATACTGGTGGTACTAGTAGCAGCACAGCGTCATAGTGCTGGCCAAAAAATTAAATGCACCCGGTGACCCGGGCAGTGTGAACGCAGACAGAGTACATTGGAAGAAGTAAATGAGTGGAAGCAAATGAGTCAGGAGGACGAGGACAATGTGGGCGGTCAATTCAGCAGCACAGAAGGACCATGGCAACATACTGGTGGTAGTATGTTTTCATGACAGGACCCTTCTGCATCCCCCCTGATCCCGCGTGGTGGCACCACTAGCTGGGCTGATGCGCTCTTGTCCTCCCTCCCTTCCATCAGTGTCACCCAGTGGGCCGTAAAGGACAGGTAGCGACCTGTCCCAAATCTGCTACTCCACGAGTCCATGGTCACGTGGACCCGCTTGCCCACAGAGTAGTCCAGGGAACGGGCCACGTTTTCCACCACAAACTTGTGGAGTGCTGGGATCGCGCTCCTGCTGAAATAGTGGCGACTGTGGACTTACCACTCGGGGATGCCAAATTGGAGCAGCGTCCGCATGGCGCTCCCCTCCTGCACCAGGGAGTAGGGAAGCAGCTGTGATGCCATGGCCCGGGCCAGCAAGCCATTTAGTTTGCGGATCCGCCTGTGGCTTGGAGGCA
This sequence comes from Hyperolius riggenbachi, assembly GCF_040937935.1. Lineage (NCBI taxonomy): Eukaryota > Metazoa > Chordata > Amphibia > Anura > Hyperoliidae > Hyperolius > Hyperolius riggenbachi. The sequence continues at coordinate 48,443,313 of NC_090648.1, forward strand.
GAGGCTTGGTCAGACCCTGAAAGGTGTCGCTCAGCAGGGTCTGACGACGCTGGGATGCAGGGGAGACAGAGGAGAGAGACGAACACTGGCTGCCAGCCTCAATGTCTGTGTCCTGAGTAGCCGAGGTGGAAGAGCGCTTGCGTGCTACTACTGCTGCTGCTATGGGGGATTCACGACCCTGAGGGAGGGATGATGCTGCTGCGCTGGTGGGCCTTCTGCTCTCAGGAACCCCTGCCAGCAGTGCCTGCTTCCTCTTAAAGTCCGCATACTCGCGGCAGTGGCGGCTTCTCAGGTGGCCCTGGAGGGATGAGGTACCCATCTTGCTCAGACTTTTCCCACGGCTCAATCTTTTGCTGCATAACCTGCACACCGCATACCTTTTGTCATCAGTACATTCCTCAAAGCAATCCCACACTGGTGACTTTAATTTACTGCGGCCCCCACTAGCAGAGGGTGCAGAGGAGCAATGTGTGGTAGTAGTTGCCGGGGGTTGCATGGTGGTGATGCCGGCTGAAGCAGTGTCCTGTCTACTTCCTCCATGCCCACTGCTGCCGATGCCCCTGCCCCTGCCTGACATATGGCGATATCCTTGCCTAGGCCGAGGTGACTCGTCATCCTGCTCTGACCATTCTTCCACGGACTCAGCAGGCTGCACATAGTTAGGGTCCACAACCTTGTCATCATCAGCAGCATCATCATAATCCAGCTCTTCCTCTGACTCCCCCGCCTCCTCTTCTGTCCCTACATCCCCAGACACAGACCCCTCTTCTTCATCACCAGAACTCAACAACGCTTGTGATTGTGGCCCGATCCTAATCTCTGCCACATCAGTCCCCAGTAAGTCCTGAGCTTCTTGCATCAGCATGTTCCCAGATGCCGGACTGAGGGACAGAACGCTGTCATCCTGGGAGGGCTGCTGACCAGTGGGTGCTGGGGTGGATGTCACAACAAGCGTGGGACGTTGGCTGCTGCTGCTGCTGCTTGGAGTGGTGCTCACAGTAGAGGTCTGGGAGGAAGTCATGATGTCCATGAGTACGTCAGGTTCCATTTGCTCAACCACCACACGGGGACCAGAAACTTTAAAATATTTGGACAATGGCGTCCGCTGACTCGGCCCAGGCTTTGCTGCCCCCCTTTCTGCTGCATCACGACAACGTACAGCTGGGCGTCCTCTCCCTGGACGTGGAGCAGTCCCAGAAGTGGCTGAGGCAATTGAACTCCCTTTCCTCTCACCCCGCGAAACCCTGCCAGACATGTTGCTAGTAATGAATCACTGGATGCAGTGGGCACAGTACAAGGTCACTGAAGGATGCAGTGGGCACAGTACAAGGTCACTGAAGGATGCAGTGGGCACAGCAGTGGGCACTGGATATACAACTAGGTCACTGAAGGATGCAGTGGGCACAGTACAAGGTCACTGAAGGATGCAGTGGGCACAGCAGTGGGCACTGGATATACAACTAGGTCACTGAAGGATGCAGTGGGCACAGTACAAGGTCACTGAAGGATGCAGTGGGCACAGCAGTGGGCACTGGATATACAACTAGGTCACTGAAGGATGCAGTGGGCACAGTACAAGGTCACTGAAGGATGCAGTGGGCACAGCAGTGGGCACTGGATATACAACTAGGTCACTGAAGGATGCAGTGGGCACAGTACAAGGTCACTGAAGGATGCAGTGGGCACAGCAGTGGGCACTGGATATACAACTAGGTCACTGAAGGATGCAGTGGGCACAGTACAAGGTCACTGAAGGATGCAGTGGGCACAGCAGTGGGCACTGGATATACAACTAGGTCACTGAAGGATGCAGTGGGCACAGTACAAGGTCACTGAAGGATGCAGTGGGCACAGCAGTGGGCACTGGATATACAACTAGGTCACTGAAGGATGCAGTGGGCACAGTACAAGGTCACTGAAGGATGCAGTGGGCACAGCAGTGGGCACTGGATATACAACTAGGTCACTGAAGGATGCAGTGGGCACAGTACAAGGTCACTGAAGGATGCAGTGGGCACAGCAGTGGGCACTGGATATACAACTAGGTCACTGAAGGATGCAGTGGGCACACAAGGATGTCACACTGTGTAATGAGATGCTTATATGCCAGCGAGCGAGCAGTGGGCACTGGGCACGGCACAAGGTCACTGACAGAATTAATGAACAGCGCTGGCAGAGAGTGGCGGCGCCGGCGGTGTGACTGGCTGCCTGCAAATAGTACAAGTGTATAACTGTCACTGGAATATACAAGTGAACACTGCAGCTGCACTAACCTGCCTGCCTGCACTACACACAGATAATCCCCACTCCCACTACACTGACTACACTGCAGCACTGAACCTGCCTGCACTACACACAGTTAAATAATCACTAGACTCCCACACTCCCACTACACTACACTGACTACAACTAACTACAGCAATCACTCACTGACTAGCTAACTGTGTACAGTATAAGAGCAGTGTTAGCAAAAAAAACGCTTTGTTTTTAACACAATAAATGCACTTGCTCAAACAACAATGGCCTGGAGATAATCCTCTCAGCACCACAGTCTAGCAAGGACAGAGCTTTTCCATCATGGCCGCCGCTTTATATTCAGGAGGGGAGGGCATAGCTCCCCTCCTGTGATTGGTTGCTATGGCCTGGCTGGGGCCCTCTGATTGGCCTGCAATGTGTCACTTCCCCATAATTTGACGCATTTCCGCTAACCACGACTTCAGTGCTGGGTTTCACGAGCGTGAATGCGGATTTCTGTCCGCATTCATGCGAAGCCGAAGCAGATTTTCGTGGTTGAAAATCTATTCACGGCTTAGCGCGTCAAAATGGTCGTGAATCCACGCGTAAGCGTGATCACGACCTGGCGGTGAGCACCACTGGTTACTACAGGGGACCAGGGGAGTGGGAGGGGCCAAGAGGTTTAAGGGGACCCCAACTACGACTTCACTCCCTCTGATAAAGAGGTCCATCCTCAGATCAGGTGTTTTTGTGGCTACACTTGTTATGGGTGTGAAGATGATGATGGCCACACTTGTCTTATGACCCTTGTGAGATGGGCCCTCAGGCTGTGAGGGTCAACAGGGGAAGGGGTGGGAATATCGGGGAGTGGGGGGGGGGGGAGGCTATCAAAGTTCTGCTTGGGTTCCCATGGTTTGTAGTTCCACCCCTGATGTAGCTGCTGTCAGGACCGGTTCTGGACTTTTTGCCGCCTGAGGCAAACTGTAAGGTTCTGCCCCCCTCCCCCAGTAGTATAAGTGCCCACAGTATAGGTAGCTGGAGGGGTAGCAGCCAGGAAGGGGGCAGCAGGCACAGCATCGGGGAGGGGGCGGACCCCTTTCCCTCACCTGAGTCTCACCATCTGCTCTCCCCCTCCAGCTATTAGCTCTGTTTAAATGGCTACATTAGGCAGCAGCGGGGAGGCGATGATTCACTAAGCTCCTTACGTTCCAACGTGCATTTGACGAGCGGTGGAACGCAATGCTGGAATGAATGTAAAGAGTTGAGTGAGTCATCGCTACTGCACAAAATAATAATTTCTGTTCTCGATCGGGAGCAGATCAGATGTGCTGCAAATGATCGATTTAGCCCATCGATTTGACGGAAAATAGGAATGTGTGTACATGGCAAAAGTGCGCAGACACACAGGAGAATAAAACTATTAGACTCTAAAAAGGAGTAAACTCACTTAAATGACCACTTTTTGTCCCTATGTTGCTGTCACTTACAGTAAGTAGTTAAAATCTGACAGATCTGATAAATTTTGAACTAGTCCATCTCTTCATGAGAGATTCTCAGCATTACCTTCAGGCTAGGTTCACAGTGGCCATTGTGTGACCTGTAACAGCAGGAATGAAATGCAATGGATCAGGAAAGCAGCGCCACACATTTTACATGTCATTAAGAAATTGCCCATTTTATCTGTTTCCTGCTCTCAGAAGCCATTTTCTGCCAGGAAAGTGTTTTATAGTTGGAATTTCTTATCAGTGAGGTCACACTGTAGTCACTTTCTGTCAGGACTGAGTCAGTCACTTCCATACCTGATAGTTAACTCTTTCAGGCAGATAAAGAAAAAATGGAACACAGCATAGTTATTAGTGTGCTAGGCACTGTACATACACATGTCTATCTCATCATGTCACATGTAACTTCAGGTATCCCTTAATATGAAGGAGCAGTCGCTAATGCATGCCTTACATAGCAGCGCTCACTGCAGTGTAAGGAGTGTGCCTTCCTTAGGAGTGTGCCTTACTTAGATAGGAGCGTGCCTTCTTATACATAGTAACTGTGCATAGGAAGGCATGCTCCTTACATAGCAGTGAGCGCTGGTATGTAAGGCATGCATTAGAGGCCGCTCCCTCACATTAAGGTGTGCTGCTTAACAATGCAGCTTAATGAATCAAGCCCTATTTTAGCAGTTGGACTGAGCAACTGAAGTTTAGTAAGTGCTGATGTGAATAAAAAAAAGAAAACTGAGAATCCCCCATGAGGAGATGGACTAGTCCAAAACCTGACAGATTTTCACTACCTACGGTAAGTGACAGTGGCATAAAAAAAAGTAATTTATACTGCATTTTACTCTGGCAGGAATTTACCGAACATATAAAGTATGCATTTTAGATTCTATTATATAATATAATATTATATTATATAATATATTAATAGCTAGTAGACCTAAGCCCGTTTCAAAACAGGCTCTAGGTCTGTGTTGAATCCCCTCCCCTTCCCTCTCCTTTCCTCTCTCCTCTCTTCTCCTCCTCTCCCCTCTCTTCCCTTTCCTTCTTTATCACTCTCCCCGTGACCGCCGCAGTCACCGCGCATGCGCGCGCGGCCGCGGCGCACCCGTCGTGCACGGATGCCGCACGCCCGTCCTCCCTCAGCTCTCCTCAGTCTCTGCATCCCTCCCTGTACATGCGCAGTAGCACAAAACATGAGAAACACACACACACAAACAGGAAGTGCTGGGATGGGACGCAGAGACAGTAAGGTTTTATTATAGAGGAAGAGGATATATAATTTTTCCAAATTGTTGTCTTTTAAAGTGGAATTGAATTTTATTTACCTAATTTTCTATGAGAGCATAGTTAAGGATTTATAAAAATATGTAATGTTTACATGTAAAAAGGTATTTTTACCTTTAACCTCCCTGGCGGTGAGCCCGACCTAGGGTCAGGCTAGCTGCCGCAGGGTATCACATGGCCCCCGGGGAATTTTTGCCTATAAAATGTTATTTATATTCTTCAGCTAGCACTTCGCTAGCTAAGTATGCCCCCCAAGTGCCGCTGGTCCCCTCTGATCACCGCCGATTGCCACCGGTATATGTACTCCCCGGGTTCCCGCGATGTCACAGCCTCCCAATCATCTCCTGGCTTTGCTATGGGGAGGATCGGAACTGCGCATGACGTCACAACGTCGATGACGTCAGACCTCATGTCCGATCATCACCATAGCGATGAGTGAAGCTGCATGGAGAAGCTGCGGCTCTCGAGGGATCGCGGACGGGTAAATATTACCGGCAGCGATCGGGGGCATCAGAGGAGACCGGAGGCACTTGGGGGGCATACTTAGCTAGCAAAGTGCTAGCTGAAGAATATAAATAACATTTTATAGCCAAAAATCCTCCCGCGGACGCCGTAGACATTGAAACTGCGTACCGCCAGGGAGGTTAAGAGATCCAATTTACACTACAGCTTTTTTCCGGGACACCCTGCCAAAAAGATACTGTAAAGGTGCCCATACATGGTACAATAAAAACGTTTGATTTTCACATTTATTCAACTAAAATGATCGAATCTAATGAAAGACAAAAATAATCTTTTTTTATTTTTTTTTTCGATCAAGAAAAACGAACGATTATCCCATTTTTTCAATAAAAATTAGACCGGACACGTTGGAAAAATCTTATATTCAATCTAAGGGAATAATTGAATGAAATTATCTAATCGAAAAACAACAACAATTAAAACATTGTGCCATGTTGGGCACTAGAGTTGGGCCGAACGGTTCGCCTGCGAACGGTTCCATGCGAACTTCCGTGGTTCGCGTTCGCGTCCCGCAGGCGAACCTTTGCGGAAGTTCGGTTCGCCCCATAATGCACATGGAGGGTCAACTTTGACCCTCTACATCCCAGTCAGCAGGCCCAGTGTAGCCAATTAGGCTACACTAGCCCCTGGAGCCACACCCCCCCTTATATAAGGCAGGCAGCGGCGGCCATTACGGTCACTCGTGTGCTGCCTGCGTTAGTGAGAGTAGGGCGAGCTGCTGCAGACTGTCTCTCAGGGAAAGATTAGTTAGGCTTAACTTGTTCCTGTCTGGCTGCATACCTGTTCTGTGAACCCACCACTGCATACCTGTGCTGTGAACCCACCACTGCATACCTGTGCTGTGAACCCACCACTGCATACCTGTGCTGTGAACCCACCACTGCATACCTGTTCTGTGAACCCACCACTGCATACCTGTGCTGTGAACCCACCACTGCATACCTGTTCAGTGAACCCACCACTGCATACCTGTTCAGTGAACCCACCACTGCATACCTGTTCAGTGAACCCACCACTGCATATCTGTTCAGTGAACCCACCACTGCATACCTGTTCAGTGAACCCACCACTGCATACCTGTTCTGTTCAGTGAACCCGCCACTGTATACCTGTTCAGTGAACCCGCCACTGCATACCTGTTGTGTTCAGTGAACCCGCCACTGTATACCTGTACTGTTTAGTGAACCCGCCACTGCATACCTGTTGTGTTCAGTGAACCTGCCACTGCATACCTGTTCTGTGAACCCGCCACTGTATACCTGTTCTGTTCAGTGAACTCGCCACTGTATACCTGTACTGTTTAGTGAACCCACCACTGCATACCTGTTGTGTTCAGTGAACCTGCCACTGCATACCTGTTCTGTGAACCCGCCACTGTATACCTGTTCTGTTCAGTGAACCTGCCACTGTATACCTGTTCAGTGAACCCGCCACTGCATACCTGTTGTGTTCAGTGAACCCGCCACTGTATACCTGTACTGTTCAGTGAACCCGCCACTGCATACCTGTTCTGTGAACCCACCACTGCATACCTGTTCAGTGAACCCGCCACTGTATACCTGTTCTGTTCAGTGAACCCGCCACTGCATACCTGTTCAGTGAACCCGCCACTGCACTGCGGGCAGCTGCAACAACAAAAGAAAAGGCATGTACATGCGACCATTCCCCTTCGTGATCATTACCTTGCCGTGGTGAAGGGGCTTGCGTATCACAATGAAGCAATGACCGGCGCCTAGATGAGTGTCTCGGGGGGCACACAAAAGATAATAAGGTCGTTGCTTCATTGTGGTCAGACCAAATTTGATCAGCTGGACAGTCACTGTTCTGTCATTCAGCTACATCAGCCAGGCGACCATATGGGCTGTAAAGCCACCAAAACCTGCACTCTCGCCATGGTGCGCACCAGTCCAGCACGGCCGTCACTACACAAACAGCTGTTTGCGGTGCGTTACACGGTGAGTTTGGTGTGTCAGTGTGAAGCAGTACCTTAATTACACTACCTGATTGATGTATACACATGCAAGATGTTTTAAAGCACTTTAGGCCTGTCATTTAGCATTCAATGTGATTTCTGCCCTTAAAACGCTGCTTTGCGTCAAATCCAGATTTTTCCCGGGGACTTTTGGCGTGTATCCCACTCCGCCATGCCCCCCTCCAGGTGTTAGACCCCTTGAAACATCTTTTCCATCACTTTTGTGGCCAGCATAATTATTTTTTTTTTCAAAGTTCGCATCCCCATTGAAGTCTATTGCGGTTTGCGAACTTTAACGCGAACCGAACCTTCCGCGGAAGTTCGCGAACCCGGTTCGCGAACCTAAAATCGGAGGTTCGGCCCAACTCTATTGGGCACCATTAGAAAGAGCTGACATGAGGAATGTTGTCTTTGGAGCATTCTCTTCTTTGTGATTATATTAGTGGACCATCAACATTTTCTAAGCCTAATACTACCAATAGTAGTTATTGTGCCTTCTTATAAATATCCAAAGAGGGCTTGAAAGAACACTTGAAGTGAAAAGACTATAGAGACTGTAATATTAATTTCTTGTTTAACAATACAAATTGCCTGGCTGTCCTGCTTATCCTCTGCCTCTGTTACTTTTAGCCATAGACCCCAAACAAGCATGAAGATCAGATGTTCTGAATAACATATGACTGGATTGACCACATGCTTCTTTCAGGTGTGAGATTAAAACACCATTGCAGCCAAAGAGATTATCAGGCCTGCCAGGCAACTGGTATTGTTTAAAAGGAAATCAATTTGCCTTTCACTCCAGGAGACCTTTAATCTGTTAGGGAAAACTGGTTGTAAATATGCGTCCAGTTTGCTCCTCGATGCAGAAAACAGAATGTACCGGCATTCTGTCAATCAGCATTAATTGTGTGCATGGGTTCCTGCGGGCTCATTCATGGCGGGACTTACTCAGCAGTGATTGGTGAATAGGAACATGTGTTCCCTGAGTCAATTAAAGTGTCTGTGAATAAATAAGCATGGCTTCAATCAGAGGCTATGTTTATTCATTACAATGAAAGTAAAAATTACATTAAAATCAATTACACACTGTGTGGTTCCATCTAATGGGCAAAAATTTAAATAAAGAAAATACATGACAAAAAACATTCCCTATAGCTTTCAACAAGAAGGGCCTCTCACTTTGCCCATGGTTAACAAAATAAAACACTTGTAACACAAAAAATGGCACAGTGACAGTAATTTATTTCTATACTAAAAACATATCACCTTCAAAAAGCCTAATTTGTGTAAAAAAAAACAGGGATGGTCGTAGTCAGCCAACTTCGCTACGCTGGAAATACGCGTAGTTTTACGCAATTATGCTTCACCAAACAACGGCTTCGAAATCAAATATTCGCTTCGTATGCATTTCGTAGACTACGCGTTAAAATACGCAATTATGCGTAGTTCGAAGCGTAGTGTATGCGGATGCTTATGCCCGCATGCAGAAAATTTTATGCATTAATTCCTTTTTAAATGCATTTTCAGAGAACTCTTCTATGCATACATTCCCCTTTCCAATGCATAAATTTGTAAGCATACAATCGCACACGGAAAATTGGCCACGCGTAACGCATTCGTAGTTCACTACGCAATACACATGTTACCTACCCATAGTGGGCGTAAGCTACACTTAACGGTACTTTGCTACGAGTAAATTCGTAAGCGTAGTTTTGAAACTTCACCTACGAACTACGATGCGTAGATGCAAACTACGATGCGTAAATTCGCACTGGCGTAGTTTATGCTCATCCCTGAAAAAAACAAGCTATTGATCATTTATGTGTGATAAGTGGTGATAAAGTTATGGCCAAATGAATGTGAGGAGCACTGACATGTCTCTTGGCGGGAAGGGTAAAATAGCCGGTGGGGAATGTTAATTGATATACTTTTATATCTACAGGAAAGATGCTAATAAGTATAAACAATACAAGAGTAACACTAACAGAACATAATAGAGAAAATGTTGTTTTATTGTATAAAATATGATTCCATAATAAATATGCAATTAAATATTAAACAACAGTAATTTTAACAAAGTTAATAATAAATATTTATAACATAAATACATAAAAAAGTTATACAAAAAAAGCATCTGTCCATACCTATCGTGAAATAGTTTGATAGTAATTATAATATACAGGAAAGGTTTTTTTCTTGGTTTAAAGTGTACCTGAGTTAGGGCCAGTGCACGCCAAAAACCGCTAGCATATCCGCAAACGCTAGCATTTTTTGAAGCATTTTTTTCAGAGCGATTCTAGGCATGTGCTGAGCGATTTTCTACACATGCCTTGCATTTTTTGGAGTATTTTGGTGTAGCATATTTTACTTTTTGTTACAGTAAAGCTGTAACTGAACAGCCACTGTAACAAAAATCCTTGGAAAATCGCTCTGATCTAGCGATTTTCCATTTTCCTATACTTAACATTGAGGCAAAATTGCCTCAGAAATTCTCAAAGAACCGAGTTTGCGTTTGGGGAAAAAATGAATTGCTCTGGTTTGCACCATCCGATTGAAATACGTGAACCAAGCAGTTTTCAAACTGCAAGCGTTTTAAAAGAAAAATTCAGAAAAGCACTTGATGTGCACCATCCCTTACCCAGAAGAGTTTAACCTCCCGGGCAGTAAGCCCGAGCTGAGCTCGGGCTATGCTGTGCAGGAGGAGATCTCAGCCCCTGGTGGGGCGATTTTCATCCTGTAAAGTGCTGTACGCGCAGCTAGCACTTTGCTAGCCGTGTGTACAGCTTGATCGCCGCCGCTCTGCGGCGATCGCCCGCACGCAGCGGCGCAAGAGGCCCCCCCCCCGCCAGAGCCCTGCACTGCCCGGACCAATGAGTTCCGGGCAGCGCTATGGGCTGGATCGGAGACGTCTGACGTCAGGACGTCGGCTGACATCCATGACGTCATTCCGATCGTCGCCATGGCGACAGGAGAAGCCAAACAGGGGAGCGCGTTATATACGCGTTCCCCTGTTTGCTATTGTTGCCGGGGACGATCGAACTAGAGGGACACATGCTCCCTCTAGTGGAGTTTCATGAAGCTACCACTCTGGTAGCTTTACATGAAACCTAAAAAAAAATTAAAAAAAAATTTGGATTTCTGCAATTTTTGCAGAAAAAATTAACCGCCAAGGAGGTTAAACTGACCTGGGGCTTCCTCTAGCCCACAGGTGTCGAACTCCAGGCCTGGAGGGCCATATCCATGCCTGTGTTGAGGATTGACTGAGAAAGAGAGGAATGTGTTCTACCTGATGGACCACACCTGTTCTAGCCCCATGTACTTGGTGGGCTCCCTCACCATCCTGGAAATCTCTGTTAATCTTTTCCCAATCAGGCTGCACTGCGCAAGCATGGCCTTGCTGTGTGCATGTCCCATCATGCTCCCATAGTTGGGAGCCTTCTGCACATGTATAGTACAACCGGCGACGGGAGCAAGTCCAGGCCACCCATGCACAAAGCAGCCTGGCTGGCATGACTGAAGCCTTCTTAATGAAGAAGATAGATGAACTGAGCCATCCTGGAAGGGCTAGAGGAAGCCCCAGGTAAGTATACATTTTTCTGTTGAACTTGTCTCAGGTTTCCTTCAGGCAGAGGTACATTTGTTTGCGGAAAAATAAATATAAAAAGTAGGCTTATATGAAAATCATAACATTCCAACCAACATAACCTGAGATGAGATCTTTCTAATTCTGTCTTGTATCGCATGTAAAAGTACTAAAGTAGTGGAAATTTTAAATGGGCCAATCCAAAATGGTATTAAGTGTGCCTGATTGGTCAATTCCCAAGCTGCATACAGTGTGTAGTAAATTTACATGCAAAACACAATAATTTGAATCTCGACTGCCTCTAAACACAAAATTAAAATACAAACATAGAGGATGTAGATGCGTGCCAAGAATTTAACCAGGTGTTGTGTGGGGCCCCGGCGATAAGAAAATACACACACTCTTTTCAAATACAAATATCCAAGTTGTATTTAGGAACAGTAAATATATATGTGAGATACATAGGGTATATAGCAAATATCCAACTAATACAGGCATAGAAGACTCAGGGGTGACTGGGATTGGTTGCAGCAGACGGGATACTTGGTTCCAGTTTGAATATGTATTATTCAGACTACAAGACTTTTCCCTCATACTTTTGGGTGGAAAAGTGCATGTTATATTAAAAAAAAATATGGTAGCATGGTTTAAGTAAATTGCCATTGTCCTTCTTAAAACACCAACATGAGTTCACACTCTAGTACTGGAATAAGACAATCCTGCCCAAAGAAAACAGTCACGATCTCTGTCAAGTCCTATGTCCTGACAATGCGGAGATGAAGCAGAACTTAACAGTAAAGTCATCGGAAGCAATTTTTGCAGAAAATACTGAGAGCAGTCTTCAAGTCACCAAAACATGGAAATTTTTTTTGTAACTGCCTCATTCATTCATTTAAAGAGGAACTGTAACCAAGGATTGAACTGGTAGCTGGAAGAAAGGGCGCCGGCTGAGGGTGGACGCCACCATAGACTTTGATGCAATTATCGTTAATAAGGTGAAAAAAGCAGAGAAAAGGGTGCCGCAATAAATATCGTTAACAACATTAGAACATTAAAGTTGTTGAAGTATGTTATCATTTTAGAAGCTTGCAGCATTATAGTTTTTGTCATATTATTTTGTTTGTATGTACAGATTTTATGTTATCAAAGATATCATCATTTCTATGTGGAAAAGGGTGTTTCAGCAGAGAGAGTGGTTAGGGTTAGGCAACACCAGGGGGAGTGGTTAGGGTAGACACCACCTGGGCGGCAGTTAGTTTTAAGCAACACCGGGGGGTGGTTAGGGTTAGGCACAACCAGGGGAAGTGGTTAGTTTTAGGCAACACTGGGGGGATGGTTAGTTTTAGGCAACACCAGGGGGGGTGGTTAGGGTTAGGCACCACCAGGGGGTGGTTAGCATTAGGCACCACGGGGGGGGAGGAAGGGTTAGGCACCACCTGGGGGGTGGTTAGGGTTAGGCACCACCAGGGGAGTGGTTAGTTTTAGGCACCACCAAGGGTAGGGTTCTGTGTGAGAGTAGGGTTGGATTAAGCTGTATTATTGAATTATGTAACAATATCTTTTTGTTATTATTTCCCGTCTGTTTTAACAACGGTATTTATCATTAACCAAGTTTGACAATGATGTTTATCATTATCAGATTCCGTTATCCAGCCGGATCCTTTTTTCACGGAACCCTTTTTTCATGCACGCATGGAACTTCATCCCATTCAGTAACCGATATCGCCTTTCACACAACATCTTTATTTTCTCTTAAACAGATCGGGGGGCTCTGTATGGCTGATATTGTGGTGAAACCCCTCCCACAGTGTGATGTCAGCTCCTAGGTACTGACATCACACTGTGGGAGCCTTGTTGCATTGTGGGAAATAACAGCTGTTTTCAACTCCTAAAAAAAAAAAAAAACCAGCATCTCCTTCCACAGACATCACCATACGATAAATTTCAGAATGTAAATCAGAAACAGGAAAGATTTTACAATGGACAAACAGTGACTAAATCATTTATAAATAATTATTGTAAAAATTAAGCACTTTTTTCATTATGTTATTTTCACTGCAGCTCCTTTTAAAGCCTTTCTTGTAACAAGGGCAATGCAATATATTCTTGGTATAGTTGCCCAAACATTCAATTATCTTGGTAGCAGTTAGTTGGCAACTTGGGGCCTTGGAACAGCCATCTGTGAGATAAAGGGATACAGATATATTTAATGAATAATATGTTGCATAGCTAATTTCCAGACAGAAGTAATTCAAGCTTTACCTCTCTCCTCCCAGACTGATGGTAAATGGAAAGTCCATGTAAACAATAGAGTCTGCTAGAAATCAACACTGCAAACAATTCCCCATTGAATTATCTTCTGGTTAAAGGAATACTTAAGTCATTTAAAAAAAAATGACTTTTACTCACCTGGGGCTCCCCTCAGCCCCCTGCAGCTGAACGGTGCCCTCGCCGTGTCCCCCCGATGCGGCTGGTCTCGCCGGCGGCCACTTCCGGTTTGGCCGTCACCGGCCGACAGGCTGTGAACGCGGCTGATTATCCGCATCCCCGGATGCAATAGCGCCTTCTACAATGCTATTGCGTCCGGGGACGCGGACAATCAGCCACGTTCACAGCCTGTCGGCCGGTGACGACCAAACCGGAAGTGGCCGCGGGCGAGACCAGCCGCATCAGAGGGACACGGCGAGGGCACCGTTCAGCTGCAGGGGGCTGAGGGGAGCCCCAGGTGAGTAAAAGTCATTTTTTTTAAATGACTTAAGTATTCCTTTAAAAGGATACCCAAGGTGACATGTGACATGATAAGATAGACATGTGTCAGTACAGTGCCAAGCACACAAATAACTAGGATGTGTTCCTTTTTTTTTCTCTGTGTGAAAGAGTTAAAAATCCGGTATGCAAGTGACAGTTTCTGTCTGGGTCAGGACTGGGTTGGACTATAGCGTAACCCTTAGTGATAAGGAATTGCAGCCACAAAACACTTTCTTGGCAGTAAATGGCTTCTGAGATCAAGAAAGAGATAAAAAGGATCACTAATTCATAGATTTTAGCTCTGGCATACTTCAATGCATGAGTCATTGAGAAAAGGTAATGGAACAGTAAAAACTTAAAAAGTAAATTTTGAATTTAAAATTAATTTGTGGGATATCTAAAAAAGTAGGACAGATACAATCGTTTATCTCGTTAGTGAATTTTCACCTCGGATGTCCTTTAAATTGCTCAATAAGATCGATCGCATAGCACAGAATATTTTGGTCGATTGGTGGCAGATCGTAAGCGAATTGCTATCAGTGTTTGATTTAACGACTGACGAAGCTACTCTCACTTGTCCACGGCATGGTTTGGGTCTCTTCTCTCCCTGCTGGCTGCTTCTTCCTGTCCTAACTTCCGGGATGTGATGCAGAGGCCAAATACTAGAGGCCGTTAGTGATCACATAAAGTACGTGCTACAGTGCCCCTAGTGCTTGACCTCTGCTACATCACGCATGCACCACAGGATTCGGCAGTGGAGAAGGAGAGTAGAAACTGGGGGGGACAGAAACTGGAAGGGGTATAACAATAGACCCTGCCAGGGATGCAGAAGGCCCCCTTGGAGGGGGTAGACGTTTATTTTCACTGTGCTGAAAGACTGACAATTAAGGGTGCATTGAGAAAAAAATTTCTGCCTTCTGCACAGCTGTTCTAATGACTGCATCAGCTCAGCCACTGATATGGATTTATACATAGTTTTTTAGACAAAGATTTGTAGGCAGTCCCTATTCAGTGAGCCGCAGTGTGGCCCATGAATAGACACTGACAACTAAGGCACAGAGAGAAAAACGTTCTGCCCCTTGCACAATTGTTCTAATGACTGCATCTGCTCTTCCACTAATAAAAAATCATACAAAGTTTTGCAGACAAAGATTTGTAGAGAGTCCCTCTTCAGTGTGCCGCATGCTCTTGTGTACAGCGCCCTTCCCCCAACCTCTTTACCTTCCTGCAAGTGCTGTGTAGTGTAGTGGTGCTGGAGAAGTCTGCAGAGCCAGTTCTGCACCATCAGAGAGCATACCCGTCTGTCAATTTCCTGTATGCTTTTTCTGCGCACCATGGGCAGCAAAGTTAACATGCCTTATCAGAGTAGCATAGCGAGCGCTGCAAACTTATGCCTGGTAATTGGCAATGGCACTCGTCCTGCCCTAAGCCCCTGTGGGTTTGTAGCGCTTGCTATGCTACTCTATGCAAGGATTTCAGTCTCTAGATGTGCAAAGCTGGTAGAGACATACCCTAAAAGACTGGCAGCTGTAATAGCAGCAAAAGGTGGTTCTACAAAGTATTGACTCAGGGGGCTGAATAATTACGCACACCCCACTTTGCAGTTATTTATTTGTAAAAAATGTTTGGAATGGTGTATGATTTTCGATCCACTTCTCACATGTACTCCACTTTGTATTGGTCTTTCATGTGGAATTCCAATAAAATTGATGCATGTTTGTGGCAGTAATGTGACAAAATGTGGAAAACTTCAAGGGGGTTGAATACTTTTGCAACCCACTGTATAATTTGAACTACATTTTCATGCAAGACAGAATTATTAGGATCTCATTCACTATCTCTGCAACCTAATATCTCTATTATTGTTGTAGTTTAATATCCCCAGAATAATTTAGCCGCCGTCTTTCTGCAAAAAAAAATAATTCACATCCTCTTTCTAGTACCTGGATGTGAGATTGTTCGCATCCAGGACTTTTTTGACTGTGGCCATCTTGTGGCCAAATAGTAAACTACACCCACATACATTTTTTTATTAAACAATTACATTATTTTACATTTAAAATTAGCTGTTTCCCTCCCACACCAAAAATTACCCCAAATTTATAAAAAAAAAAAAATGACAATTAAAAAAAAAACATAAATAGTTGTTACCGAAGGGTCTGAACTTTTTAAATATGCATGTCCACAGAGCTTTGACATACATGTCAAGAGACTATATTGTTATATTTTTTTTTAATTATAAGCTTGTAAATAGTGATGGACGCAAATTAAAAAAATGCACCTTTATTTCTAAATAAAATATCGGCGCCATAAATTGTGCTAGGGACATAATTTAAATGGTGTAATAACCGGGACAAATGGGCAAATAAAATACATGAGTTTTAATTACGGTAGCATATATTAATTTCAAACTATAATGGCCAAAAACTGAGAAAATGATTTTTTTTAAATTTCTTTCTCAATTTTCCTCTTAAAATGGATTTGGAAAAAAATAATTCTTGGCAAAATGTACCACCCAAAGAAAGCCTAATTAGTGCCGGAAAAAAATAGATATTGATCAATTCATTGTGATAAGTAGTGATAAAGTTATTGGTGAATGAATGGGAGGTGAACGTTGCTCGGATGCATAAGGTTTTCGACACTGTGGGGCTGAACTGGTTAATATCACTCATATATATTTGATATTTTTTTAACTGCATAATTATTGCCTCAGGTGGTGTGATCATGTTTATGGTTTTAAATCTGCTTATAGTGTTCTATGATTGCAATAACTATGTTTATATTTTTGCATATACATGTCTAGTGCCACTTTTTGGGCTAAATTGTCCCTTCCCTATTTGCTATTAACTTTAGCCTGAGCACACACTGGCTGTAGTGCTGCTGAGATTTCTCTTTTTAACTTTGTAAAATCTGTGCGCTCATCCCTATGAGCCTACTTACCTTCAAGTGCGGGTCTACATTCCCCAGGGATGGATGGAAATTTTCACCAGATCCAGGACCATGAACTCCTGGCAAAGAGCTCTGCAGACTGTCGTTCTTTACCGAATACAAGGAAGCCGGACTGCTGTACTCGTCTGTGTCAATCAATCTGGGATATAAGAACAATAGATGCAATGTGTTACTCCAGACATTTGTTTCCAGTTCTTCGTAAAGGTGACTGTGTCACTATTATGTAACGATGAACAAAAACATGATCCCAGAAATCTAATTGGCTTTAGTCAGGAGGCAGAAGTTGGCATTAGTACGCCAAAGCTTCTCACAGATGATCATGTTAGCCAACATCTTTATTAATTATTGAATAGTTTTCTAGACTGTTTATCCCCAGTAATTGTGAATTAACATTTTGGAAAAATTGTTGCTCACTTCTATTATTCAGAGATAAGATACGTCATGACACCCTCTGTTGGTGTACAATCAAAAGGGATGCCATGGTAATTTGGGTGCTGGAGAAAGTCACTCGAATATCTGTAAAATTACCAATTATCCACCAATACTGTATTACTAACTCCCAACAACCCACATTATAAGGTTGTAAAATGGCTCAGGTCACAGATAACGTTCAGGGAACATCAGACGTCGTGAAGATCCAGTGGACATCCGTATGGAGGTAAAGTTTCAGGAATTTATATAGGAAAACAAAAATGGCAATATCTAAGCGTAACCCGTTTATTATTTAGATAAAATTTATTTAAAAGGCAGTAGATATAAAAACATACTGTATTACTGACAGTCCACTACTTAATTCTGATAGTAAAATATCAGTCAAAACGAAGGATATTTTACTAACACCTAACCTAATCCAGTTTTCACACGAGCCCTCCATCTACTGATCCCTAACCCTAACCATTAACCAATCCTCCTGCCGCAAAATGTCCAACCCTAGCCAACCCCCCAACCGATGCATAACCCTAACTGACCCCCAAACAATGTGAAACCTTAACCAATCCCCGGCCACAAAATGCCTTACTCTAACTGACCCCTAATCGATGCCTAACCCTAATCACTCCCTCTACCATTATCCGTGCTGATTCAGCGCAGGTTCGCTTCTAAATATCCATCACTGTAGTTTTGGTGCTGCAATAGATGACTATGCTAATAGCCACAATGAGCAGTGAAAAAGTGGAAATTTGTGTGCCGGAAGCTAAGTTGAAATTTGGATGCAATTTTATCACCCAAATTTCCACCTAAAACCGCTGTTACGGGTCAGAAGACTGTTGACCTCACCACTGATATAGAACCACTCCAACACAGAGTCTAAGTGACCACGGGTCTTCACCAACACCTCCCTAGTGGAGATGCTGGAACACCCCCCTAATGGGGATGCCGGACTTCGTTGCCTAGTGCCCACCAGGTTGCGCTGGAAGAAGCTCCACAGTGGTTCAGAGAACAGGAGGATACTGCTGAGTGAAGGGCTCTTGCGAAGAAACGTATTCCACAGTACAAGCCAAGGGTCAGGGCAGGCGGAGTTCAAGGTTGATCGATGTCACAAGCTGAAGGTCAGGGCAGGCGGAGTTCAAGGATGGTCGAGTACACAGGCCGGGTCACAACAGGAGATCAGATATAAGCAAGGTATCACACTAGGAAAACTAGCCAAACTGCCAGAACAAGCAGCACTGCAGTGAAGGGCAGTGTTGCTTAAATACTGGTGGCAATTGAATCTGGCGCCAGAATTCAAGCCTGCGCATGCGCAGTGCACAACGTCGTGCGCGCGCACAACCCGCGCCCAGCGCATGCACGCACACCGCGCAATGCCGTGCGCCATCTTGTTTTGAAAGGAACTACAAGACTCAGCGTTCCTCCGCGCGCACGCGTAGAGACACCTGCCTGGAGGTGCTGAGAGTCACGGACCCGGTGAGTATTACACCGCTAATCATTAATCTTAATATGGGTACCTACTGTATGGCTGTGTTCAAACTACTATGCTTTTTTTTTTTTCAATGTTGACTAGTGATGCAGTAGGGTAGAAGGAAAAACTATATTTGAGTAAATATGCTATACCTGCACTTTACTATAGTACAAAGAAAAATGTTATCTGAAGAACATGTGGAAATACACATGATTTAAAAAATCTTCTAGACTATTTAATTTTAACATCAGTAACATGTCAAATATGATTTTTCTAACCTTACAAAAAAATGCTATGGAATGTATCTGCTGTATTGCCATTGTCACAAGCATTAAACATTTATTATGCAAACATTACCACCTAGTGGTCATTTGTGGTACAAGCTAGAAGAAGATTCTGTGTATTTATTACGTTCAACGTGAATGTTCATAAGCACGTTGAACCTAATCCAGTTTTCACACAAGCCCTCCATCTACTGATCCTGCCGAAAAATGTCCAACCCTAGCCAACCCCCAACCGATGCATAACCCTACCTGACCCACAAACAATGTGAAACCTTAAACAATCCCCTGCCACGAAATGCCTTACTCTAACTGACCCCCTAATCGATGCCTAACCCTAATCACTCCCTCCACCATTATTCGTGCTGATTCAGCGCAGGTTCGCTTCTAAGTATCCATCACTGTAGTTTTGGTGCTGCAATAGATAACCATGTTAATAGCCGGAATGAGCGGTGTTTTGTAGTACAAAAAAATGTTATCTGAAGAAAATGTGGAAATACATATGATTTTAAAAATCTTCTAAACTATTTGATTTTAACATCAGTAACATGCCAAATATGATTTTTCTATGGACTGTATTTACTGTTAGAGATGGCCCGAACGGTTCGCCGGCGAACGGTTCCAGGCGAACTTCTGGTGGTTCGTGTTCGCCATGTAAGGCAAACTTTTCCAGAAGTTCGGTTCGCCCCCATAGTGCACCATTAGGGTCAACTTATTTACCTAGTCTAAAATTGTATTGGGTGTCCTCTTCCTTCAGGCATATGCTCTCTGCTGACAGCATCCTCTGGCTCCCGATGTGTGTCATGACATTAGGAGCCTCAGGAGGGCAGCAAAGATTGCGCAAATGCCCAGAGGAAGAGGAAACCAGAGGCAGCATGGATTAGGTAAAGATAACAGTGCTCAGTGCACTTAAGTAAGGAGAGGAGGAGGTCTGGAACAACTGGCCAGTGGCCACTACGGTGGTCTCTGTCCGGCCATAAAGCGGGGGGTGGGCAAGATTATGTTGCTGGTTGGCCCAGGCCGCTGACTTTTTGCTCTTGCAAGGCATGCTGTTTTTGTTTTTGTTTTTTAAATGACTGCATCTTTGCAACATAGAATTTTTAAAGGACCAGCACCCAGCGGAGCTGTCTTCACCTTTGCATCCTGCTTAGTACAAGATTCTGAGCATGCTCCTGAAAGTCCACAAAACCAGTGAAACAAAGATGTTAACCTACTGCTGCTAATACACCCATTAATTTGTCCCCTATTGAGCGTGTCCTTATACCCTCCCTTCAGGTTGTAAGCCGTTCGTAGGGTCCAGCAACCCCGCCCCCCCCCCCCCCTTCCCGCCTTATGTTGTCTACTTGATCATGCATCTATCCTATGGACTGACTGAAGTCAAACCTGGGCAGTTGCCTAGGGCCTGGAGAGAGTCTAGAGGCCTGGTAGATGCCAGCCCCCACCAAATCTTATTTTTAAAAAAATAGGTGACCATCAAGGGTGAGGAATAAAACTGCTATCTTGCCTAAGGCCTCTTTCACATTAGACAACGCGTGCAGGAGCCATTCTCCTGCACTTGTTGAGTAGCCTGTGGCTCGTTGTCGGTGCAACACAATCAGCGGTGGTAGCTATTAATTGAACCTGACAGGAAAACCCTGGCTCCCGGCGGTTCAACGCTCCCAGGTGCATTGAACCGCAACACACCGAAACGCAGCGTCGGGTGTGAAAGGTAAAATGAAAGTCTATAGACTTTCATTTTACCTTGGTTAATGCAAAGTATCAACTTTGCATTGAAACGCAGAAAAGGGGCTCTAGTGTGAAAGAGCCCTAAGGCCACATTTTATATGAATCCATTTTCTGACTGATGGTGGTATTAGGGCTGGTGCACACCAGAGAAGTTCTGGAGCATTTTTTTTTTTAAACGCTCGCAGGGCTATTGGCTATTGAAAGTGAATGGGCAGGTGCACACCAGAGTGGTTTGTTTTTCCCACAAACGCAAACTCGGGGGCTGCAGCATTTTTTAGATTTTGTGAGGCGTTTCTGCCTCAATGTTAAAGTATAGGAAAGTGGAAAACCGCTCTGAAAAACGCTAGATCAAAGCAGTTTTCCAGGCGTTTTTGTTACAGAAGCTGTTCAGTAACAGCTTTACTGTAACAATATTTGTAATCTGCTACTCATAAACACTCCAAAAAACGCTAGGCATGTTTAGAAAACCTCTCTAAACATGTCTAGAATCGCTCTGAAATCTACTTGAAAAACCTCTAGCATTTTGCAGAGCTGCTAGAGGTTCTTGGTGTGCACTGGCCCTTACTTTGTCTCTAAGACCCTCACTTAATTGGCTTCAAGAGTATCGTCTCATGCTCTTGCCATTCTCCTGGGCTACATTACCTTGTACTCTTGATCTAATGCGGTCTATTAACCCTGTCTGTTACTCTATATATTGCCCTCCAGCATGGAGTAATATGTGGGCACCTTAATAAAGATAATGATAATAATAATAGTCTTATAGAGTGTGCCTTCCAGTGCACATGATACAGCGTACTTTCCTTTTTTGCATCAACATAATTGGTATTGATACTCACCTGTGCTTATCAGACAATCTCCTCCGACACAAAAGGAACAACAGCAATAGGAAAAGGAGGAGAAGTACAGCCAGACCAGCAGCCACTCCACCATAGACCCCCGGTTTACTAATGGCCGTCTGGCAATGGAATCCTGTATACCAGTATTGGTTGGAGGTCTGACAGCTTGAAGAAAAAATGTAAAAATAAAATTAAATCAGCTTTCATAATGTTGCATACACGACTGTATATTGCAATGTGGTATGATGCAGATGTTTTTTTCTACAATGTCATCATCTTTAAAGTTTCCTAATGCTCTCAAATTCAATGTTATCAGTGAGCTTGACCCTGAATGTCATTGCATGAGCTAAAATACGTATTTTGATGGTATTTTCCCAACTACAGGTGTACTCTGGCCTGTCAACAATATTTAGCTATCTCTAAGGTCTTTTTTACATGGTAGATTCTACTGCTTACTTGTCAGGCAGTTCAACCTCCCATATGGCGGTCTCTGAGTGCCTTCATCCAGTCATCCAGATAGGATTTTGTGGTTAAACAGGCCTCAAAAACTAAGTTTCTATGCTATAGGACCTCAAAAACGAATACTATGTATATAGCACTGACATCTTCCGCAGCACTGTACAGAATATATATTGTCTGGTCACTTAAAGAGAGTCTGAAGCGAGAATAAATCTCGCTTCAGACCTCATAGATAGCAGGGGCATGTGTGCCCCTGCTAAACCGCCGCTATCGCGCCGCTAAACGGGGGTCCTTTCACCCCCAAATCCCTCTCCGTGCAGCGCATCCCCTCTTCCGCATAGAGGCAGGGCTAACCGCCGCAGCCCTGCCCCACGCACGTCTGTCAGCGCGTATCTCCGCCTCTCCCCCGCCCCTCTCAGTCTTCCTTCACTGAGAGGGGCGGGGGAGAGGCGGCGATGCGCCGCTGATAGACGCGACTGGAGGCAGGGCTGCAGCCGTTAGCCCTGCCTCCAGGAAGAAATAAATCACGACCAAGTTTGCGACCAAGGTGTGCGGGGGTGGGTTTGGGGGTGAAGGGACCCCCGTTTAGCCGCGGGATAGCGGCGGTTTGATGAGCTCTGAAGCGAGATTTATTCTCGCTTCAGAGTCTCTTTAAGTGTCCCTCAGAGGGGTTCACAATCTACTCCATCCCATGTGTGCCATATAGTGTATGTTTCATAGTCTAGGGACAATTTTAGGGGAAGCCAATTAACTTATCTTTATGTTTTTGAGATGTTGAAGTAAACGGGAGTGCCCAGAGGAAACCCACACAGACACGAAGAGAACATACAAGCTCCATGCAGATAGTGCTCTGTCTGGGATTCAAACCAGGGACCCAGCGCTGGAAAGCAAGTAAGCTAGCCACTACACCACCATGCTGCTCATAATCTGTCAGGGTACTTTCATACTGCATTTTGTTGCATTGTTACAGACAATAAAATCACATCACAACACAATGTGATTACATTGTATGCATATAGAGTGAAAATATTAAAATAATTAAGACCATAATCCCAGTGGTACCTTACTGTGCAGTGTAATGTCCGCTTTGTAGCGCAGCTTACCCAGGGCTGGTTCTAGGCTTATTTGCCACCTAAAGCAATACATTAGGAGCTTACCGTACTGCAATGTACCACCTATGCAACATTAAAAGTGTGGTGGGAGCATTGCAGTATAATGGGCTATAGCATAGTAATGCACTGCATGCAGTGTGTTACCGCTAAAAATGTGTGTTACAGGGCCACTGTCGCGAAAAAAAAGTAGGCAGTTAAAATCTGACAGAACCGACAGGTTTTGAGCCAGTCCATTTCCTCGTGGGGGATTCTCAGGGTTTTCTTTGTTTTCAACAGCATTTCCTGAACAGCAGTTGCAAAGTCTAGCTGACAATATAGGGTGCAAGTGAGTAGGGAGGCTGGCTGGTATCTTACTATTTTGGCAGTTAAACTGCTATGCTATTCAGGAAATGCTGTTGAAAACAAAGAAAACCCTGACAATCTCCCATGAGGAGATGGACTGGCCTAAAAGCTGCTTGATCCATTGCATTGCATTCCTGCTGTCATAGTGAACACAACACAAAGGCCAATATGGATGTAGGCTAAGCTGCAGTGTTGCTATCACAGATGGTCGTGATCACGGGTACGCGTGATTCACGGCCATTTGTACGCAACACGAAGGCCGTGATACGTATGCCGTGATCCGCATGGATCACGGCATCGCGTCAAATCCGGATCACGGCATGCGTAAAAAATACGGGTCACGGCCCGTAATCACACCTGTGATGCGGCTGTGATGCGGCCATGATTGCGGATTTTTTCAAAATATGTCACTGGGCCAATCAGAGGCCCCTGACGCAGGCTAGAGCAACCAATCACAGGAGGGTAGGCATACGTGTATATATGCACGCATACAGTATCCGGATCACATCCAAGCGCATTGTTACGCATACAGGAAAATAAGGACGCATACACTATCTCTTTAGACACATACATTTTTACGCATGCGGACATGTATGTACGCATAAAGTATCTTCCCTCTTTCCACACGTACATTTTTACGCATGCGGGCATACAGGTACTCATAAAAGTATCCGGATCACGGCCGTGTATGATAGCCGTGCGTAGTCGCAGAAAAGACGGGTCATGACGGTTATGCATAACAATCACGGTTGATCCGGATGCGGCCCCAATAAAAACGGCGGCATTTGGATCCTTGCTTAAGGGGTATCCGAGCAACACTGCTAAGCTGTACGTTAATTGTGGAAGCCTGTCGATGAGTAGAAGGAAATCTAACAGGTTACCGTAGGACTTACTAGCAGCTGGGTCCTTTCTTGTTGACCAGACATTGGCCATGGTTACAGTTCAGGACATACTGGTTGGCTTGGCTGCAGTTGCTCACGCACAAGAAGTCACTGGGAGGAATGATAACACCATAAAAATATTGACGGAATTCTTCTGGAATGACATCTGATGTAGAGCAAAGACCTGCAAATGAAATGTGCTAATAAAATGACTTGTAATTCTAGTAATGAAGCTAAAACGCAACTTAAATGACCATATCAGTTTCCCTCTATCACCTTCCCACAGGCATGTTACTGTATAATAGTATTTCTAAAATGAGACTTATATTTATAAATATGCTAAACAGCTATTTCTTTATCCATATTTCAGTTATAAACCATTGCCGATCAGTTCATGAAGAGATCTGAAGCCCCTTAAAGAGACTCCGTAACAAAAATTGCATCCTGTTTTTTATCATCCTACAAGTTCCAAAAGCTATTCTAATGTGTTCTGGCTTACTGCAGCACTTTGTACTATCACAGTCTCTGTAATAAATCAATGTATCTTTCCCGTCAGACTTGTCGGCCTGTGTCTGGAAGGCTGCCAAGTTCTTCAGTGTTGTGGTTCTGTGATGAATCTCCCCCCTCTCTGCACACTGCCTGTGTGTTATTTAGATTATGGCAGATTCTCTCTTCTCTCTTATCTTTTACAAGCTGGATAAATCCTCCTCTGAGCTGGCTGGGCTTTCACATACTGAGGATTACAGACAAGTGCAAAGCTGTTTGCAAGAAGAAAAGAGCAGCCTGAAACTTCAGTGCATGAGAGCAGAAGGGGGAAAGAAACACACAATGATCTCTTGAGATACAAAAGGAAGGGTGTATACAGCCTGCTTGTGTATGGATGTATTTTCTATGTATTTTCTATAACCTACTTCCTGTTTTGGTGGCCATTTTGTTTGTTTATAAACAAACCTTTTAAAACTGTTTTTAACCACTTTTAATGCGGCGAGGAGCGGCGAAATTGTGACAGAGGGTAATAGGAGATGTCCCCTAACGCACTGGTATGTTTACTTTTGTGCGATTTTAACAATACAGATTCTCTTTAAAGCAAATCTGAAACTAAAATATAACTAAATATATAAAACATAAATAGATAAATAAATAAATAAAACAACCTCAAAAACAAAAAGTTCTGGGTCCTAAAGAGCCTTCCCGTTCCTCTAACGGTCCCCTTGTTCCAGCGGTGTCACCCCCGTTCAAATCTGCCACCATGGGGGGCTTCAGGAGGTTGAGTATTCCCGAAGATGGGCCGCTTCATACTGTGTAGGCGCTTGTGGGCGCTTGTGCATGCTCCCACATGTTCAGACTGTACTCTGACCGAGTGGTGAGAACTGTGCTCCGATCCAGGAGTGGTTAGAACTATCAGTTCAGATGTGGTTGTCTCCTCCCAGCTGCAAGTCTAATTAGCCTTTACAGTGCTGCAGTGACCCTGTCTTTGTATACTATGGCCTGTGGATACCACTCATAGGCAAATGCAAGGGGGGGGGGATTACAGCTGCCCAGAATCCCCCCCCCCCCAGACCAGGGCCTGTGTAGCCTCTGGGGATAGGCACAAGCTGAGACACCAGAATATCTGCAGGCTTCCTGCAGCTCACAGCGCTGAGACCTTTCTTTCCTTGCTATAGATCTTCTGAGGAAGACCTTTCAGGAATCCCCCCCCCCTTAAAAATCATGGGTTTGCCCCTGCCACTATCCCCATTGTGCAAGTTCTGGTGGCCACTGTCAGAGTGGGGTTTGTGAATGGCTGGTGGTGTGTGAAACGGGTCCCATTTGTATGCATAAACAGGTTGTGTACCTTGTGTACCTTGATTTTAGTAGGGTCAGAAGCTGGTGGTAAGTTAAGGGGAGTTTTGCTCTTTTTACACATTTAAAGTATGTATCAATAAAGTTTTCTTTTTCATATATTGGTGAGCGCTACCTATTTTATTTATTTTCAAACTCATTCATGGTGCTTTATGGTTTAGTCACTCCCACCCCCGGTGCGGGCGCTTGCATTAAGACAAGGGGGGCAATTGCCCCAGAGGCCCCGAGCGCTGCTGGGGCCTCCAGTTTCCTCTTGTCTTAACACTGTGATTGCGCCGCCACCCCCACGCTGCCAGAACCCCAACCTGCCCCCTAATGTATCCACACTGACAAAGATAACCGCTAGTGGGGCCCCAGCACGACAGCAGCATTTGTAGTGAACCTGTCTCGGGTGCTGTGCTGGAGCTGCTTGCCCATCTTCATTCCACTTCCTGTCTGACCGGGCGCATATTAAATATGATATGATGCGCCCAGTGACACAGGAAGAGGAATGAAGACAGGGGGTTAAACCTGCCCTGACCACCACTGCTTGGTGCACAGTATATAAATTTTTTGAGCTGTGCATTCTAGGGGCTTGATTCACTAAGCCATGATAACTCATATCACAGCCCTATTCGCATGCATTTTTGCGTTTGTTCAAATTATTGTGCACAATAGCTAATTATTGCGCGCAA
Source organism: Hyperolius riggenbachi (assembly GCF_040937935.1). NCBI lineage: Eukaryota > Metazoa > Chordata > Amphibia > Anura > Hyperoliidae > Hyperolius > Hyperolius riggenbachi. The sequence continues at coordinate 48,470,151 of NC_090648.1, forward strand.
TCGCATATAATTCGCGACTGCGCACGATAATTAACGATTGCACACAAACGCAAAAATGCACGCAAAAATGGCCGTGCTATGAGTTATCATGGTTTCGTTAAGCAATGTCTTGTCTGTGATTTAAACAATGCCAGTTGGTTGGCATTCGTGCTGCTGATTCTTTGTGTTGAATACTTTTAGCCATAGACCCTGAACAAGCATACAGACCAGGCGCAGAACAGTGATGGCCATGTCTAGAAGATCGCAGAAGCATGTGATCTGTTTGATCAGATGATAGATTTGCAAAGCTCTGATTTGCTGTGACCACATCCTCCTTTAGCACATGATCATTACTGGCAAATCAGAGACTTACATATCTATCACCTGTCCAAACTGATCACATGCTTCTTTTTGAGCTTTACTAGACGTGATGACCATCACCAGTGCTGAAGTCTGACAAGTTTAACTGCACGCTTGTTTCAGGTGAGTGATTCAGACAAAGAGATCAGCAGGACTGCCAGGAAACTGGTATTGTTTAACCTCCTGGGCGATACAATAATATCGCCAGGGGGCGGCGCAGCACTTTTTTTTTTTTTTTTTTTTTTTTTTTTTTTTTAACCTGCTGGGCGGTCTGGACGAGCTCAGCTCGTCCAGTACCGCCGGAGGCTGCCGCTCAGGCCCTGCTGGGCCGATTTGGCTGAAATAAAAAGCAGCACACGCAGCCGGCACTTTGCCAGCCGCGTGTGCTGCCTGATCGCCGCCGCTCTGCGGCGATTCGCCGCGAGCAGCGGCGAAAGAGGGCCCCCCTAGCCGCCTGAGCCCTGCGCAGCCGGAACAAAAAGTTCCGGCCAGCGCTAAGGGCTGGATCGGAGGCGGCTGACGTCACGACGTCGGCTGACGTCGATGACGTCACTCCGCTCGTCGCTATGGCGACGATATAAGCAAAACAAGGAAGGCCGCTCATTGCGGCCTTCCTTGTTTATTCTGGGCGCCGGAGGCGATCGGAAGATCGCCTCCGGAGCGCCCTCTAGTGGGCTTTCATGCAGCCAACTTTCAGTTGGCTGCATGAAATAGTTTTTTTTTTATTAAAAAAAAACCCTCCCGCAGCCTGCCTGGCGATCTTAATAGAACGCCAGGCAGGTTAAATCATGTAGCTAGCCTAGCACTAGCTACATGATAGCCGCTGTGCAGCGGCATCCCCCCACCCCTTCCGATCACCTCCGGCGATCAGAGCAAACAGGAAATCCCATTCAGAACTGAATTTCCTGTTTGGCTTCTTTCGTCGACATGGCGACGATCGGGATGACATCATCGACGTCGTGACGTCAGAGGGAGTCCCGATCCACCCCTCAGCGCTGCCTGGCACTGATTGGCCAGGCTGCGCACGCGGTCTGGGGGAAGGGGTGCGGCGGCACGGCACGGCGGGTAGCGGCAAATCAGTGCGGAGTGGCAGCGATCGGTATATACACGCAGCTAGAAAAGTGCTAGCTACGTGTAACAAAAAAAAATTATGCAAATCAACCCACCAGGGCCTGAGAAATCCTCCGCAGCGGCTTACCCCGAGCTCAGTTCGGGATTATCGCCCAGGAGGTTAAAAGGAAATAAATGTGGTAGCCTCCATATCCCTATAACTTCAGGTGTTGTTTAAAGTACCCCTGAACTAGATATATTTTAACATACTTTTGATCCTGATTTATGTGTGGAGCATATGTCACAGCAACATACGCACCTTCCAGCGCCCCCTGTGCCCCCCGAACTGCTCAGCCATAATCTCCGACTGAGCAGAACATCGTATATGGGTGGGGAGGGGAGAGAGTGGCAGTTCCTCTCCCCTATTCTGTCCATAGGAACGCCCCCTTTACTCCCTGCTGATGGTTGCCAATATCATTGTGTAATAGCACACAGTACAGGAGAGCTGCGACTTATGTGGGCTTAGGGAGATTGAGTTCGGCACTGATACAGCTATCAGTGGACTATTGTTCTGAACTCAATCTCCCTAAGCCCACAAGTCACAGCTCTCCTGCACATTGTGCAGTTACAAACAGTGATATCGGGAACCATATATCAGGGAACCTGAGCAATGCAGGGACCGCAGGGGGGCGCAGGAGGGTGCAGATGGTGCTGTGACACTGCACCTAAATCAGGATTAAATGTATGTTAAAAAATATCCAACTCAGGGGGACTTTAAGCATAATTAAAGCAAAATAGAACGCCCTTTGCAGGAGCAGTAAGAGGAAATCTCTACTGCACATACGCAGTACGCTCCCGGCGATGGGAGTATGAACGAGGATGTGCTCGACCAGTGCCACGCAGGGGCAGTGGACACCGTTGGAAGAAGGGAGAGTGAGCTGCAGCGGGGGAATGGAGGATCGTTCGGTAACGGCGTGGGCACAGGTTGGTAGCAGGGGCTGGCAGATGCCCCAGGTAAGTGAAAATCTTTTTTTTAAAGATACTTCAGTTCTGCTTTAAGAGGATAGCTAGTATAGGTTAGCTTTTGGAAATAGCATTGGTTAGTCAGAGGTCTGAGTTACTATGTGGTTACCTGATATGTCGATGACTTGCTGAATGACTGCTGCTCTGCTTGTATTAAAGCACAAAATTCCTGTGACAGAAAAGATACGCTTTTAGTTAAAGTTTTACATTTACTTGATTTTCTTTCAATTTAACTTAAGAAAAGAAAAAAAAATTCTATGTGCTCAGCTGTTTTTTTTTTTTTTTGGGGGGGGGGGGGGGGGGTTATTTTATTTATATAGCAACTGAAGTATTTGGGCTTTATCAAACACAATGGGCGTGGTCAATGAGATGCTAATAATTCTGAGCTGATTTATGGAAGTGAAAATGTAAAATGTATGTAGCTTGAAAATCAACCAATCAAATGCAGCAACTATTGAATTTGATTGGTCCCATTCCAAGCTGTATGAATTTGCATAAACTTTTCATAAAACTTACCACACCTCAGAATTATTAGCATGATATTGACGATGTCTAGAAGGGAATCTCAATGTGTAATACCAGTCGAGTACCTATAAGCACTAGGGTTGTTATTCCACAAATAGGAGTTAATTTATGAGGTGACGGTAAAACTGACTTGCACACGTTACATAATACTATCACTGCTGATAGTACTGCTACTACCTACACCACTACTAATACTGCTACCAATACTAATACTACTAAATCTATGTCACCTACCACTAATAAACCTTATTGTATCATAACTGCTGCTACTGCTACCTGCTACTACTACTTCTACTACTGTCACTAGTAGTATTGTTGCTACTACCATCACTTTTACTACTGCTATGACAGCTATTCCTATTCTTACTATTACATTTGCTGCTACTACTATCACTACTACTTATACTGCTTCTACTACCACAAGTACTGCTACTGCTACACCTACTAGTACCACTACTGCTGCTAGTGTATTACTATTGCTGCTACTGATTCTACTGCACCTACTGTGACTACTCCTGCATTTTACTAATTCTACTTTTGATACTTCTACTACTCATACTATACAACTACTAATACTGCTGCTGCTGCTGTTGTTGCTGCCACTACTACCGCTGTTAAATATTACTACTGAGTGTACTGCACCTACTGCTTCTACTACTACTACTACTACTACTACTACTACTACTACTACTACTACTACTACTACTACTACTACTACTACTACTACTACTAGTAGTCTAGGCTACTACTACCAATACTGCTACCAGTAACATTTGAAATAGTACTAACAGGACAATTTCTGGTACTACTAGTATTACTATTATAAATAAAGAGAGAGATAAACTCACCTGCAAAGAGAGTGTCCGTTGTGCAGTTTGATTCCCTTAAAGCCTTCTGTATTATTGCCGCAGCCTCTGCTTGTTGCTCTGCAATGTGTTTGGAATCCACCCTCAGGTACACTTCATGATCAACACGAATACTTCCTTTGCTATAGACATGAGTAGAAGGAAAAATAATGTAATACAGTTGAGTCTTGACTATCCGTATCGTCTGAAGACTGATTAGTGTCCTTTGTGGGTGCTTGAGACTCAATGTTAAAAATAGGCCCAGCTAATAAAGTACTACACCCCACTATATACATAACATAAACTATGTATTAAATGTTAAAATCTAGTGTCATGTTTCCCCAAAAATAAGACACTGTCTTATATTAATTTTAGCTCCAAATAATGTGGCAGGTCTTATTTTAGGGGAGGGCTTACAATTTTGTTCCCCAGTGGCAGCCCCCAGCCCAGCAAAGCCATTCCCTCCCGCCCTGATGGGCTGCAGGTAGTCATACCCGAGGTGACCTTGTCCAGAACGGCAGCCCAAGCCCAGTAAAGCCCTTCCCTCCCACCCCCTGCAGGAGCATTATAGCAGAGGAAACTCAACGGCTTCCGACATAGGAGCAATAACTTTTCTCTTCAGCAGCGCCCAGGTTCCCCTGCTTATGTAACAACAGTGGCTCATGTCATATGACGCGGACGTGCGTGCGTCACATGATGAGAGCCGCCGTTGTCAAGGAGAGGAAGCTGGACGCTGCTGAAGAGAGACATTAACGCTGGCATGTTGGAAGCCAGTGAGTTTCCTCTGCTGTAATGTTCCGCTCGCCACTCTGCAGAGGGAGGGAGGGAGCGAAGGGGGGGGGGGGGCATTGCGTGGCTCAGCTATGTCAAATAAAAGAATACTGTATATCACTAACACTATGTAATATTCTGAAAAACAGCAATTGACACTATTTGACTTTTCAACAAAAGTTGAGATCTTCAACTTATTTCCTTACCTTATAGACAGTATGCTCACTTCCTCAAAGTAGGAGATCCTAGTTATGTAGTAATTGGTCATCTGTATAACAGAAACCAAGGAGGTAAATTAACATGTAATAGGCATAAACATGCTTAAATTAAAAAAAAAAAAAAAAAAAAAAAGGATAAAACCATACTCTAGGCAACATTTCCACTATACAGACTATTATTCTGTTTGTGAAAATTTACATTTCAATTTAAAAATTCAGGAAATTCGATATTTGCTTAGAATTTTTATGCTGATTCTACCAGAGTTTTGTAAAACTTTTTTGCTCCAACCCCTCATGATCTGTTTGCCATGACTTATTCACAATACAAAAAGGATTTTTTTTTCTGTTTTTGACAAACTTTGTGCACTTTTTTTTAAACATTTAACATGTATAAGATCAAAAAAGACCCTCTACACCTATTTTCCAGGAGGGGGCCAGGCATGTGAGGGTCCCCTTATTAAAGCGGTCCGCCAAACTCGAACTTAAACTCCCAGGACTTATGAACCCTTAGCTTCTCCTGGACACCAAATATGGGAGAAGGGGAGGAGAAGGGGAGACTTTGTTGCCCATCTCCTGCAGAGCCCTGTACATACCGTGTGGGTTGGTAGGGCTAGCATGGCAGAACCCTACACAAGTTTCCTCAGCCATCCAGGCTATACCAGCCTGTATGGGTCAGAAGGGCTTAATTAACCTCTTGAGGACCAGGCCATTTTTAGTGAAATGGGCCACTGCAGTTTTAAGGCCAAGCTGCAGGGCCGCACAACACAGCACACTAGTGATTCCCCCCCCCCCCCCCTTTTCTCCCCACCAACAGAGCTCTCTGTTGGTGGGGTTTGATCGCCCACAGTTGTTTATTTTTTTTTGCAAATAATTATTGTAATTTTTAAAAAATAAATAAACATTTTTTTCCCCTAGGTTTTAATTATGGTAGCATGGATTATTTTAAAGCTATAATGAACAAAATCTGAGAAATAATGATTTTTTTCCATTTTTTTCTTATTACTCTTGGTAACATGCATTTATAAAAAAATAATTCTTAGCAAAATGTACCACCCAAAGAAAGCCTAATTAGTGGCGGAAAAAACAAGATATACATGTAACGCTTGGTGGTGTATTCTCCACAGTCAGCATGCAACGCATGAACTGGCGTGGAGGAGGTACACACACTAGCACCAGAAAACAGGCTATCCCTAGTATAGTGGAGGGGAGGACTGACTCCAATAGGAGATTGTGGCGCACAGAGCCAGTGCAGATCTGACAGCCACAAACAATGCTTTCGTTATAACGTCTCAGCGCAAAGTAGCGCTGAGCGCATAAACCAGAACTGAGGAGATCAGGACAGGTAGTCAGAATGAACGCTTGCTAGCTAGCGGCTACTTAGCGACAGCAAGCGTCCAAAACCAGACAGACTGGAATGAGGCAGCCAATGCGATGCGGCGATGGCGTGCCTCACAAAGACAGGACAGGACAGTCAGAAAATAGCAGGATAAAGATAGATGAACGTAACACAGATAAATATACAATAAGTATGTTTTCCTAGCGTATTACAATTACAGCTATCAATGAAACTATTTGTAACGTCTGACTAACATATGTATATATCGGCAATGAACCGATATATGACATAAGCAGGAACGCTGACTAGGAATGGAGTAACACAGGGAACAGGACTCAGAAGGATTCGCTATCTCTTCGCAGAGATGAACGCAATCCACAAACAGTAACAGAACAGGATTCAGAAGGATTCGTTATCTCTTCGCAGAGATGAACGCAATCCACAAACGGTAACAGAACAGGATTCAGAAGGATTCGTTATCTCTTCGCAGAGATGAACGCAATCCACAAACAGGACCAAGAACAGGATAACTAGCTCAGCACGGGTGTTCACGGTACGCGCAAACTACCAAAACGTGCTGGAAAGCTGACTAACTGCCCACAGGATATAAACAGTTCGTGTACGTATACATCAGCGACACTGATGTATTAACGTAACACAAATACAAGGAAAATAATAAACGTGCTGGTATGCATATATATTGGCAATGAACCAATATATGATGCAAAGACCAGCAAAGTATCTTTAACAAGAAACACGATCGGGGGCTAAAGCGACAGCAAGACAGGCTTAAGCTGAAGCTATGAAAACCCAAGGAAACCCTGCAGGAAGCAGATCTTTATACTGAGGTCATCCAATGGGAGCAGACATGCAGATTCCCACACAGGTGAATGATAATCAGTCACAAGCTGACAGCAGGGAAAAACAGACAAAGCTATACAGCTTGCATGGAAATAGATCAGAACTGCCTGAGCTGCAGCACTACTTCCAGCAATAGCTGCTGCAGCAGCGATCATTACAGTACCCCCGCCTTTAAAAGTGGATTCCAGACGCTTTTCAAAACTGAAATTTCCAACAAAACAGTCTGACTGATAATTCATGATGACCGGGACAGCCCGGCAAGACCGAATTCCAGAATCAGTCCCCACAAGACTGGACCCATCAGAACCAGAACCTACAGAACCATGCCCATCAGTACTACAAGCCCCAGTGTGACACCCATCAGAACCATGATTTCCAGAAGAAAGCCCTCCGAAACTCCCTGAGCGATACCCACCGCCTTCCAGGAACCGTTCAGAAACGCCAAAGCCTTTGCAATGCCCACCGGTACTGTCTTTACCAACACAAAACCCACTGTTGAACCAGTCCAAGGCACCAGGACAAGTTTTCTCAGAGACCTCCCAGAACACCTTGAAGCTCCAAAGAGATCCCCATAGGTCAGAATGCCCTTTAGGCTCACATGGAGAACTATCAAGAACCCCTATGGAACCTAGGGCAATTCCCGAGTCAGGGCCACAAGGACAAACATCAGTATCAGGGCTTTCAGGGACCAGAACCATCTCTGGGCATGCAGGCAGACTGGCAACATCAGAACATGTTCCCACCAAGGAAGCATCAGAGCACGCTAACACCTTAAACACACTTGGGCACTCTGGCACACAAAGAACATCTGGGCACACTGGCACAAGAGAAACCTCTGGGCATGTCAAGGAACTGTGAGCCTCAGGGTCAGCCAAGACAGGACCAAAACCAGGACTGGCCAAAAAAAAATCATCATGACTAGACTTCGCAACTACTGGATTTTTACACGAGAATGCAGGATCAGACTTAGATGTCGCTGATTCCAGCAAAGTCAGTAACAAATCAGATTCAGGGGCACTAACAAGACAGGACAAATCTTCTGATGTATGCACTGAACCAGACAGGGACTCCACAACTACCTCTGGACTGGACAGAGACTCATTTAATACACTGGATTGGAGCTCATGAGGCGCTGCAGAACAAGTCAGTATTGCAGCAGCCCCCACTGGACTAGGCAAAACTGAGGAATTCCCTGGACAGGAAGGGAACTCTGGAACCTCTGCCACAGCGGCCAGAGAACCAGAATCTTTCAGGATACAGGGCTGGGTTTCAGGAACACTCATCAGACCGGACTGAAATTCTGAGATTTCTATTATTTTGACCAGAGAATCAGAATTATCCATGTTACAGGGCAAGACTTCTGAAACATTCAGAGGACAGGGCTGGAGTTCCTCGGCTGTTACAACACTGGAGAGGGACTCAACATTGGTTAAATCAGACTGTGTACAGGGCAAGGTATCTGACACACTTGCTGACGAGGACAATATTTCAATGGCTTCTGCTTTGCTGGGCAGAAATTCATCAAGTTTTATTAGAGCAGACTGTAATTCCAAAACAGCTGCTAGACAAGTGAATATTACTGCAACACCAACTGAGGTAAGCAGTGCTTCAGCCTCCTCTGCTAGAGGGTTTAAAGTATCCAAAGTACTGGGTGAAGCATAAGACTCTGCGACCACAGCTTCACTGGACAGGATCACTGAACAGTCCATATTGCAGGGCAAAACCATGGAAGCACCTGCTGGACAGCATAATGATTCTGTGACCTGAGTTTCATTGGAGAGATCTACTGCACAATTCATGGTACAGGGCAAATTTATTGGAAAATTTTCTGAACAAGGTAATAATTCTGCGATTTCAGGTTCACATAGCAGATGCTCTGAGCTATTCACGAAACTAGAGCGAGGTGTAGAAACAGGAAGATCAAGACACAATGTTTGCGCATCTGAATCACCATTCATTTGTAAAATTGGAAAATTCAGATGCTGGGGTTCTGAGTTTACTAGACAGGATTGCTGGGACTCGGAAACTGATGTAGTGCATCTATTGGCATCTGCTGGATCAGACAGGAGTTGAACTTTATTAACACAGGTAATTTCTGCAGAAGTGTTTGCAGAGACAGGCAAGATTTTTCTGGTGTCTGTTTCACTAAACAAAGAGTCATGAGTACTGGCTAGGTTGGACTCGGAAGTCAGCAGGACCTCTGGATTCTCTGCTGAGAAATTTGCGCAGGGCAAGGTTAAGAATGTATCAGTGGCTTCTGTTTTACTGGGAAGTAACACTGAGTTATCCATGGTACAGGGTGGAATTGCAGGAACTTCAATTTCACACAAAAAGAGCTCCGAATCACCTGCTGAATCAGCCAAAGGTGCTGAAGCAGGCGGGTCAGAACGCCAAATTTGCGAATTCGGAGTCACATAAAAATCATCCAAAATCAGTTCCCACACATCAATCAAGGGAGCCACACAGTCATACCTACACACACCAGCCTCTATTAGGTTATAGGCTGACTTAATGCATGCGTTCAATACCATTTCACTTTTTGCACTGTAAAATTGACAAAATGAACTTGAATCATTCTTCCATTCACAGACCAGGGCTTCCATCTCTCCCCTCTCGAATGGAGGATCCCATGCATACTTAACAGGCAGATCATGGTTTGCAGATATGATTGTGGCAGGCACATGTATAGGGTTAATTAGCAGGTGATTGGCAGATTCCTCATTCTTAAGAATTTCCAATACCTGTAGCAAGTGTTGAACTGTAGTGTATGCAAACTTCCCTTGGTTCACAAATAAGTTGATTTGTTCAATACTCTGTAATATCTCATCATAATCATACTCAGATAATTCTTTTAAACAAAAATCTTTATTTTCCCTAGCCAGGGAGGAAAGTTCATTAGTAGTTTCATAAGTCCATTTAACTCCCCTGAAAGACAATTGCATTTCATTATCTGTTAATGGCAGAATCTCATTATAGGTCTCAGTCGCTAAGGATAACGATTCTGCAGATTGGACACGTTTCTTAGAACGTTTGCGTTTTGCCTTTGACCTTGCGGTTTTTGGTGATTTATTCAAAGCTGCAGGAAAATTATCAGTAACACTTTCTGCTTGCTGCTCATTCTTGCAAGCAATTGAAGGAGCAGCTGATTGGCCTGCTGCCAGGAGTTCATTAAGAGGAAAAGGCAATGGATCTATGCGCAACCAGTTATGGATCACAAACGCTAGAAATTCCAGCGGTCTATCTTTCAAATCGGAATGATTGAGAACATCAAATGCCCACTGGAATAATTCCCCTTTAAACAAAATATAACTTAGTTGGAGTGCCCAGGTTGAAACAGGAGTCGCTTGGAGATCAGGATTGGTCAGGAACCTGGCACATTCAGAGAAAAACTCATTTTCTGTTTCAGAGCTAAGTTCTTCAAATTTCTTAAAGGAACAGGAACCATAATTAACAGTGTCATACTTTCTGGGAATCCCCCCCACAATGGGGATTGGTAATGGGGTTTTCATAATGTAACGCTTGGTGGTGTATTCTCCACAGTCAGCATGCAACGCATGAACTGGCGTGGAGGAGGTACACACACTAGCACCAGAAAACAGGCTATCCCTAGTATAGTGGAGGGGAGGACTGACTCCAATAGGAGATTGTGGCGCACAGAGCCAGTGCAGATCTGACAGCCACAAACAATGCTTTCGTTATAACGTCTCAGCGCAAAGTAGCGCTGAGCGCATAAACCAGAACTGAGGAGATCAGGACAGGTAGTCAGAATGAACGCTTGCTAGCTAGCGGCTACTTAGCGACAGCAAGCGTCCAAAACCAGACAGACTGGAATGAGGCAGCCAATGCGATGCGGCGATGGCGTGCCTCACAAAGACAGGACAGGATAGTCAGAAAATAGCAGGATTAAGATAGATGAACGTAACACAGATAAATATACAATAAGTATGTTTTCCTAGCGTATTACAATTACAGCTATCAATGAAACTATTTGTAACGTCTGACTAACATATGTATATATCGGCAATGAACCGATATATGACATAAGCAGGAACGCTGACTAGGAATGGAGTAACACAGGGAACAGGACTCAGAAGGATTCGCTATCTCTTCGCAGAGATGAACGCAATCCACAAACAGTAACAGAACAGGATTCAGAAGGATTCGTTATCTCTTCGCAGAGATGAACGCAATCCACAAACGGTAACAGAACAGGATTCAGAAGGATTCGTTATCTCTTCGCAGAGATGAACGCAATCCACAAACAGGACCAAGAACAGGATAACTAGCTCAGCACGGGTGTTCACGGTACGCGCAAACTACCAAAACGTGCTGGAAAGCTGACTAACTGCCCACAGGATATAAACAGTTCGTGTACGTATACATCAGCGACACTGATGTATTAACGTAACACAAATACAAGGAAAATAATAAACGTGCTGGTATGCATATATATTGGCAATGAACCAATATATGATGCAAAGACCAGCAAAGTATCTTTAACAAGAAACACGATCGGGGGCTAAAGCGACAGCAAGACAGGCTTAAGCTGAAGCTATGAAAACCCAAGGAAACCCTGCAGGAAGCAGATCTTTATACTGAGGTCATCCAATGGGAGCAGACATGCAGATTCCCACACAGGTGAATGATAATCAGTCACAAGCTGACAGCAGGGAAAAACAGACAAAGCTATACAGCTTGCATGGAAATAGATCAGAACTGCCTGAGCTGCAGCACTACTTCCAGCAATAGCTGCTGCAGCAGCGATCATTACAATACATCAATAAATTGTGATAAGTAGTGATAAAGTTATTAGCGAATAAATGGGAGGTGAAAATTGCTCTGATGTATAAGGTGAAAAATCCCTGCGGGCTAAATTGGTTAACTTTACCTATTTGTTCTATCTCTTGGCTCCTTAAATTGTAAGCTTGTAAGGTAGCGATGGTCGGAAATACAGAGTTCTGATTCCACTAAAATTCTGATTTCTGCCGATTTTCTCAGAAGTCTTATTTTTGTCTGATTGGCTAAATCCAAGTTAACTCAGAAGTATTGGACCAATCAGAGGATGCATGAATGAATTAATGAATTTTACCACAGCAATCGGAATACCACGGCAATTTGAGACCAATCACAAGACTCAGGAATACTCAGTAGTATCCGGGTCTTGTCATTGGTCTTAAAATTACTGCAGCAATCTGACTTTCACAGAAAAATTCTGTACTCTCTGATTGGTCCAATGATTCTGAGTTCTGTGATGGAGCTGAAATTGCCCAGTTGCTGTAAATCAAATTTCTACAGAAATCCAATTTCCAGTTTCCGATGTCTAAATTTCAGTTAGACATGACGATTTCCGATTGGAAATGCAGACATTTCAATTCTGCAGAAGTGAATGAACATCTCTATTGTGTGGACAGTGCGTTCTCTTTATCTCCTTGGTTGTGAATTTATTATAAACATCACAAGTGCTAAAAGAGCAAATATGGAAGTTCTTTGATATTTAGTAGGTGAAAATCAATGCCAAAGTCAAAGAAATTCTGCTCCACACAAGCAATTCAAATCATAAAAAAGGAGGTAAGATTTACAGGAGAGTATTTGACATCTTTATTTATTAAAGTGGTAAAAATCCAGCATTTCTTCTTTGCTCTAAAAGATTATTTACAGCATATGGAATACTACCACCATTTTTTTTAAAGCAGAACAACATTCAAAGGGTTAAAACACAGGACTTACTTTTTCAATAGCAAGCTCCCTGCAGGGAGATTTGCATCCAAACTGATGATAACATTATCTTGTGTTTACTAAATTGTAGCAGAGAGGAATGTAAACATTTCCTGACAGTACTGGAGTAGGGATGAGCAGAAACTATGCCAGTGCGAATTTACGCATCGTAGTTTGCATCTACACATCGTAGTTCGTAGGTGAAGTTTCAAAACTATGCTTACCAATTTACGAGTAGCGAAGTACCGCTACACATAGCTTATGCCCACTATGCGCAGTTAACTTGTGTATTGCGTAGTGAACTACGAATGCGTTACTCGCTTCTAATTTTCCGCATGCGATTGTATGCTTACAAATTTACGCTTTGGAAAAGGGAATGTATGCATAGAAGAGTTCCCAGTATAAGCTTTAAAAATAAGAATTAATGCGTAAAATTTTCTGCATACGGGCATAAGCATCCGCATACACTACGCTTAGCACTATGTGTAATTGCGTATTTTAATGCGTAGTCTACGAAATGCATACGAACCGAATATTTGATTTTGAAGCCATAGTTTGGCGAAGCGTAATTGCGTAAAACTACGCGTAGTTCCAGCGTAGCATAGTTGGCTGACTACGTCCATCCCTGTTCTGGACACATTAGAAGAAGTTTCTGCACAGATACACTGATCAGAAATCATTACTGGGTACATTACAATATAAATACACCAGTTATGAATAAAATGCAATGACAGCTTTCAGAGCAAATAAAACTGTACTTTGGGAACTTGTAATTTGTAAATGAATAATAATACTTATGCTCAAAAGCAAATAGGATAACTGTATGGGATATAAAAAAAGTAGGAAAACACATTTTTATTGAATATTATGTCAGAGTTTAATACCGCTTTAATGAAGGTTTTAATATTACCTCTCAATTTCAATCTGCAGCTGTCATTACTTTTTTCAGTAACTTTAGTGTAAAATTTGCAACAGTATACCTCTAAGTGATAAAGATACCCACAATTCAATTTGTACATAAAAACCACCAAGCAGGAAGTAAAATGTATTGCATCCTTATTCACCCCTACAGTTTCTTTAGGCTTATTCGGCAGAGTAGGTTCTCACCTGTTTTGGCGGATGTGCTCCTCAGTCAGTCTGCGGCTCCATGCACTCCCCAACATCATCCTCGCAGGGCACCTCTCTTCTGACAGCATGTTATACAGCCAGGTCCATAAATATTGTGATAACGACACAATTCTAATATTTCTGGCTCTATACACAACCACAGTGGATTTGAATTGAAACAAAACACACTGTGCTTTAACTGCAGACTATTAGCTTTAATTTGAGGGTATTTACATTCGAATCAGGTGAACGTTGCAAGAATGACATCAGTTTGCATATGTGCCTCCCACTTGTTAAAGAGACACTGAAGCGAAAAAAAAAATATGATATTATGATTTGTATGTGTAGTACAGCTAAGAAATAAAACATTAAGATCAGACACATCAGTCTAATTGTTTTTAGTACAGTAAGAGTTAAGAAACTCCAGTTGTTATCTCTATGCAAAAAAGCCATTAAGCTCTAAGACTTTCAAAGTCGTGGAGAGGGCTGTTATCTGACTTTTATTATCTCAACTGTTTTCTTTTTGTCTGCCAAAGGAGAGGTCATTGGTTCACAGACTGCTCTGAAATAATCATTTTGAATGCTGAGTGTTGTGTAATCTGCACATATTAGAGAATGATGCAATGTTAGAAAAAACACTATATACCTGAAAATAAAAATATGAGAATATTTTCTTTGCTGCTAATCTTCTAGTAATTATTCATAGTACACAACCAATTCATTATATCATATTTTTTTTTTCGCCTCAGTGTCTCTTTAAGGGACCAAAAGTAATGGGACAGAATAATCATCCTAAATCAAACTTTCACTTTGTAATACTTGGTTGCAAATCCTTTGCAGTCAATTACAGACTGAAGTCTGGAACGCATAGACATCACCAGGCGCTGGGTTTCATCCTCTGCCAGGCCTCTACTGCACCTGTCTTCAGTTCCTGCTTGTTCTTTGGGCATCTTCCCATCAGTTTAGTCTTGAGCAAGTGAAATGCATGCTCAATCGGATTGTTAGACTGACTGACTGTACATAATAATATGCTCCAGGTTCATGGAGGAGAGGCGCCCCTGCAAGGTAGAAGGCGGGACTAGGCAGTGCATGGAGCCATGGACTGACAGTAGAGTGCACCGGCCAAGACAGGTGAGACTCTACTCTGCCAAAGACATTGCAGGGGCCCAGGGGAGCAAAGCTAAGTTCGGGGGAAGACACCTTGTAGGGCCTCCCAGGCTCTGGGGCCCCGAGACAATAGCCTCTCTGACTCTAACAGCAAGGCTTGTCAGTTTTTGCAGTAAATAATATACAGAAATAATGTACAGAGAGGCAGAGCAGTGGGCTATGTAAAAGCCAAAATAACGTAATAAAGCCTATAATAAAACCCGTTGAAACGTTTAATTTATATACAGCCAATATATTTATTTTAAGGTAGGTGGTAGGGAAAGGGGGATACACTTTAAGTATAAGTCATTTTGAAAATTAGAAACAGAAATTGATGCAGTCAGTGCTGCCATTATCTAGGTTTGTGAACCAAGAGAGAAGAGAGAAGCATAATATATAGGTTTACCTGCTGGATGAATCTTGTTGTGAAGGACTGATATGTATTTGTGTTCTTGTCCAGAAGAGCATTTGTAAAATCTTCATTCACAATGTAGACTGTGACTTCTAACTTAACGATGACTTTATCTGCAGCAACAAATATTTGTCTGTCACAATAAGCGTCAAAACTTCTTTAAAAGATTACAGTGGTGGGCCGAAATTTTGCATATACAAAATTTTGCATCGAAATTCGCAATTATGCATTAAAATCCTAATGCAAAATTTCAGGGAAGATCGTAATTCATTTCATATGTATTAGTAATATTTCATAATTTAGTGTCATTTTTTGCATAATTTTTGTGAAATTTCATATAATTTTGTGCTGACTTTAGTGGTTAATAGCAAAGCCCCCATACGTGCTATTGCTACCAAAATGGCTATATATGTTAAAGTGAACCTCCGGACTAAAAATTTACTCAGCAGAACTGAAAAGGCTTGTGTAACGATCGGTGTAACAGAGAGGATCTGATTACCGGCGATCTGCAGTATCACCGAGAATGCAGATATATACCCGATTATAGATGATCTGCAGTATCACCGATAATCAGATATATCTCTAACCTCTGGACACCTGAGTAATATATGAGGGTTTGGTGCAACAGTAATACTTTGAGGAGAGCACACGTACAGTGGGTGCAAGGCAGTAGGAGGTACTGCCCAGAGAACAGATTCCTTCCAATGGCCTGAGGCTCCCCAAGGGGCGGAGCCAAGCTGAGAGTAGGAAGGATCAGAGTGTGAGTGACACCAATGGTGAAGTGTCACTGACAGGTCTGTGAACTATCTCCCAACAGGGGAATAGTTCTCGAGGTCGGACAGGCCAGGTCGGCAACAGACTGACAGATCAGGTACAGAGACAGAAGACAGAGTCAGAATCCTAAGACAGGCAGGGTTCGGCAACAGAATATCAGATATAGCAAAGTACATAATCAGAGATCAAAAGAGTGGTCAGGAAAGCAGGGAGTCATAACAGATAATAACAATGCCTATACTTAGGTGTGAGCTCCGTGATTCTCAACACCCGGGAACTAGTCTGATATATATAACAGAGTGAAAATACAGTTCCCTAGTCTGGGGTGTGAGTTCCTTGATCATCAACACCCTGGAACTAGTCTGAAGTATAACAGATAATAAACAACACAGATACTAGCAAAAGGTCTGAGTGCTACCACGTAGTGATCGCAACGGCAGACAACCAGAGAATGACCAGCACCCAGTATATATACTCTAGCGCTCTCCAGCGACTCCCCTAAGTGCTGGACCAATAGGAAGTGGTAGATTTGTCAGCTGACCGGCTTGCTCAGCTGACACCCTTCTGGCTGTAATAAAAGCTCTGCCTCTCAACGCGCGCGCGCTTCCTTCTGAACCTGTGTGGACTATCAGTCACAGCCACACCAGATCTGTCTTGCAATGTATCCGCTGTGCAGGACACGGAACCAGCCACACCGCTATCAGAGCACGCAGCGTTTTTTCCGCGTTCCGCCATGCGGACAGATGTAGGCCTATGCGTGCAAACCGCCGCGTCGGACGCGGAATCCGCCGCCTGGTTAACTGGGCATACGGCGGTTTCTCCGTGCTCCATCAGGCTAGTGGAAGCAGGCCCCTGCGCGCAAACTGGCATGTTGGACGCGGAATCAGCCGCCTTACTTTGCGTACTTGTGCCGGCTTTTCCGCGTTTCCTCACAGCTTGATGTTTCTTTAACAGTTTCACAGCATCAGAACTTTGTTTTTCTTACCACAGCATCATTTTTAGCTACATTTTTATCTAAGCTCCACCCATCAAAGAAAACTGGCCGGGCTTTTTTCCCCTGATGCTGTGCAAAGCATGATGGGATTTCCTATGTTGTTATTCACGTTGCCTAGCAACTGGGAGGGGTGATCAGCACACAGGACAGTTGGAACTGTGTCTCCTGCTCCCTGTCACCTCCTTTCAACCAAAAAGATGGCTGCCCCCATGACAAAGATGGCTGCCCTTCTGAAATTAAACATTTGCCTGTTCTTTTAAAACAGGGTGGGTATGAGATTATATTACCTATCTATTTTAATTAACATAACTAATGCAACTTAATGACAGTATGTTTGTTTAGGCTGAAGTGCCTCTTTAAGGAGAATAGTGGGTGCAAGTAAAAAAAAAGAATTTTACAAAAAGACCTTGTAGTTTTTGAAAAAAAAATCGATTAGTACTTATCCGTTAGCCGGGCGCATCCGGCAGATGGCGACAAAACTCCACCAGAGTTACATCTTTCCCTACTATCCATGTCGGTCTGGAGGGGGAATAGTAATTAGTGCCACCTGCCGGATGCGCCCGGCTAACGGATAAGTACCAATCGATTTTAAAAATGCAAAGAAAAAATGGTTTTTAACCACTTAAGCCCACAGGGTTGATTTTTTTTTTTTGCATCTGAGCAACTTTCACCTCCCATTCATTTGACAATAACTTTATCACTACTCATCACAAGGAATTGATCTATATCTTGTTTTTTTCCACCACC
This sequence comes from Hyperolius riggenbachi, assembly GCF_040937935.1. Taxonomy (NCBI): domain Eukaryota; kingdom Metazoa; phylum Chordata; class Amphibia; order Anura; family Hyperoliidae; genus Hyperolius; species Hyperolius riggenbachi. The sequence goes on from NC_090648.1 coordinate 48,488,014, forward strand.
AATTAGGCTTTCTTTGGGGGGTACATTTTGCTGAGAATTAATTTATTCTAAATCCATTTTAACAGGAATATTAAGTAAGAAATGGAAAAAAATCATTATTTCTCAGCTTTTGGCCATTATAGTTTGAAATTAATACATGCTACCATAATTAAAACCCATGTACTTTATTTGCCCATTTGTCCCACTTATTACACCATTTAAATTATGTCTGTATCACAATGTATGGCGCCGATATTTTATTTGGAAATACATTTCAATTTCCGTCCATCACTATTTACAAGCCCATAATTTAATAAATTATATTGATATACTCCTTTGACATGCATATTGAAAAAGTTCAGACCCTTAGGTAACTATTTATGGTTTTTTTATTATTATTGTAATTTTTTTTTTAATAAAAATTTTTATTTGGGTATTTTTTGATGTGGGAGGTAAACAGCTAATTTTAAATTTAAAAAATATGTATTTATTTAATAAAAAGTGGTTGTGGGTGTAGTTTTACTATTTGGCCACAAGATGGCCACAGTCAAAAAGTCCGGGGAGTGATTAATCTCGCTCCCAGAAAGAAGAATGGGAACTTTTTGAACTCAGAAAAACTGCAGCGTCTGATGAGACGCTGTTGGCTTTTCTGCGGGGGGCTTCAATCAGTGAAAGGGATCTATAATCCCTTTCATTGATCACTGGGCTAACGGCCGGCGGTGGGAGCACATACGGGAGCCCCCGCGGGAGTGCGTGCATCTGAACTGGACGAGAATGTTTGGCCAGTTAGGCTTAAGTGGTTAAATTGTAATTTTTCTGAGTTTAAAAATCATTTTTTCTTTGCATTTTTTAAAATCAATTTTCTCAAAAACTACGATGTCTTTTTGGAAATTTCTTATTTTTTTTAAATTGTACCCACTATTCTCCATAACGTATGTAGTAATTTTGGTGTCAAAAGCATGTATGGGGTCTTTGCCATTCACTGCAAGTCGGCACAAAATTACACAAAATTTTACGTGAAATTAAGAATGACTATGAAATCAATTAATGTACAAATCGTAATTACATATAGAATTGTGTAAAACTGTGAACATTTATGTGAAAATTTGTGTAATCGTAATTAGTTAATTTTGATCACCTGAAGCTAGAGGTGAAGCATAAATGGAGGCTGACATACTGTATTTATTTCCTTTTAAACAATACCAGCTGCCTGGCAGCCCAGCTGAACAGTCCATCATCAGTAGTGTCTGACTCACACACCTGAAACAAGCATGCAGCTAATTTTGTCAGACTTCAGTCAGAAACATCTGACCTGCATGCTGGTTCAGGGTCTAAAGTTAAAAGTATTAGAGGCAGAGGATTAGCAGGACAGCCAGGTGACTGGTATTGTTCAAAATAAAATAAAGATGGCAGCCTCCATACACAGTATATCTCACTATAGGTTCCATTGATGAGCGAAAATGCTGATACTGTTTTCACATTCATTTTTGTGAAAATACTTTCAAGGGAAAATCCCACTGAAAATCATTTTGTAATAAGTTTGTGATTTTTTTCTTTTTTTTGCATTTTTCGTGAATGTTATTGTGAAATAAGCGATTTTTGCATTTTTGCAGATTTGTGAGATGTGAAAGTAACTTTGGCGAAAATTTGAGAGCAATTCTGATGGTTATAGGAGTTATCAGGGAAAAAAAAAAAAGCTGTACTCACCTGGGGGTTTCTCAACCCGCTTGCAGCCGACTGTCCCACGCTGTCACCTCCATTCCCCGGCGCTTTTACACTTTCACCGCAGCTGCAGTAAGGCCGACCCCGTGGTCGGCGTGAATACCGAGCGGTGAGAGCGTAGCCGTGTCCTCACTCCCGCTGACTTCACCAGGAGCATACTGCGCAGAAACAGACCATCCTGGAGCCTGCGCAATACACTTCTAGTGACGTCAGCTGGAGTGAGGACGCAGCCTCGCAGGTGCAGTGGTTTTCCGACTTTAAAGTCACAAATTCCGAAAGTGAAGTGGAGACGGGGACCGGAGCATTGGTGAGTGGCTGCGCGGGCACAGGACGTTTGTGGGGGACCATTAGAAGCCCCAGGTAAGTTCAACTCTTTTTTCCCCATATTCCCCTACAGTACTCCTTTAAGTCTTGAACTACCAACAGTCACCAGCAGATGGCGAGTTTTACTTGAAAGAATTGTACTTACGTATTATTTATTTTTCTTTTTTTGTTATGTGAAAATAATGTATAGCATTTTAAGCACATTTTTATTTGACTATTTATTAATGTTGAAAACTATTCAATCAGAAACATATTGGAAAATGTTACAAAATGTTTTCTATTTTTTGGGGTACCAGAGCTTCACCTGCACTTCATTTTGTCAGTAGAAAGAGGGTGTTTCTTTACCAAGTTTATAATATAACAAGAGCATAGTTAGGAGTCTTGCAGACTGACAACAAGACCCTTTTTTGTTATTATAGAGCTAACTTATCTTATTCCTTGCAAGTCAGAAAAATAAGCTATTTCCTAAACTTACAGACTACCAGCAGATGGCACTCTAATTCAGAATAATTTTAATGATTTTTTGGAATGATTATTAGATGCCCATCTATCATCTATGTAGGAAATTTAGGTTTGGTTTGGTGAGATGGCAAAATAATGATTTGAACACAGTATTTGTATTTTATCCTCGTCTCAAAAGAAAAGTTGTTTTTCTCTCTACTAAAACTAAGAAATACATTAAACAAATGAGAGGGAAAAACACTATGCATTGAGTAAAGTGAACCCACAATCCTAACCAAAACAAACTCGGCTATTTCCGCCTGAGCCTGAATGAAGAGCCACTACTGCACCTGTGCTGGATTGTGGGAGGTTAATATTTATCTTGCTGCTGATCAGGGGGTCCCAGCACTGGATTTCCTGGATGGAGGAGGATGGGGAAGCCTTGTTAGGATCCAGAGGATTCCTCCTTCCAAGGTAAGTATCCCCAGACGTTTTTTTTTGTTACAGGTTTGCTTTAAAGGGACCCTGAGCAGTGAAAATAAACAGCTTACCTGGGGCTTTCTTCAGTCCACCGTAGGACAGGAGGCCCCCCACCCAAGCCAAGTTTCGGGCTGACACGTCCTTATCAGTGATACTCATCGTCATCACGCTGGCCGCTACATGTCATCACGCTGGCCGGCGTGACAGTACTGCGCATGCGTGGTTTTCTAACTCTAAACCACGCATGTGCAGTACTGTCACGCCGGCCACCGTGATGACGTGTAGCAGGCCGCGTGATGACAACGAGTGTCACCAATAAGGAAGTGTCAGCTTGACACTCGGCTCAGGTGGGGGACATCCCGACCTACGTAGGGATGGAGAAAGCCCCAGGTAAGTACTGATTTTGTTTATTTTCACTGCTTAGGGTCCCTTTAAAGAGACTCTGTAACAACATTTTTAGCCTTATTTCTTCTATCCTATAAGTTCCTATGCCTGATCTAATGTGGTCTGGAGTACTGCAGCCTTTCCTAGTTGCACAGTGGCTTTATTATCTCTGTTATATCATCTAATATTCTTTCCTCTGATGGCTTTGTCGGGCTCAGGCACTCAGGCTGGAATGTGCAGCCCTGCTTGTGATAGGATAGACGCTATACACACCCTCTCCACACCATCTGCAGGCTCTGGGTGAGTCACAGACTGAGTTCCTCTCAGCCAATCACATGCCATGTCTTTTGTTTGTAAACACTGGATAAAAATGGCAATTACAAGACAGGATTGCAGCAGGGAGTAGCAGAAACAGCACAGAGGGGACCAGGAGAACATAATGAATAGAATGGTATGCTTTTTATTGTAATATTAGAGTACATATTCTCTTTAAGCTCAGTAACGTGTGTACTTGATGAGGCAAATTTGCCTTTGGTGAAGTTATTTTGTCTCCAATATAAAAAGGAAAAACCAGAAGGGAAAAAACAGAAAAACCAATAACACGACTACAGGAGATATATAATGCACATCAGCTTATAACTGAGAGGTAGAATTTTTGTGCACATACCTGGTATTACTTGATTTACAATGAATTCACATGTGTTGCCAAAAAGGAGCTCTCTGCATACACAGTATCCGCCATTATAAAAACCACCATTCTGACAGAAGCCACCTAGAAATAAAATGAAAGAAAAATAGAAAACCACATTACACGCCAATGGACACCAATTTTTTTATGCAGAGAAGTTTAGTCTCATTGTGCCAAACAGAAATCAGGTTGATAACTCAATATAAACAGTATGTAGAATAGTAATAAAGTGGTGAGCACTGGGCAGAATATATTTTCATATGAGAAATATGCATGGAACTGCACTACTTTCTTACTGGGAGGTATGAGGCTCCCCAAAAGGAAGATGGACAGAATGGGTAGTAAATGTTTGGAACAATAGTGCTAAAAAAAAGCTTACCTGCATCATTAGATCATGAATAGTGTAAATACCAATTATTATTATCATTACTATTATTGATTTATAAAATGCCAACATATTCCGTGGTGCTGAGCAATAATTTCAATATTTATATAACTAGAAAGCAATGCGCTTTGCAGGTCATTGCCTGCTTCCTCAGTGTCTCAGCAGGAAAATATGATCAATCTGTAGGAGCTAGTGTTGGTGCGAACACCTAGATGTTCGGGTTCGCGAACGTTCGCCGAACATCGCCGCGATGTTCGGGTGTTCACGCCGAACTCCGAACATAATGGAAGTCAATGGGGACCCGAACTTTTGTGCTTTGTAAAGCTTCCTTACATGCTACATACCCCAAATTTGCAGGGTATGTGCACCTTGGGAGTGGGTACAAGAGGAAAAAAAATATTTGAAAAAGAGCTTATAGTTTTTGAGAAAATTGATTGTAAAGTTTCAAAGGAAAAACTGTCCTTTAAATGTGGAAAATGTCATGTTTCTTTGCATAGGTAACATGCTTTTTGTCGCCATGCAGTCATAAATGTAATACAGAGAAGAGGTTCCAGGAAAAGGGACCGGTAACGCTAACCCAGCACAAGCAGCAGAACACGTGATGGAACAGGAGGAGGCGCAGGAGGAGAAGGCCACGCTTTTTGAGACACAGCATCTCAGGCCTTGCATGAGGACAAATAGCGTGCGGATATAGCAATGCTTTTTGCCGCCATGCAGTCATAAATGTAATAAAGATGAGAGGTTCAATAAACAGGGACCGGAAACGCTAACCCAGGCCAGCAGCACACGTGATGGAACAGGAGGAGGCACAGGAGAAGAAGGCCACGCTTTTTGAGACACAACATCCCAGGCCTTGCATGAGGACAAATAGCGTGCGGATATAGCAATGCTTTTTGCTGCCATGCAGTCATAAATGTAATAAAGATGAGAGGTTCAGTAAACAGGGACTGGAAATGCTAACCCAGCAGCAGCACACGTGATGGAACAGGAGGAGGCGCAGGAGGAGAAGGCCACGCTTTTTGAGACACAACATGCCAGGCCTTGCATGAGGACAAATAGCGTGCGGATATAGCAATGCTTTTTGCCGCCATGCAGTCATAAATGTAATAAGATGAGAGGTTCAATAAACAGGGACCGGCAACGCTAACCCAGCAGCAGCAGCAGCAGCACACGTGATGGAACAGGAGGAGGCGCAGGAGGAGAAGGCCACGCTTTTTGAGACACAACATCCCAGGCCTTGCATGAGGACAAATAGCGTGCGGATATAGCAATGCTTTTTGCCGCCATGCAGTCATAAATGTAATAAAGATGAGAGGTTCAATAAACAGGGACTGGAAACGCTAACCCAGCAGCAGCACACGTGATGGAACAGGAGGAGGCGCAGGAGGAGAATGACACGCTTTTTGAGACACAACATCCCAGGCCTTGCATGAGGACAAATAGCGTGCGGATATAGCAATGCTTTTTGCTGCCATGCAGTCATAAATGTAATAAAGATGAGAAGTTCAGTAAACAGGGACTGGAAACGCTAACCCAGCAGCAGCACACGTGATGGAAAAGGAGGAGGCGCAGGAGGAGAAGGCCACGCTTTTTGAGACACAACATCCCAGGCCTTGCATGAGGACAAATAGCGTGCGGATATAGCAATGCTTTTTGCCGCCATGCAGTCATAAATGTAATAAAGATGAGAGGTTCAATAAACAGGGACTGGAAACGCTAACCCAGCAGCAGCACACGTGATGGAACAGGAGGAGGCGCAGGAGGAGAAGGCCACGCTTTTTGAGACACAACATCCCAGGCCTTGCATGAGGACAAAAAGCGTGCGGATATAGCAATGCTTTTTGCCGCCATGCAGTCATAAATGTAATACAGATGAGAGGTTCAATAAACAGGGACCAGAAACGCTAACCCAGGCCAGCAGCAGCAGCAGCACACGTGATGGAACAGGAGGAGGCGCAGGAGGAGAAGGCCACGCTTTTTGAGACACAACATCCCAGGCCTTGCATGAGGACAAATAGCGTGCGGATATAGCAATGCTTTTTGCCGCCATGCAGTCATAAATGTAATAAAGATGAGAGGTTCAATAAACAGGGACTGGAAACGCTAACCCAGCAGCAGCACACGTGATGGAACAGGAGGAGGCGCAGGAGGAGAAGGCCACGCTTTTTGAGACACAACATCCCAGGCCTTGCATGAGGACAAAAAGCGTGCGGATATAGCAATGCTTTTTGCCGCCATGCAGTCATAAATGTAATACAGATGAGAGGTTCAATAAACAGGGACCAGAAACGCTAACCCAGGCCAGCAGCAGCAGCAGCACACGTGATGGAACAGGAGGAGGCGCAGGAGGAGAAGGCCACGCTTTTTGAGACACAACATCCCAGGCCTTGCATGAGGACAAATAGCGTGCGGATATAGCAATGCTTTTTGCCGCCATGCAGTCATAAATGTAATAAAGATGAGAGTTTCAGTAAACAGGGACTGGAAACGCTAACCCAGCAGCAGCACATGTGATGGAACAGGAGGAGGCGCAGGAGGAGAAGGCCACGCTTTTTGAGACACAACATCCCAGGCCTTGCATGAGGACAAATAGCGTGCAGATATAGCAATGCTTTTTGCCGCCATGCAGTCATAAATGTAATAAAGATGAGAGGTTCAATAAACAGGGACCGGCAACGCTAACCCAGCAGCAGCAGCACACGTGATGGAACAGGGGGAGGCGCAGGAGGAGAAGGCCACGCTTTTTGAGACACAACATCCCAGGCCTTGCATGAGGACAAATAGCGTGCGGATATAGCAATGCTTTTTGCCGCCATGCAGTCATAAATGTAATAAAGATGAGAGGTTCAATAAACAGGGACTGGAAACGCTAACCCAGCAGCAGCACACGTGATGGAACAGGAGGAGGCGCAGGAGGAGAAGGCCACGCTTTTTGAGACACAACATCCCAGGCCTTGCATGAGGACAAAAAGCGTGCGGATATAGCAATGCTTTTTGCCGCCATGCAGTCATAAATGTAATACAGATGAGAGGTTCAATAAACAGGGACCAGAAACGCTAACCCAGGCCAGCAGCAGCAGCACACGTGATGGAACAGGAGGAGGCGCAGGAGGAGAAGGCCATGCTTTTTGAGACACAACATCCCAGGCCTTGCATGAGGACAAATAGCGTGCGGATATAGCAATGCTTTTTGCCGCCATGCAGTCATAAATGTAATAAAGATGAGAGGTTCAATAAACAGGGACTGGAAACGCTAACCCAGCAACAGCACACGTGATGGAACAGGAGGAGGCGCAGGAGGAGAAGGCCACGCTTTTTGAGACACAACATCCCAGGCCTTGCATGAGGACAAATAGCGTGCGGATATAGCAATGCTTTTTGCCGCCATGCAGTCATAAATGTAATAAAAATGAGAGGTTCAATAAACAGGGACTGGCAACGCTAACCCAGCAGCAGCAGCAGCAGCAGCAGCAGCACACGTGATGGAACAGGAGGAGGCGCAGGAGGAGAAGGCCACGCTTTTTGAGACGCAACCCAGGCCTTGCATGAGGACAAAAAGCGTGCGGATATAGCAATGCTTTTTGCCGCCATGCAGTCATAAATGTAATAAAGATGAGAGGTTCAATAAACAGGGACCGGCAACGCTAACCCATCACAGATGGTCATTGTTCATGTTACTTGGTTGGGGTCCAGGAGTGTTGCATAGTTGTTTCCAATCCAGGATTGATTCATTTTAATTTGAGTCAGACTGTCTGCATTTTCTGTGGAGAGGCGGATACGCCGATCTGTGACGATGCCTCCGGCAGCACTGAAACAGCGTTCCGACATAACGCTGGCTGCCGGGCAAGCCAGCACCTCTATTGCGTACATTGCCAGTTCGTGCCAGGTGTCTAGCTTCGATACCCAATAGTTGAAGGGTGCAGATGGATTGTTCAACACAGCTACGCCATCTGACATGTATTCCTTGACCATCTTCTCCAGGCGATCGGTGTTGGAGGTGGATCTGCACGCTTGCTGTTCTGTGGGCTGCTGCTGCATGGGTGTCAGAAAATGTTCCCACTCCAAGGACACTGCCGATACCATTCCCTTTTGGGCACTAGCTGCGGCTTGTGTTGTTTGCTGCCCTCCTGGTCGTCCTGGGTTTGCGGAAGTCAGTCTGTCGGCGTACAACTGGCTAGAGGAGGGGGAGGATGTCAATCTCCTCTCTAAAGTCTCCACAAGGGCCTGCTGGTATTCTTCCATTTTGACCTGTCTGACTCTTTCTTCAAGCAGTTTTGGAACATTGTGTTTGTACCGTGGATCCAGAAGGGTATAAACCCAGTAATTGGTGTTGTCCAGAATGCGCACAATGCGTGGGTCGCGTTCAATGCAGTCTAGCATGAATTGAGCCATGTGTGCCAGAGTCCTGCCAGAATCCTCATCATCCTCTTGTGAGCGTTGTGATAGTTGTTGTGATGCATCATAGTCGTCACCTTCTTCCTGGTCTGCTTCTGCTGACCATTCGCGCTGAATTGTGGAAGTCCAACGTGCACCGCTCTGGCCCTCGTCAGTGGTGGCAGGAAATTCCTGCTCCAACTCCAGCTGTTCCTCCTCCTCTTCTTCGTCATAGCTGCTGGGGCCAGCGTTTCCTGAGGCGGATGGCCTGATGTTGGTACCATCACGCTGATCGTTTTCTCCTTCAGATTCCCCCAGTTGCATCATGACAGCTGTTTCCTTGATTTTCAACATTGACCTCTTCAGTAAACACAGCAGTGGTATGGTAATGCTGACTGAAGAGTTGTCACTGCTCACAAGCAACGTGGATTGCTCAAAATTTTGGAGGACTTGGCAGAGGTCCAACATGTTGGCCCAATCGGATCCACAGAAGCTTGGCAGCTGTCCGGATGCGCCTCGGTACTGCGCCGTCATGTACTGGACCACTGCACTCTTCTGCTCGCAAAAGCGGGCTAGCTTGTGCAGCGTAGAATTCCAGTGCGAAGGGACATAACACAGCAAGCGATGGTGGGGGAGATTGAAGCACTCCTGCATCTTGGCGAGTGCCCCCGAAGCAGTACTGGAATTTCTGCAATGTTTGACCACTCGTCGCACCTTCAACAGAAGATCGGCCACGCCTGGGTATGTCCTCAGGAACCGCTGAACTACTAGGTTCATCACGTGTGCCAGGCAAGGGATGTGTGTCAGCTTAGCCAACCTTAAAGCGCGAATGAGATTACTCCCATTATCACACACAACCATGCCCGGTTTCAGGTCCAGCGGTGCCAGCCACAAATCCGTCTGTTCCTTTAGTCCCCTCCAAATTTCCTCCCCTGTGTGCTGCTTATCCCCAAGGCAGATCAGCTTCAGCAACGCTTGCTGACGCATGCCAACAGCTGTGCTGCACTGCTTCCATGATCCTACTGCTGCTGGTGCTGGGTTAGCGTTTTCGGATGAGGTACAGCTTTGAGATGCGTTGGAGGAGAAGGAGTCAGAGAGGTAGGTGCTGCTGTTGTTATCCAGTGGGAGGGACGGCGGTGCAGCTGTTTGCGGTGTGGGCAACACCCGCGCCGTAGCAGGTGAGGAATCGCTGCCAGGCTCCACAAGGTTCACCCAGTGCGCGGTAAGGGAGATGTATCGACCCTGGCCGAACGCACTCTTCCAGGTGTCAGTGGTGAGGTGAACCTTGCAGGCAACGGCATTCTTCAAGCTTTGGGTTATTTTGCTGACCACGTGTTCATGCAACTCAGGCACTGCAGAGCGCGCAAAGTGGTAGCGGCTGGGAACCACGTAACGTGGGATGGTCACTGACATCATGCCCTTGAAGTGGTTTGTCCCCACCACTCGATATGGCAGAAGCTTGGCTATGCTGGCTGTTACTGCCACGGCCCGGGGGTCATTTGCTGGCAATTTCCTCTTGCGATCAAACATCTCCGAGACAGACAACTGAATCGTAGGGCTGCACACTGAAGGGCTGTTGGTTGTTGTGTTTGATGAACACTGGGAGACCTCAAGAGCACTACTCCGGAAAGTGACAGTGTCAGCGTCTGATGTTTGTGAATGTTGTGAACCACGCAATGGCTGGGCTACTGCTGCTGCTGAGGCGGGTCTGGTGGTGAGTCTGGTGACCCCAAGGGAGGCAGTGTTGCTGGTACCCTGTCCTGCCACGTTTGCCCACAGAGTGGGATGTTTGGATAGCATGTAGCGGCTCATGCTGGTGGTGGAGAGGTTGTTAATACTTTTCCCCCTGCTCAGGCGGGTCTTGCACACCTTGCAAATCGCCATAGTACCATCCTCAGTGCAGTCTTCAAAGAAAGCCCAGACTTTGGAGCACCTGCCTTGCTGGCGATTTCTGTTTGCGCCTCTTTTGCCTCTCACTTGAACTTCCACGCTTGTGGTGTCTGAAATTGCGCACCGCCTACCTTGTGGCACAAGGCGAACTCGTGCAGCAGTGGGTTCTTCAACAGCCTCATCTGTGCTGCTGCTACGACAGCGATGTTCTCGTTCACAAACAAAATCTGGGTCTATGTCCACATGCCACCGTGGAGTAGAGCTCCCCAGAACAACCTCCGCGCAGCTCACTCCAACATCGTCTTCCAGATCTTGTCGGCCGACCTCCTGCAATTGCAACCCCTCCTGCCCAACTTGCTCTGGGATTTGGGTTTCCGAGTCCTCCTCGGACTCGCCTTGCATTTCAGTGCGCGGTGCATTTCCCACAGTTAATGGTTGTGAATCCGGGCACAACATTTCTGGCTGTTCCTCCATTGACCTTTGAAAGGTGGAAGTTTGTTGGGCTGGGAATAGCTCCTGCGAATACCCCATTGTGTCCTGAGGTAATTCATCGGACTGGTTATCTGGCAGTTGTGTGCGTGGTGTCGCTGCCGGTTGTGTCATCTTTGTGCCCACTGGCTCCTTGTAACTGGCTGAGGACTCGGACCTCGTGCGTGATGTGCTGGTGCTGCTTTACCCACTGCTGCACGCTTGAGAGGTCATCCAAGAAATTATCTGGTCCTGTTCTTTTGGATTTGTGAGGGTTGTTGTCCTGGACAACATGGGCGGTATTGAGTGGGTTTTCTTGGGTGCTCCCCTGTGGCCTGTACGTGAACCGTCAGGGGAAACACCTCTTCCCTTGCCCCTCCCTCTTTCACCGGATTTCTTCCTCATTTCACTTATCTTTAAAGTACACGCTGACTGGCAGCAGTACAGTGGCAGTACAGAAATGCTATACAGTGGTGGGTGAGCGATGTACCACTATTCCCAGCAGCGACACAGAGCACAATGCTATACAGTGGCGAGTGATCAGTGTACTACTGTTCCCTGCAGACACAGAGTGGCAGTAAACACAATGCTATATAGTGTGCTGGGTGAGCGGTGTACACAGAGTGGCAGTAAACAGAATGCTATATAGTGTGGCTGAGCGAGCGGTGTACTACTATTCCCAGCAGACACAGAGTGGCAGTAAACAGAATGCTATATAGTGTGGCTGAGCGAGGTACACAGAGTGGCAGTAAACACAATGCTATATAGTGTGGCTGAGTGAGCGGTGTACTACTATTCCCAGCAGACACAGAGTGGCAGTAAACAGAATGCTATATAGTGTGGCTGAGCGAGGTACACAGAGTGGCAGTAAACACAATGCTATATAGTGTGGCTGAGCGAGCGGTGTACTACTATTCCCAGCAGACACAGAGTGGCAGTAAACAAATTGCTATATAGGGCTTGATTCACAAAGCGGTGCTAACTGTTAGCACGCCTGTGAAAACCCCCTTAGCACGTCTAAACAAGCTTTTCACGCATAAAACTTTACGCGCGCAAAACTTTATGCGCGTACTGCACAGAGCGCAGGGCGCTCCGCGCAAAGTGCCCATTAAAGCCTATGGGACTTAGCGCGCGTAAAACTTTGCGCGCATAAAACTTTGCGCGTGCAAAGTTAGCGCGCGATCTGATTGAGAAGTCCGGTGCTAACCTACTTAGCACCCTGGTTAGCGCATCTAAAGACTTTAGACGTGCTACGTAGGTTAGCACCGCTTTGTGAATCAAGCCCATAGTGTGGCTGAGCGAGGTACACAGAGTGGCAGTAAACACAATGCTATATAGTGTGGCTGAGCGAGCGGTGTACTACTATTCCCAGCAGCGACACAATGACTGGGGGGACCCTGGCTAGCGTGGCTGGAGCGCGAACTACCCTGCCTGCCTACACAAAGCTAAACCCACAGACAAATGGCGGAGATATGACGTGGTTTGGGTATTTATTTACCCGAACCACGTGACAGTTGGCCAATCAGAGCGCGTTCGGGTCCGAACCACGTGACCCGTTCGGCCAATCACAGCACTAGCCGAACGTTCGGGGAACGTTCGGCCATGCGCTCTTAGTTCGGCCATGTGGCCGAACGGTTTGGCCGAAAACCATCAGGTGTTCGGCCGAACTCGAACATCACCCGAACAGGGTGATGTTCTGCAGAACCCGAACAGTGGCGAACACTGTTCGCCCAACACTAGTAGGAGCACACGTTGTCTTGCTTTTTGACCTGCCTGGATTCAGTTGGTGGGTGTGAGGAAACGCGGAAAAGCCGCCGCGTGTGCCAAGAGCTAGGCGGCTGACTCCGCGTCCTACGCGGCGGTTTGCACGCGTCTGGTTGTGTGGTGGAACGCGGAAAAGCCGCCGCATGTCCTGACAGCAAAGCGGCTGTTTGCATGCAGCAGCATGTGCTTGGTGTGGCTGGGTCTGTTAGTGCACCTAGGCAGATGGAGAGCTATGCTCGCGCGGGCCTGAATTCAGGACCTTTATACCTGCAGAGGAAGTGTCAGCTGATCAGGAAGGTCAGCTGATTCCTGCAGGACTCATGATTGGCTGAATGGTTCGGGCGGGGCAGCAGAGTCCAGCAACTATATATTCTGCTGCTTATTGAGTTGCTGGTTGTCTGGCGTTGCGATCACATACGTGGGAGCACCCAGATCCGTAGTCAGATCCGCAAGTGTGCCGGGACCAGCTGGAGCTGTAATCCTACACTTAGCTAGTTTCTGTTGATAGCTTAAAGTACTAGTTTGATTGTGATTATCTGTTATGACCTTTTGCCTGCCTGACTATCCTCCTGAACTCTGATCTTGTACCTCGATATTTCTGATACTCTGTTGCCGAACCCCGGCTCGTCCTTAGACTCTGCTTCTGCCTACTGATCTTGTACCTCAATATTTCTGATACCCTGTTGCCGAACCCTGCCTGTACCTGACTCCGCCTTTGCCTCTTGATATTGTACTTTATCTGTCCGTGTGTGTACGACCTGGCTTGTCCGACCTCGAGAACCGACCTCACTGTTGGAGGCGGTTCCCCGTTCTATCAGTGACACTTCCTCCAGAGTGTTACTTTTAGACAATCCTTCCTACTCGCAGCCTGACTCCTCCCATCTTGGAGAGTCCAGGTCTTCAGAAGGAATCCGTGCAGTACTCCTTACTGCGCTGAGGCTTAGTCCTCAAAGTGTTACTGTTACACCAAACACTACATTCTACTCAGGTGAACAGAGGTTAGCTGGTATATCGGATTATCGGTGATACTGCAGATCACTTATAATCTGGTATACATCTGTATTTCCAGTGATACTGCAGATCACCGGTAATCAGATCCTCTCTGTGCTTCACCGATCGTTACAGTGGGCAGGTCATTTAGAAATGACCACATGTCGCCCAAAGTGAGAAGAGCATTACAGTAGAAAATATGTGACTGTGGGCAGAGACTAATCCAGAGACACTAATCGAGCATGAACAAACTTGTTTCTTTAAAGAGACTCCGTAACAAAAATTGCATCCTGTTTTTTATCATCCTACAAGTTCCAAAAGCTATTCTAATGTGTTCTGGCTCACTGCAGCACTTTATACTATCACTGTCTCTGTAATAAATCAATGTATCTTTCCCCTGTCAGACTTGTCGGCCTGTGTCTGGAAGGCTGCCAAGTTCTTCAGTGTTGTGGTTCTGCTATGAACTCCCCCTTCCAGGCCCCTCTCTACATACTGCCTGTGTGTTATTTAGATTAGAGCAGCTTCTCTCTTGTCTTTTACAAGCTGGATAAATCGTCCTCTGAGCTGGCTGGGCTTTCGCATACTGAGGAATTACAAACAAGGGCAAAGCTGTTTGCAGGAAGAAAAGAGCAGCCTGAAACTTCCGTGCATGAGAACAGGGGGAAAGAAACACACAAATGATCTCTTGAGATTCAAAAGGAATGCTGTATACAGCCTGCTTGTGTATGGATGTATTTTCTATGTGTGGACATACTGTACATCAACCTACTTCCTGTTTTGGTGGCCATTTTGTTTGTTTACAAACAAACTTTTAAAAACTGTTTTTAACCACTTTTAATGCGGCGAGGAGCGGCGAAATTGTGACAGAGGGTAATAGGAGATGTCCCCTAACGCACTGGTATGTTTACTTTTGTGCGATTTTAACAATACAGATTCTCTTTAACTGTGCATGTCCCCATCCATGTCATGGATTTCCAGTTGCATGTATAAATGATAAGATGGAACTTTTCTTAGGCACTGTACTTGCACAGTCTGCTGCAGAATTGCAGTTGGCAGGAAGTGTAATTTCATGCCCTGACTTTATGAAAAGGAAGGCCAAAAAGTCACAGAGGCGCTTAGCGAAAATCTGACCACATACTGCCATATACTCCTTGTTTATTGCCTGATGAAGCGGGTTAAACTGCGAAATGTGTTGCAATTTATTTTGGCAATTAATAATTGACAGTTCTTGTTTCTGCTTCTAGGAGGTAAGTCCACCACTGCCCCATAGCAATTTTAAAGTTTTTAGTGCATTTTATCCTGCTGGTGCCTCTATTTACCTAATACCTCAAAAAGTAAAGTGGTTTTGCATTTGTATAGCAAGGTGAATAGCTGCAGGCAACCACAGCTATAAAACAGACTTAAAGAGACACTGAAGTCACTTAAAAATCCTTTTTTTATCACAAAATATTGTTTAACATATTAGCCCTAACTAAACCGCCACATCCCCGCCGCTGTAAACTATCTAAATCCCCCCCCCCCCCCCCCCCAAACTCGCCCTCCCTCTCCCCTGCAAAATCCACAGCTTTCTTGATCATGGATTTTGCTGCTGTTGGAGGCAGAGCTATGAGCCACAGCCCGGACTGCTATGGAAGCGCTGCCCAGATTGCCCCCCGGCAAGTTAGGGGGGGATTTAGATACAGCAGCGGGAATGCAGAGGTTTAGTTAGGGCTAACATGTTAAATAATATTTTGTGATAAAAAAAGGATTTTTTTAGAGACTTCAGAGTCTCTTTAAATATGAAAATGGAATGCCAAAAGTAATACTTTTAATTTTTAACTAAAGCCTACACCCCTTCTTTTGGTTCAAAGGTTTCCAAATTCTGAAACATTATTGGGTGACCCTCTAAGATGTATAGATGTGATTTCCAATAACTGGGCAACCGGGAAACAGGGTTTTGCACCTGCAGCACTTTGGTTAATAAACCCTTATACTTGCAGCACATTATGCATTAGTATTTTATCAGGTCCCACAGTTGCATCAGGCCAAGAAGAGTGAATTTAGGAAGAAAAAAACTTTTTTTAGACAATGTAAATGCAAATGTGTCTTTTAACAGGATTTTTTTTTTTCATATCCTTCCCCTTTTACCCTGGTGGCAAACATAGAGTACTCAGTGTGGGTCTCTCCCCTTCACCGGGAAACATGTAGAGTAGCCAGTGTGTACCTCCCCTTCCCACGGCTAATACACACTGGCCATGATGCCACGGGGGGGGGGGGGGGGGAGAGGGATCCACACTGGCCACAGTACTTCTACATATTACACATAAGTATAGACCATAAATGATATATTGTGGGATATTTAACAAGCAAAACTTCTAGAGTGTATACGGTATTCAGACAATTAAGCAGGTACTAATTTAACTGAAATAACTCTGTGATTTGGTATTGCCAACATCTGAACAATGGATTCATGTGAAGGGCAAATCTAATGACATAGTAAAAGTTGTACCTCCATTAGTAATAGTAGACAGGGTGTTGGTTGTTTTTGGAGAAGTTAGAATGTGTGTTGATGGTTGAGTGGTTACCACGGATGGTCCAGTGGATGTTACATCTATGGAACCAGAAGTTGCCTTTGTTGGTTTACTGGTTTCAGTCCAGATTGTTGTTGGTCCTTTAGATAGAGTGGTGGTGGTAGACAGAGAAGGTGAGCTTAGTGAACTGTTTCTCTTGGTTGTAGATTCTAATGAAACAATAATATGATGTTGAAATTTTAGATACAATGGGCTAAATTATACATTCTAAACATTGTAAGGGTTACTGGCTTTAGTCAGGAAGTCAGTAATATAGTTTAATCCCTTGCCCACCGCTCCACGCTGATTGGCGTGAACACAGTGGCAGCCCCAGGACCACTCCACTCCAATTGGCGTGAAGTCCTGGGATGGGGTCTTGCAGGAGATTGGCACGCGCATCTCCTTCCGGTTGAATGACGGAGCTCCGTCATCAGTCTCCCATCAGCGATCACCGCTAGGAGACTGTTAGAAGGCAACACCGCTGTCTATTTACACTGTACAGCGCTGTGATCTAAGGCAGTGCTGTATTCAGGACAGCCGTTTGACACGGCTGTCCCCCTAGGAGGCACTAGAGCAATCCGCTGTTGACGGCTGGCGGGGGGGGGGGGGGGGGTTGGAATAAAAAATAATCAAAAAATAGTAAAATTTATTAACAAAAAATAAAGACAAATAAATAAACAAACATCCCTGCAGGAATCAGACAGAGCTTTCTGTTGGTGGGCAAAAGGGGGGGGGGAATACTTGTGCGCTGAGTTGTACGGCCCTGCAGCGAGGCCTTAAAGCTGCAGTGGCCTAATTAGTGAAAATGACCTGGTCACTAGGGGGGTTTAAGCACGTGGTCCTTAAGTGGACCACTGGTAGCAGAGTCAGTAGTAAATACACTGCTGCTGTATAGTTGGGTCAGGTTCAGTGGCATGGACAGTATATATTCATTTAAAGTAAGGCTGAAGTGAGGAAATAAAAGTCAGAACTTACCTATGGAGTGGGAAGGCTCTGGATCCTATTGAGTTTTTTCTGTCCTCATTTGGTCCCCTAGTTCTAGCGCTTTTACCTCCATTACAGCTTGCCGAATATATCTCTGTGAGCCCTTGGAAGGCTTCAGATGCAGTTGTGTCCTCTCATGCTCCCAAATACTCTCGGCTCCATACTGCAAATCCACAAGCACCCGCGCAAGCTTGCGTCTGACAAGTACAGAGCTGCCTGCCTTTGGGAGCAGTCAGGGACACGAGTGCATCTGAAGTCTTCCGAGGCCTCCTGAAGGGGGTGTAACTTCACCAGGGGACAACAGGGGTACAGGGAAGGGTCAGTAGGATCCAGAGCCTTCCCTTCACACAGGTAAGATCTTCTTTAAGTTTTTGTATTAGGAAGACCTTTCTATTTTGTTATTTTGTGACTGCTGGTTTAGATGTCAGTCAAAGCAGGATTTAAACTGGAAATCTAAAATGATAACTATATCAAGTGAAGGTAAGTACCAACTTTAACACATACACACACACACACACACACATGCACGCGCGCGCACGCACGCGCACGCACGCATGCACGTACGCACGCACGCACGCACACACACACACACACACACACACACACCCAGGATTTGTCGTTTTAGTTGTTTTTGATGTTTTTTTTTAATATACTTATTAACAAATGGCAGTTTGAAGGAGGGGGTGGAGGTACTATTTTTTTTTCATTTTTTCGATTAGATAATTTAGTTTGATTAATCCGTTAGATCGAATAAAATTGATGTGATCGTTTTAGTCAAATAAACTGGAAAATTAAATGTTTTTATTGTATCGTGTATGGGCACCATAAGCCCCATAACCAATCCCCCGACCGATACCTAACCTTAGTTCCTTCAAACGATGTCTGACCTTAACTGACACCCAACCAAATCAATGCCTAACCATAAACAAGTTTCTCGATTGGTGCCTAATCCTAACCTACCCCCAACCAATGCCTAACTAAGTTTCTCAATCGATACCTAACTCTAACTGACCAACCTAACTGTTGCCTAACCAATACCCATACCGACTTCATTTCAGTTTATATTTTAGCGTGTGGTGGATAAATTTGGGTGCTGCCACAGGCATCTGTGTTAATAGACACAATTAGTGACTATAATAGGAAATATGGGCGCTAGTGGCACCCACTAAAATAGCGGGCCTGGGGCCACCCGCTGTACAAACTTCTGCTGTAAATAGCGGGTGCTTCACTAATCCTGGCTATTAACATGAGGGTCTGTGGCAGTGCGCAAACTTTGATCCCATTGACACCCTAAAGAATTTCTTAGCTGCTCCTTGCTAGTCCTTGCCCGCTTCTTATTGGCCCTTACTGTGATCTTGGATGCAGCTATAGGAGTCTGTCAATGCTGCTGCATCTATTTTCAGAGTCGTATGTCTCTATTTTCCTCTGCCTTTCCACTGCTTCACTCTCTAGCTGTATCATGGTTAACACTCAAATACCAGAACACCACAAGTTAACCGCTTCATTACTAGATTAGCAGTACAATAGTAAGCTTTTAATTATCAGAACACCTATAGCAAGGTACATTTACTCCTGTTGTAGGTAGAGGAATCAAGGTCAACTCTGTTAAGTGGTCAGTGTAGGTTTCAGCACTAATACCTGTTGTAGTTCTAGGAGTAAAGGACTCCAGTGTTGAGTGGTCAGTGGAGGTTTCAGTAGTGATCCCTGTTGTAGGGAGAGGAGTAGAGGACCCCATTGTTGAGTGGTCAGTGAAAGTTTCAGCAGTGACTCCTGTTGTAGGGGGAGGAGTAGAGGACTCCATTGTTGAGTGGTCAGTGGAAGTTTCAGCAGTGACTGCTGTTGTAGGGGGAAGAGTAGAGGACTCCATTGTTGAGTGGTCACTGAAAGTTTCAGCAGTGACTTCTGTTATAGGAGGAGGAGTAGAGGACTCCATTGTTGAGTGGTCAGTGGAAGTTTCAGCAGTGACTCTTGTTGTAGGGAGAGGAGTAGAGGACTCCATTGTTGAATGGTCAGTGACAGTTTCAGCAGTCATTCCTGTTGTAGGGAATGAAGTAGAGGACCCCTGCATTGTGAGACCAGTGTAGGTTTCAGAAGACACTCCTGGTGTATGGAAAGGAGTAGAGGACTTAACTGTTGAGTGGTCAGTGAAAGTTTCAGCAGTGACTCCTGTTGTAGGGAGAGGAGTTAAGGACCCCAGTGTTGAGTGGTCAGTAGAGGTTTCAACAGTCACTCCTGTTGTAGGGAATTGAGTAGAGGACTTCTGCATTGTGAGACCAGTGTTGGTTTCAGAAGAGACTCCTGGTGTAGGGAAAGGAGTAGTGGACTTCACTGTTGAGTGGTCAGAGAAAGTTTCAACAATGACTCCTGTTGTAGGGAGAGGAGTAGAGGACTCCAGTGTTGAGTGGTCAGTGAAGGTTTCAGCAGTCACTCCTGTTGTAGGGAATGGAGTAGAGGACACCTGCACTGTGAGACCAGTGTAGGTTTCAGAAGAGACTCCTGGTGTAGGGAAAGGAGTAGAGGACTTCACTGTTGAGTGGTCAGAGAAAGTTTCAGCAATGACTCCTGTTGTAGGGAGAGGGGTAGAGGAGTCCATAGATGAGTGGTCAGTGGAAGTTTCAGCAACGACTCCTGTTGTAGGGAGAGGGGTAGAGGAGTCCATAGATGAGTGGTTAGTGGAAGTTTCAGCAATGACTCCTGTTGTAGGGAGAGGGGTAGAGGACTCACTTATTGAGTGGCCAGTGGAGGTTTCAGCAGTCACGCCTGTTGTAGGGAGAGGGGTAGAGGAGTTAATTGTTGAGTGGTCAGTGGAGGTTTCAGCAGTCACTCCTGCTGTAGGGAGAGCGGTAGAGGACTCCACTGTTGAGTGGTCAGTGGAGTTTTCAGCAGTCACTCCTGTTGTATCAAATGGAGTAGAGGACTCCTGCATTGTGAGACCAGTGTAGATTTCAGAAGTCACTCCTGTTGTAGGGAGAGGGGTAGAGGACTCAATTGTTGGGAGGCCAGTGTAGATTTCAGCAGTCACTGCTTTTGAAGGGAAGGGAGTAGAGGACCACTGTGTTGGGAGACCAGTGTAGGTTTCAGAAGACACTCTTGTTGTAGGGAGAGGGGTTGGGGGGCTAGTGTAGATTTCAGCAGTCACACCTGTTGGAGGGAAAGGAATTGAGTGGTAAGCGGAGGTTTCAGCAGTGATTTCTGTTGTAGGGAAAGGAGTAGAAGACTTCTGCATTGAGTAGTCAGTGGAGGTTTCAGCAGTGACATCCTTGGTAGGGAGAGTAGTGGAGGCCTCCTCTGTTGAGTGGTCAGTGGAGGTTTCAGCAGTGATTTCTTTGGTAGGGAGAGGAGTAGAGCCCTCCTTTGTTGAGCGGTCAGTGGAGGTTTTAGCAGTGATATCTGCAGTAGGGAGAGGAGTAGAGCCCTCCTCTGTTGAGTGGTCAGTGAAGGTTTCAGCAGTGATGTCTGTGGTAGGTAGAGGAGTGGATGCCTCCTTTGTTGAGTGGTCAGTGGAAGTTTCAACAGGGATTTCTTTGGTAAGGATAGGAGTGGAGGCCTCCTCTGTTGAGTGATCTGTGGAGGTTTCAGAAGTCATTTCTGTGGTAGGGAGAGGAATGGAGGATTCCTCTGTTGAATGGTCAGTGGAGCTTTTAGCAGTGATTTCTGTGGCAGGGAGAGGAGTGGAAGCTTCCTCTGTTAAGTGGTCAGTGGAGGTTTCAGAAATAATGTCTGTGGTAGTTATAGGAGTAGATGACTCATCTGTTGAGTGGTCAGTGGAGGTTTCAGCAGTTGTTTCTGTGGTAAAGATTGGGGAGGAGGCCCCCTCTGTTGAGTGGTCAGTGGAAGTTTCAGCAGTGATTTCTGCGGTAGGGAAAGGAGTAGAGGACTCCTCTGTTGAGTGCTCAGTGGAGGTTTCAGCGGTGATTTCTGTGGTAGGGAGAGGAGTGGAAGCTTCCTCTGTTAGGTGGTCAGTGGAGGTTTCAGTGGTAATGTCTGTGGTAATTATAGTAGTAGAGGTCTCTTCTGTCGAGCGGTCAGTGGAAGTTTTAGCAGTGATGTCTGTGGTAGGTAGAGGAGTGGAGGCCTCTTCTGTTGAGTGGTCAGCAGAGGTTTCATAAGTACTTTCTGTTGTAGGGAGAGTCAGAGTAGGGTACTCATGTGTTGAGTGGTCAGTGAAGGTCTCAGCAGTAATTTCACTGGTGGTTCCAGATGTGATGTAGTCAGTAGTCGATTCAGCAGTAGAATCAGAAGAACTTGTAGCAGTAGTCAAATCAGTGGTGTAATTATTAGTAATCTCTGTTTCGGTGTCAGCAAATTCAGATGTTTTGTAATCCGTGATTCTTTCAGTAGTTAGTTCTGTTGTAGTAGTATGTCCCCATGAGGTTTCTGAGGCAATGTTATCTGTAGTAGATTCATCTTTAGTAGTGGATTCATTAGTATTTTCAGAAGTACTGGCATCATTGGTAGTTTCACTACTAATGGATTTTGTAGTGTACTCCAAGTAGGTTGTCGAGGTTATAATGTCAGAGGTGACTTCTTCCGTTGTTACATATGTCAGAGAATCTGTACTAAACTCAGGAGTCAAAGAAGTTGTGCTGACTACATTGGTGGTGGAAGGACTTGTCTTGCTTGTTGTAGATGTTATAAGGTTACTTGTGGTCTTAGGAGTTGTGCCTGGAAGATGGAACGATTGAGAATTACATGAGCATTTTTCTTGACTTTAAGTTCCAAGTACTATATTTAAAGGTTGTAGTAGTTCATTTTTATAAGATAACTGTATTATAGTTGTATTATCACTGAAATGTAAAGAATACCTTAGTCCTAAAAATATGGCAAAAAATGACACAGTGTGAGTGGTGCAAAAGCTCACCACATCTCCCTTGCCCGCCATGAACCTCTGTTTTGCTGCAATATGGCCCGTTCCAAAGTCCTGGTCGGCACGCCTGCCCTCTCTGACCCAGACATACTACACTGCACATGCGCAGTATGTCCGCTTGGGCACCTTGTGACCACGCTCCCGGCTGACCTCACGTCCAATGCGTGCGCACTCTCGGTACGTCTTCCTGTAAGAGTGAGTGCGTTCTCCCGTGGACATACTGCGCATGTGCCGACCCGCCAACCAGGACTTTGGAACAGACTACTTTGCAGGGAAATGGAGGCCAACACTGGGGCAAGGGAATTGCTGTAAGCCTCTGCACTACTTCCCCATACACACACAAGGTGTCATTTTTGCCGTTTTTGCCATATTTTTTACAGGTATCCTTTAAGGCAAACATGAATGAAAAATGTGATTAAAAGATAACGGAAGCAAGAGTTATATGGAGGCTGCAATATTTATTTCCTTTAAAACAATACCATTTGCCTGGCATCCTGCTGATCTTTCATGCAGCACTAGTGTCTGAATCACACCCCTGAAACAAGCATGCAGCTAATCCAATCAGACTTTAGTCAAACATCTGATCTGCATGCTTGTTCAGGGTCTATGACCACAAACATTAGAAGCAGAGGATCAGCTGGATGCCAGGCAATGTGCATTTAAATGGAAATAAATATGGCAGCCTCCATATCCCTCTCACTTCAGTTTTCCTTTAAGAAAACACTAAGTGCATGCACAGAAAATGTGAATGTTAATATGGACTCAACTTATGATTTTGTTTTATTTCTCTGCTACCTTCAGGCTTGTTTATTCATGATTTTATTCATTTATGATTTCTGTATATGGATACAGAAATATTGTCGCCTGCATTTTACTGCCACATTGTAAGTGACAATGGTTGCTGAAAAGCACGCAGGCTAGGGAGGCTTATTCAGATTCAGTGGAATTAAAATATCCACATTTCCGATCAGAAATTGACATTGGAATTTCAAAATCGGATTTCCCCCGGAATCAGATTAACCGCAACTAGTTTTAGCCCTATCACAGAACTCGGAAGCATTGGACCAATCAGAGAATGCAGAATTTTTCCACGAAAATCAGATTACCATGGTAATTTAAGACCGATCACAAGACTCGAATACTACCAAGTATCCCTTAGTCTTGTGAATGGGCTAAAATCTCTGGGGTATTCTGGTTACCGCAGCAAAATTCTGCATTCTCTGATTGGTCTAATACTCCTAAGTCAACTCGAAAGTATTTGGCCAATCAGATAATGCAAAAAATGGCATTAAAAAAAAGACTCCTCGTAAATCAGAAAATCGGAAATTCAGAAATCGGCATTGGAATTTGGAAGTGGAATTGGCATTTCCGACCATCCCTAACGCACAAGTACTTCCCACATATGAAGGCTCACAGGCTGAATTCTCTAAGAAGAGGTAAATAAAAAGCCATTGGGCCACATCCTGTGAACTTTTCTCCTTAGTTTTCTCCAAAAGGATAATTTTCCATCTTATCTAAAAAAAAAAAAAAAAAAACTTTTCATAACTTAGCATCTGAAAAAGTGCCACAAAGTAGGTAAAAAGCAATATCAGACTTATTTTGAGTTCTTGCTTTGTGGAAGCTTTAAAACTCTTTTATTAAAGCGGAATATAACCCTGCATTTCAACTTTGCTCTAAAACATTATTTACAGTATATTATATGCAACCAGCATTTTTTTTTACTAGACCAGCATTGGAAGGGTTACACAGAGCTTTAAAGTTCCTGAAGAGAACTGCAGACGCATCCGAAGCTTACATAGATACATTTTGTTTAGATAAATGTAACTAAGTGTGGTATGCGACTCACTCTCTCTGACTGAGAAGGAGCTGGAGGACAGCCAAAGAGTGTGTAACATTTATTACTTGTTACATTCTATTTAGTTAAATGTATCTATCTGAACTTCTGCATATCTCTCCACGGAACTTTAAACCTCTGCGTTCAACCCTTCCAATGCTGGTCTAGTAAAAAAAAATGCTGGTTGCATATAATATGCTGTAAATAATGTTTTAGAGCAAAGTTGAAATGCAGGGTTATATTCCGCTTTAATAAGGTTTAAAAATATCTCCTTGTAGAAAACTCAGGGGAAACATGAGAAGGATATCCACCAATATTACACAATTAGCAATCATGGCAGCTGGCCAATGAGATCAGTTTATAAATGGAGGAGGGGCAGGAACATTTTACAACTGAGATTGAAATCTGAGCGTGATCTTAGTAACTCACCGATCAAAATTGACTCCCATCCCCGCTGGGAGTCAGGACCAGGTAATCCAACCCTTCCAAAAGTTGCAGTGAATGGATCGCTCAGACCAGATGGGGTAAAATCACTTGATAACTTTATTCAGAATCCAGACATCACAAAGAAAGCTTTTGCATATTGGACAGTAGTAAAGCTTTAGTCATGGCTAATGCCATAGCTATGATTTACTTAGCACTTGGTCAAGGTCACATTGACCGAAATGTTCTTTTGTACTGTGGCACTAGTTCAATAAACTGGCCTAAATGGGCCCATATCTAGGTGGAGACCCAGTCATCCCTTACTTTGGCTTAAAATTGCACCTTTGGTGTGTTGGCTGGTTAGTAGGGATGATCAATGTGATGCAAATATTTCCGAGTTTATGTAGAATTTTTGGCAATTTAAACCTTGGTGGGACTTGATTGGTCCATTTTCAAGGTGCATCAATTTGCATACAATTTTACATAAGCTTGCATGAACTCAGAAATATTTGCATCTCATTGATCATTTATACTGGTTAGACTCACTGGTACTGATGAATTGAGTTGCAGCACTGAGGATCTTATTCATTACCTATAGGTATAGGTCTGCCCAAAGACTTGTGAACAAGCCGATACATAAGACAAGCACCAGCATAATCTTTATCTCAGCACCCATACTCCTTTTTTATACATGCTGTCTTACTCTGTCACTAACCATGTTATTTGGATTAATAAAAGGACACTGTCTTCCTTTTTCACTGGATTTAAGGTTGTATATATAATGTTAATACTGTGCCCTACCTTGCTTCACTTTCTTAGGTTTTGATAATTATATTATATACAGGTGAAACTCGAAAAATTAGAATATCATGCAAAAATCCATTAGTTTCAATACTTCAACTTAAAAGGTGAAACTAATATATGAAATAGGAACCCTTTGCAGGTGTTTTGGATGAATTAGCTGATTAGAGTCTGACATTTTGAGCCCAGAATATTGAACATTGTCACAATATTCTAATGGTCTGAGATTTTGATTTGGGGGTTCTCATAAGCTGTAAGGCCTCGTTCCCATTGTGTTTGTGTTTTGTTATTTTTGACGCAATTTTTATTTCCGATTCCCGGTACTTGGGTGGGCGTTGCATTTTTGTGAAAATCGCTTTTCTATGCTCTTTTCCTGAGCGTTTTTTAAATTCACTCCCTGACTCAAGTCAGGAATTAAACTCTTTGATCTGGAAAAGAATAAATACAATGTATTTATTCTTAAAAATGCAAACACTATCGCTGCACAAAGCAATTTCGTAAGCGTTTTGTGTTTTTCCTGTACCTTCCATTGAGGCGGAATCACCTCAAAAATGGTACAGGCACCGCTTTCTGAGCGGATTGGAAACAAAATGCTCAGATGTGAACAGGGAATGATTGCACAAGCGCATTCAGGGCGATTTTGAAAATCGATGTGCTTAAAAAAATAATAATCACAAAGCGCCTCCAGTATGAACGAGGTCTGAGCCATAATCATCAACATTATAACAAATAAAGGCTTGGAATATCTCACTTTGCATGTAATGAGTCTATTTCATATATTAGTTTCACCTTTTAAGTTGAATTAATGAAATAAATAGACTTTTGCACAATATTCTATTTTTTTGAGTTTCACCTTTATTACTCCAGTGCAGGTAATCATTTGTACTTCTGCAACACTGTTGTTTACGAAGGCATATTTAGAACCATGTGTATTGATGATTGCATTATCTCTCACTTTACAGCAGATTTGACTGCTGCTCACACCATTTTTATGATGTATGTAAAGCTGCCTTGTGTGACTCAGCAGTGAATAACCTTAAATAAACTTATTGCTTCTTAAAGAGAACCCGAGGCGGGGTTCTAACAATGAAATCCACATACAGAGGCTGGGTCTGCTTATATAGCCCAGCCTCTGTTTCTATTTAGATTCCCCCTAACTTCCCCCTGCGCTCTGCGAGACCCCGTAAATTACAGCCGCGCTGCCGACACAGAGCGTGTCAGAGCGGGCTGTATTTACCTCCACAGTGCCAGTCTCGCCACTTCCCCGCCTCCTGCATCACTCCGGTCCCCACCCACGTCCCTTCCCTCGCCACTGATTGGAGGGAAGGGACGCGGGCGGGGACCGGAGCGATTCAGAAGGCGGGGGGAGCGCCGTGACTGACAGGAGGAGGTAAACACGCGGCTGTGATTTATGGGGTCTCGCTCAGCGCAGGGGGGATTTAGGGGGAATCTAACTAGCAACAGAGGCTGGGCTCTATAGGCAGACCCAGCCTCTGTATGGGGATTTCGTTGTTAGAACCCCGCCTCGGGTTCTCTTTAAAAGGACATAGCAAGGAAATGAGCAGCGCTACTTAAAAACAGACTAGTGCCTACCTGCAAAAGAGTGCAAGCCCCACTTGTGGGGTCAAATACACACCGAGTATACACATGACCCGTCTACCACTAGAGGAGGATGTTGGTTTCCATTAACAGCTTGCATGCAACCTATTAAGTACTCGTCCCTCCCACTGCGAATAAGTCAATCCTCCATGGGAGGGGCCTAACACTAACTAAATCCTAACTTATGTATATGCATAGCCTGGGTGCGGCTAATCAAATAAAATCGAAAATTGAAAATTGCGCAAAAGGTGGATCAGCGCAACACCAGGCCGCCTCCGAATGGCCTCCATCAGAGATGCGCTGAGCCCCCCCAGGAACTACAAACGCACCTTGAACCCAAACAGAAGCTATGCATATACACCAAAAGCATGGCTGTTAAGTGGGAGCAGCTGACCAAAAACGAATTACATTAGTACATAGCAAGGAAATGAGCAGCGCTACTTAAAAACAGACTAGTGCCTACCTGCAAAAGAGTGCAAGCCCCACTTGTGGGGTCGAATACACACCGAGCATACACATGACCCGTCTACCAGTAGAGGAGGATGTTGGTTTCCATTAACAGCTTGCATGCAACCTATTAAGTACTCGTCCCTCCCACTGCAAAGAAGTCAATCCTCCATGGGAGGGGCCTAACACTAACTAAATCCTAACCTATGTATATGCATAGCCTGGGTGCGGCATCCTCCTCTAGTGGTAGACGGGTCATGTGTATGCTCGGTGTGTATTCGACCCCACAAGTGGGGCTTGCACTCTTTTGCAGGTAGGCACTAGTCTGTTTTTAAGTAGCGCTGCTCATTTCCTTGCTATGTACTAATGTAATTCGTTTTTGGTCAGCTGCTCCCACTTAACAGCCATGCTTTTGGTGTATATGCAGAGCTTCTGTTTGGGTTCAAGGTGCGTTTGTAGTTCCTGGGGGGGCTCAGCGCATCTCTGATGGAGGCCATTCGGAGGCGGCCTGGTGTTGCGCTGATCCACCTTTTGCGCAATTTTCTCTTTAAAAGGAGCTGGGAAAAGATTATCATATTTTATCAACTATGATCATTGATGGGAATTACCAGTATTTGGACTATGTTTATGGGCTTAAAATGCACCTGAACTCTTGCACAGGACAGAAGGAAAACAGAGAGAAATGTACCCTGTATGTATTTAGAGAGTTTAGCCTGTCTAACTCATTTGTGTCTAATCACAAGTTGTAATTTGATCTCCTCCCTTGGCCACCTGACTGCCACAGCAGATAAGCTCATTTAAAAGCACAGGATGTGAACAATGTGTCTGCTTCCATGAAAGCTGAAAGTAGAGTCACTGGGGATTTATTTTAATATTTGTATCAGCTGTAACAAAGAAATATATTTTTAAAGGTTATTATGCTGTTGTGTATCTTTTAGAGCGGAATTCTGAGTTCAGGTCCATTTTAAAGGGAATCGGAAGCATTTTTAAAAATATAAAACAGATACTTACCTAAGGAGAGGGGAGGCTCTGGGTCCTATAGAGCTTTCCCGTTCTCCTCCCGGTGTCCTAGTTCGCCGCAGGCTCCCCTGTTAGCAGTCCATAACCAATTGGCAATAGCATGTATGGGGAATTTTTACCGCCAAAGTAGGCACACATTTTTCAAAATTATGTGAAAATTACGTGAAAAATTACGCAAAATTATGAATTATTACTATTACATACAAAATGAATTACAATTTTCTCTGAAATTTCGCATTACGATTACGATGCGTAATTGCGAATTTCGATGCAAAATTTCACATTATGCAAAATTTTATCCCACCACTGGCTATTACAAATAAATGTTTCTCTATAAAGGTTATTCTGCTGTTGCGTATATTTTAGAGCAGAGAGGAAGATCTTCTGAGTTCAGGTCCACTTTAAATGTTTTGCTTACCGTAAAAGCTTCAGCACATATTGATTCATAGTGCATGTGTATATTTAGACAATATGCGTGCACCATTTAGGCGTTGATTGATGGGTGCTGAGGGAGTGGGGGGCCCATTCCCAATAATAGTTTTGCCAAACCCTGTCTACCAGGCCAATTGTGCATGCCAGGTTGTTACTTGGTCTGATTTATCTAGGCATGGGAACAGAACACTAAAGCCAGGATTGAGAAATTTCTCAGAGCACATAGTCAGACCTTGTTTTCTTTTAACCTTATTCAAAAAGAATAAGGTTAAAATAAAACAAGGTCTGACTATTTGCTCTGGGTAAAAAACCCAACACCATCTTTGTTGTCTTAGGTAATTATCACAGCTTGTGTTCATGATTTTTCTAATACATAGGCAGAGAAATCGGAACTTATAGGCACCTTTCTAAAATACCAACCATTGTTCTGTTGCCATGGTTGTAAGGAGCTTAATTTGAATCATTTAAAAAGTCTTTTGAAAATGATAGCTGATGGTAGTCTATTCAATTACACAATTAAATGTCTTCTGCCCCACTATTATTTATGAAACCATTTTAATTTTCAAATCAGGACAGAAACAAGTTTCTGAAGTTCATTTGTGGATCATGAGCGGATCATGAGCGGATCATGAGCTTTCTACCTATGGAAGAAAGGAGATTTTCACCATGTCTGCAAAAAGGGAATTTTCCCAGCAAGAGTGGTTAAGATGTGGTGTATCTTACCACAGGAGTTGTAGTTGTGACAAATAGAGATGGCTCGAACCTCCGATTTTTGGTTCGTGAACCCGAACGCAAACTTCCGCAAAAGTTTGGGTTCACGCGAACTTCGCGAACCGCAATAGACTTCAATGGGGAGGCGAACTTTGAAAACTACAAACATTTATGCTGGCCACAAAATTGATGGAAAAGATGTTTCAAGGGGTCTAACATCTGAGTTTTTGCATGGGGGAGTGGGATACACGCCAAAAGTCCCAGGGAAAAATCTGTATTTGACGCACAGCAGCGTTTTAAAAAGACACTGAAGCGAAAAAAAAATATATGATATAGTGAATAGGTTGTGTACTATGAATAATTACTAGAAGATTAGTAGCAAAGAAAATATTCTCATACTTTTATTTTCAGGTATATAGTGTTTTTTCTAACATTGCATCATTCTATAATATGTGCAGATTACACAACACTCAGCATTCAAAATGAGTCTTTCAGAGCAGTCTGTGAAGTAATGACCTCTCCTCTAGAAGAGGAAAAGTAAATAGTCCAGGAACAGTTGAGATAATAAAAGTCAGATAACAGCCCTATCCAGGACTAACTTAGTTGGAGAGCTTAATGGCTTGTTTGCATAGAGATAACAACTGGAGTTCCTCAACTCTTTCTGTACTGGAAACAATTACACTGATGTATCTGATCTTAATGTTTTATTTCTAAAGGCCCATACACACGTCGGATTTTTGCCAACGACCCGTCGTTTGAACGTTCCGTCGTTCCGTTGTTCGCACGTCAAATCCGGCGTGTGTACAGACTAGTGTTGGGCGAACAGTGTTCGCCACTGTTCGGGTTCTGCAGTACATCACCCTGTTCGGGTGATGTTCGAGTTCGGCTGAACACCTGATGGTGTTCGGCCAAACCGTTCGGCCACATGGCCGAACTAAGAGCGCATGGCCGAACGTTCCCCGAACGTTCGGCTAGCGCTGTGATTGGCCGAACGGGTCACGTGGTTCGGACCCGAACGCGCTCTGATTGGCCGAACTGTCACGTGGTTCGGGTAAATAAATACCCGAACCACGTCATATTTCCGCCATTTGTCTGTGGGTTTAGCTTTGGGTAGGCAGGCAGGGTAGTTCGCGCTCCAGCCACGCTAGCCAGGGTCCCCCCAGTCATTGTGTCGCTGCTGGGAATAGTAGTACACCGCTCGCTCAGCATTCTGTTTACTGCCACTCTGTGTACCTCGCTCAGCCACACTATATAGCATTCTGTTTACTGTTCTGTGTCTGCTGGGAATAGTAGTACACCGCTCGCTCAGCCACACTACATAGCATTCTGTTTACTGCCACTCTGTGTACCTCGCTCAGCCACACTATATAGCATTCTGTTTACTGTTCTGTGTCTGCTGGGAATAGTAGTACACCGCTCGCTCAGCCACACTATATAGCATTCTGTTTACTGTTCTGTGTCTGCTGGGAATAGTAGTACACCGCTCGCTCAGCCACACTATATAGCATTCTGTTTACTGCCACTCTGTGTACCTCGCTCAGCCACACTATATAGCATTCTGTTTACTGTTCTGTGTCTGCTGGGAATAGTAGTACACCGCTCGCTCAGCCACACTATATAGCATTCTGTTTACTGCCACTCTGTGTACCTCGCTCAGCCACACTATATAGCATTCTGTTTACTGTTCTGTGTCTGCTGGGAATAGTAGTACACCGCTCGCTCAGCCACACTATATAGCATTCTGTTTACTGCCACTCTGTGTCTGCTGGGAATAGTAGTACACCGCTCACCCGCCACTGTATAGCATTGTGCTCTGTGTCGCTGCTGGGAATAGTGGTACACCGCTCACCCGCCACTGTATAGCATTGTGTTCTGTGTCGCTGCTGGGAATAGTGGTACACCGCTCACCCGCCACTGTATAGCATTGTGCTCTGTGTCGCTGCTGGGAATAGTGGTACACCGCTCAGCCACACTATATAGCATTCTGTTTACTGTTCTGTGTCTGCTGGGAATAGTAGTACACAGCTCGCTCAGCCACACTATATAGCATTCTGTTTACTGCCACTCTGTGTACCTCGCTCAGCCACACTATATAGCATTCTGTTTACTGCCACTCTGTGTCTTCTGGGAATAGTAGTACACCGCTCACCCGCCACTGTATAGCATTGTGCTCTGTGTCGCTGCTGGGAATAGTGGTACACCGCTCACCCGCCACTGTATAGCATTGTGCTCTGTGTCGCTGCTGGGAATAGTGGTACACCGCTCACCCGCCACTGTATAGCATTGTGCTCTGTGTCGCTGCTGGGAATAGTGGTACACCACTCACCTGCCACTGTATAGCATTGTGCTGTGTGTCGCTGCTGGGAATAGTGGTACACCGCTCAGCCACACTATATAGCATTCTGTTTACTGCCACTCTGTGTACCTCGCTCAGCCACACTATATAGCATTCTGTTTACTGCCACTCTGTGTCTTCTGGGAATAGTAGTACACCGCTCACCCGCCACTGTATAGCATTGTGCTCTGTGTCGCTGCTGGGAATAGTAGTACACCGCTCAGCCACACTATATAGCATTCTGTTTACTGTTCTGTGTCTGCTGGGAATAGTAGTACACGGCTCGCTCAGCCACACTATATAGCATTCTGTTCACTGCCACTCTGTGTACCTCGCTCAGCCACACTATATAGCATTCTGTTTACTGCCACTCTGTGTCTTCTGGGAATAGTAGTACACCGCTCACCCGCCACTGTATAGCATTGTGCTCTGTGTCGCTGCTGGGAATAGTGGTACACCGCTCACCCGCCACTGTATAGCATTGTGCTCTGTGTCGCTGCTGGGAATAGTGGTACACCACTCACCCGCCACTGTATAGCATTGTGCTCTGTGTCGCTGCTGGGAATAGTGGTACACCGCTCACCCGCCACTGTATAGCATTGTGCTCTGTGTCGCTGCTGGGAATAGTGGTACTGTATAGCATTTCTGTACTGCCACTGTACTGCTGCCAGTCAGCGTGTACTGTAAGGATAAGTGAAATGAGGAAGAAATCCGGTGAAAGAGGAAGGGGCAAGGGAAGAGGTGTTTCCCCTGACGGTTCACGTACAGGCCACAGGGGAGCACCCAAGAAAACCCACTCAATACCGCCCATGTTGTCCAGGACAACAACCCTCACAGATCCAAAAGAACAGGACCAGATAATTACTTGGATGACCTCTCAAGCATCCAGCAGTGGGTTAAGCAGCACCAGCACATCACGCACGAGGTCCGAGTCCTCAGCCAGTTACAAGGAGCCAGTGGGCACAAAGCTGACACAACCGGCAGCGACACCACGCACACAACTGCCAGATAACCAGTCCGATTAATTACCTCAGGACATAATGGGGTATTCGCAGGAGCTATTCCCAGCCCAACAAACTTCCACCTTTCAAAGGTCAATGGAGGAACAGCCAGAAATGTTGTGCCCGGATTCACAACCATTAACTGTGGGAAATGCACCGCGCACTGAAATACAAGGCGAGTCCGAGGAGGACTCGGAAACCCAAATCCCAGAGCAAGTTGGGCAGGAGGGGTTGCAATTGCAGGAGGTCGGCCGACAAGATCTGGAAGACGACGTTGGAGTGAGCTGCGCAGAGGTTGTTCTGGGGAGCTCTACTCCACGGCGGCGGCCCCCCACAATGACATATGACGAGTTTGAGGAGATGGAAGAGGAGGGTATGGACAATGTGGACATAGACCCAGATTTTGTTTCTGAACGAGAACATCGCCGTCGTAGCAGCAGCACAGATGAGTCTGTTGAAGAACCCACTGCTGCACGAGTTCGCCTTGTGCCACAAGGTAGGCGGCGCGCAATTTCAGGCACCACAAGCGTGGAAGTTCAAGTGAGAGGCAAAAGAGGAGCAAACAGAAATCGCCAGCAAGGAGGCAGGTGCTCCAAAGTCTGGGCTTTCTTTGAAGACTGCACTGAGGATGTTACCATGGCGATTTGCAAGGTGTGCAAGACCCGCCTGAGCAGGGGGAAAAGTATTAACAACCTCTCCACCACCAGCATGAGCCGCCACATGCTATCCAAACATCCCACTCTGTGGGCAAACGTGGCAGGACAGGGTACCAGCAACACTGCCTCCCTTGGGTTCACCAGACTCACCACCAGACCCGCCTCAGCAGCAGCAGTAGCCCAGCCATTGCGTGGTTCACAACATTCACAAACATCAGACGACGCTGACACTGTCACTTTCCGGAGTAGTGCTCTTGAGGTCTCCCAGTGTTCATCAAACACAACAACCAACAGCCCTTCCGTGTGCAGCGCTACGGTTCAGTTGTCTGTGTCGGAGATGTTTGAGCACAAGAGGAAATTGCCAGCAAATGACCCCCGGGCCGTAGCAGTAACAGCCAGCATAGCCAAGCTTCTGGCCTGCGAAATGCTGCCATATCGAGTGGTGGAGACAAACAGCTTCAAGGGCATGATGTCAGTGGCCATCCCACGTTACGTGGTTCCCAGCCGCTACCACTTTGCGCGCTCTGCAGTGCCTGAGTTGCATGAGCACGTGGTCAGCAAAATAACCCGAAGCTTGAAGAATGCCGTTGCCTGCAAGGTTCACCTCACCACTGACACTTGGACGAGTGCGTTCGGACAGGGTCGATACATCTCCCTTACCGCGCACTGGGTGAACCTTGTGGAGCCTGGCAGCGATTCCTCACCTGCTACGGCGCGGGTGTTGCCCACGCCGCAAACAGCTGCACCGCCGTCCCTCCCACTGGATAACAACAGCAGCACCTACCTCTCTGACTCCTTCTCCTCCAACGCATCTCAAAGCTGTACCTCATCCGGAAACGCTAACCCAGCAGCAGTAGAATCGTGGAAGCAGTGCAGCACAGCTGTTGGCATGCGTCAGCAAGCGTTGCTGAAGCTGATCTGCCTTGGGGATAAGCAGCACACAGGGGAGGAAATTTGGAAGGGAATAAAGGAACAGACGGATTTGTGGCTGGCACCGCTGGACCTGAAACCGGGCATGGTTGTGTGTGATAATGGGAGTAATCTCATTCGCGCTTTAAGGTTGGCTAAGCTGACACACATCCCTTGCCTGGCGCACGTGATGAACCTAGTAGTTCAGCGGTTCCTGAGGACATACCGAGGCGTGGCCGATCTTCTGTTGAAGGTGCGTCGAGTGGCCAAACATTGTAGAAATTCCAGTACTGCTTCGGGGGCACTCACCAAGATGCAGGAGCGCTTCAATCTCCCCCACCATCGCTTGCTGTGTGATGTCCCTACGCGCTGGAATTCTACGCTGCACATGCTAGCACGCTTTTGTGAGCAGAAGAGTGCAGTGGTCCAGTACATGACGGCGCAGTACCGAGGCGCATCCGGACAGCTGCCAAGCTTCTGTGGATCCGATTGGGCCAACATGTTGGACCTCTGCCAAGTCCTCCAAAATTTTTAGCAACACGTTGCTTGTGAGCAGTGACAACTCTTCAGTCAGCATTACCATACCACTGCTGTGTTTACTGAAGAGGTCAATGTTGAAAATCAAGGAAACAGCTGTCATGATGCAACTGGGGGAATCTGAAGGAGAAAACGATCAGCGTGATGGTACCAACATCAGGCCATCCGCCTCAGGGAACGCTGGCCCCAGCAGCTATGACGAAGAAGAGGAGGAGGAACAGCTGGAGTTGGAGCAGGAATTTCATGCCACCACTGACGAGGGCCAGAGCGGTGCACGTTGGACTTCCACAATTCAGCGCGAATGGTCAGCAGAAGCAGACCAGGAGGAAGGTGACGACTATGATGCATCACAACAACTATCACAACGCTCACAAGAGGATGATGAGGATTCTGGTAGGACTCTGGCACACATGGCTCAATTCATGCTAGACTGCATTGAACGCGACCCACGCATTGTGCGCATTCTGGACAACACCAATTACTGGGTTTATACCCTTCTGGATCCACGGTACAAACACAATGTTCCAAAACTGCTTGAAGAAAGAGTCAGACAGGTCAAAATGGAAGAATACCAGCAGGCCCTTGTGGAGACTTTAGAGAGGAGATTGACATCCTCCCCCTCCTCTAGCCAGTTGTACGCCGACAGACTGACTTCCGCAAACCCAGGACGACCAGGAGGGCAGCAAACAACGCAAGCCGCAGCTAGTGCCCAAAAGGGAATGGTATCGGCAGTGTCCTTGGAGTGGGAAAATTTTCTGACACCCATGCAGCAGCAGCCCACTGAACAGCAAGCGTGCAGATCCACCTCCAACACCGATCGCCTGGAGAAGATGGTCAAGGACTACATGTCAGATGACGTAGCTGTGTCGAACAATCCATCTGCACCCTTCAACTATTGGGTATCGAAGCTAGACACCTGGCACGAACTGGCAATGTACGCAATAGAGGTGCTGGCTTGCCCGGCAGCCAGCGTTATGTCGGAACGCTGTTTCAGTGCTGCCGGAGGCATCGTCACAGATCGGCGTATCCGCCTCTCCACAGAAAATGCAGACCGTCTGACTCAAATTAAAATGAATCAATCCTGGATTGGAAATGACTACGCAACACTCCAGGACCCCAACCAAGTAACATGACCAATGAACATCTGGGATGGTGTAGCGTTTCCGGTCCCTGTTTATTGAACCTCTCATCTGTATTACATTTATGACTGCATGGCGGCAAAAAGCATTGCTGCTATATCCGCACGCTTTTTGTCCTCATGCAAGGCCTGGGTTGTTGTGTCTCAAAAAGCATGGCCTTCTCCTCCTGCGCCTGCTCCTGTTCCATCACGTGTGCTGCTGCTGCTGCTGGGTTAGCGTTGCCGGTCCCTGTTTATGGAACCTCTTATCTTTATTACATTTATGACTGCATGGCGGTACCTCATGCAAGGCCTGGGTTGTTGTGTCTCACAAAGCGTGGCCTTCTCCTCCTGCGCCTCCTCCTGTTCCATCACGTCTGCTGCTGCTGGGTTAGCGTTGCCGCGTGGTCCCTGTTTATTGAACCACTTATCTTTATTACATTTATGACTGCATGGCGGTACAAAGCATGCTATCCGCACGCTTCTTGTCCTCATGCAAGGCCTGGGTTGTTGTGTCTCACAAAGCGTGGCCTTCTCCTCCTGCGCCTCCTCCTGTTCCATCACGTCTGCTGCTGCTGGGTTAGCGTTGCCGCGTGGTCCCTGTTTATTGAACCACTTATCTTTATTACATTTATGACTGCATGGCGGTACCTCATGCAAGGCCTGGGTTGTTGTGTCTCACAAAGCGTGGCCTTCTCCTCCTGCGCCTCCTCCTGTTCCATCACATCTGCTGCTGCTGGGTTAGCGTTGCCGCGTGGTCCCTGTTTATTGAACCACTTATCTTTATTACATTTATGACTGCATGGCGGTACAAAGCATGCTATCCGCACGCTTCTTGTCCTCATGCAAGGCCTGGGTTGTTGTGTCTCACAAAGCGTGGCCTT
Organism: Hyperolius riggenbachi; assembly: GCF_040937935.1. NCBI lineage: Eukaryota > Metazoa > Chordata > Amphibia > Anura > Hyperoliidae > Hyperolius > Hyperolius riggenbachi. The sequence continues at coordinate 48,525,009 of NC_090648.1, forward strand.
CTCCTCCTGCGCCTCCTCCTGTTCCATCACGTCTGCTGCTGCTGGGTTAGCGTTGCCGCGTGGTCCCTGTTTATTGAACCACTTATCTTTATTACATTTATGACTGCATGGCGGTACAAAGCATGCTATCCGCACGCTTCTTGTCCTCATGCAAGGCCTGGGTTTTTGTGTCTCACAAAGCGTGGCCTTCTCCTCCTGCGCCACCCTCCTCCTGTTCCATCACGTGTGCTGCTGCTGGGTTAGCGTTACCGGTCCCTTTTCCTGGAACCTCTTATATGTATTACATTTATGACTGCATGCCGACAAAAAGCATGTTACCTGTGCAAAGAAAACAGACATTTCCCGCATTTAAAAGACAGTTTTCCCTTTGAAACTTTAAAATAGATTTTCTCAAAAACTATAAGCTCTTTTTGCTAAATTTTTTTTCCTCTTGTACCCACTCCCAAGGTGCACATACCCTGTAAATTTGGGGTATGTAGCATGTAAGGAGGCTTTACAAAGCACAAAAGTTCGGGTCCCCATTGACTTCCATTATGTTCGGAGTTCGGGTCGAACACCCGAACATCGCGGCCATGTTCGGCCTGTTCGGCCCGAACCCGAACATCTAGATGTTCGCCCAACACTAGTACAGACTATCGTTCGGGTGATAAGACTGGTTTTCAGCGATCCGCCGGAACGTTCAAACGACGGGTCGTTCGCAAAAATCCGACGTGTGTATGAGCCTTTAGCTGTGCTACAAATACAAATCATAATATCATCATTTTTTTTTCGCTTCAGTGTCTCTTTAAGGGCAGAAAAAATCACATTGCAATGCTAAATTGCAGGCCTAAAGTGCTTTAAAACATCTTGCATGTGTATACATCAATTAGGTAGTGTAATTAGTGTACTGCTTCACACTGACACACCAAACTCACTGTGCAACGCACCGCAAACAGCTGTTTGTGATGCACACCATGGCTAGAGTGCAGGCCTTGGCGGTTTTCAAGCCCATATGGTCGCCGGGCTGAGGTAGCTCAATGACATACTGTAACAACAGTGACTGTCCAGCTGATCGAAGTTGGTCTGTCCACAATGAAGCAACGACCTTATTATCTTTGGTGTGCCACCCCCCGAGACACTCATACAGCTGGCTGTCATTGCTTCATTGTGATACGCAAGCCCCTTCACCGCGGCAAGGTAACGATCACAAAGGGTAATTGACACATGTACATGCCTTTCGTTTTGTTGTTGTAGCTGCAGTGCAGTCAGAAAAATTAGGCACGCGCACCAGAAAAATTATTATAGCGGCTGTTGCTAGCAGCGGCCTTAAAAATTCAGAAATCCACCTGAGTCCTGGACCCTGTTGGTGGTGGCGGAGAAGGCAGTCAAGCAGCCTGCAGGCAGAGATGCTGTGTGGGGACTGACTTAGTCTTGGGGCAGGCAGTCACACGGCATGCAGGCAGACATGCTGTGTGTGGGGACTGACTTAGTCTGTGGGCAGGCCTGACTGTGCTTTGCAGACCACGTGGTCAGATGGACCCTTGACCCAACGCTGTGTGCCAGAGATGACACCACTTGCCTTACAACATCACAGTACAGGTTGGGTATCACCTTTTTTGTGTGCTGCTGTTCCTCAGGTGGTCATCCCATTGCAATTTGCGCTTTGTCATCATGTGCCTTCATAAAGAAGTTGTAGCTACACGGGTTTTGGTCTTTCCACGGCTCAATTTTTGGTGGCAGACAGTACAGATAGCATTGGTCTCATCTGTGGCAGACACATGAAAAAAAAGTCCACACCGCTTAGCCTTGGGATGATGGCACTGTGGGGGTGGTGGCGGCTGACTGAGTGTTAAGTGGGGTGCCAGAATCAAAACAGGAGGAGGAAGATATGTCACGATTCCGTGCAGAAGCTGAGGAAGATGAGGTGTTCTGTGTTAAATTAGTCAACTACGTCCTGACAATCTTGGGTAGTTGATGGCACGTGCCTTCTGAACCCTGTACTTTGGTCCAGGGCTGCATGAAATCATGATAGCATGACCTCAAACAGACCTGTCGGGTGGCCTGCCTCTGCCTGTTTTGCCCATATTGGGGGGGATGAAGTGAAAGTTATGCACTGACTTGACTAATACAATGTGCAGTCACACAGGTGCAGTGAACAGGTATGCAATGACTAGTATTACAAATGTGCAGCTGTAACACACGCAGGTACTGTGAACAGGTGCAGTGACTGGTGGTATATAACACTACATGCGCTCACGTAGATAGGTGCAGTGATTGGTATTACAAATGTGCAGCTGTCACACACACAGGTAGTCACTGAATGTGCTGGGCCTGGCAGTGGCACAGTAGGAATTACCAAGAGGCCAAGGGCCAGCTAAGACTGACTGACAGGGCTGTATATGCAACACAAGTGTCTGCGGGACACACACACACACACACACACAAAAATAGATCACAAGAACAACATTAGCTCTCAAAAGAGCTGTTGAGGGTTGCTTTTTAGCGTATCAGCAAGGAGCAAGCTAACAAGCCTAACACAAGAGCCTAACTAAGCTTTCCCTATGTCTACAGCAGGTTCTCTCCCTTCTCTAATTACTGCAGTCACATGAGTGAGTTGAAAAGGCTGACGCTGCCTGCCTTTTATAAGGGGGGGGGGCTCCAGGAGGGAGTGTAGCCTGATTGGCTACCATGTGTCTGCTGACTGTGATGTAGGGGGTCAAAGTTGACCCTAATGATGTAGTGTAGGGGGCGGGTCAAACTCGCATATAGTTCGCGGTTCACTGCGAACGCGAACCACCGAAGTTCGCGCAAATGGGTTAGCAGTCGAACCGTTCGATCCATCTCTAGTGACAATTTCTATATCTGCATTTACAAAGTGTTAGGAAGTTTTCTTAACTTTAGAAGTGCATTTCCAGTATGACTGCTAGATGCAAGAAGATGATTCTTTGATCCAGACAGGAAGATGACTGATACATGTTGTACCATTTTAATTCAAAGTTTGTTAAACTTTAATACAGGACAGAAAAATAAAGTCTCTGATGTACCTTTGCAGGTCATGTAGCTTTACCCACCTTGTCTGACCGCACTAATTTCACAATAGGCTCCCATGTAGTCATCAAGGCATACGCACTTAGATCCATTATAATTACCACCATTATAGCAGGTGGTGCCTGTAATGAAAAATGTTAGATAGTAACACAGTACAAAGGTTTTTGATATGCACTTGCAAAACATGAAGCTATACTCACCCAGTTTGTCTGCAATTGTTTTACTATAGCTCCCCAAGTAGTCATCCAGGCATTGACATTTAATTATATTAAAAGTACCATTGTTATTAGTGAAGAGCAGAAATTACGCCTATGCGTAATTATGCATTCGCACATCGTAATCATAATGTGAAATTTCAGGGAAAAGCATATTAATTCCGTATGTAACTGTAAGCATTCATAATTATGAATGAATTTACAGTACGTGTAATTTACGCATAATTTTGTGCCAACTAGTGATGATCGTAACCAGCTAATTACGATTATGCAAATGTTTGCGTACATTTTCACAATTACACCTAAACATAATTATGATTTGTACATTTAATTGATTTTGCATGGTTATTCGTAATTTCTTGTAACATTTCATGTAATTGTCACATAATTTTGTGCCGACTTTGGCAGTGAATAGCACAGCCCCCATACATGCTATTGACACCAAAATTGCTACATATGTTAAGCAGAATAGTAGGTACAAGTGAAAAAAGACCTTGTAGTTTTTGGGAAAAAAGATTTTAAATATGCAAAGAAAAAATGTTTTTTAAACTCAGAAAAATTAGTTTAAAAAACATTTTTCTTTGCATTTTTAAAAACAATTTTCTCAAAAACCACAAGGTCTTTTTGAAAGATTTTTTATTTTACTTGTACCCACTATTCTGCTTAACATATGTAGCAATAGCATGTATGGGGGCTTTGGTATTCACCACCAAAATCTGCACGAAATTATGCGTAAAATATGCGTAATGATGAATGCTTATACAAAATCAGTTGTATTAACAATTAGTAATTCCGTATAGGCGTAATTGTAAAAATGTACGCAAAGTTTTGCGTTATCGTAATTCACTGATTATGATCATCAGTGATTGTTATACATTAAGAGAGGGCCGCTGTAATTGGGCTGCCAGGGACAGTAGAATATCGGTAAAGTTACCTATTTGTTACTATTGGGCAATGTTGGGCAATGGGTAAGACAATAGAATATCTGTATTTTTTACCAATATTTTATTATGACTAATTCTAACCCTAGTCTCACTTGAACCATTTCTCTATCAAAGCCTTATCCTCGCTGACCCTGCCAATGTTAGTACTGCCTTTGTACTAAAAACTCCATCTGCCGATATCTCCCCCGCCTACTTATGAAATTTAGGGTTGGACCGGACTACCCACTGGCACTGCAATTAACATTACGGTCTATGGGGTGCCTATTGTACTGAAGCGTCGCCAGCACCCGTACTACCTGGTCTTCTCTATCCTTCACTTATTTAGTGAAGGATAACAGAAAGGAGTATGATGTGCCATGAGGACGTCAGTTATATGGATTTAGTGGGAGTCATTTGGCTTGATTTACTACACAACCTATGGCAGGTTGTAGGGGTGTGGCCGTTTAAATGGGATATTCTTATAATTCATTTACAAAACGTCAATATATTCCATATGACAAGTCAGCAGTGTGGCATGACCAGTACTTATTCAAAGGAGGCAAGCAATGTCCAATCTTCCAAAGTCTATGCTCCACAGGATCCTATCCAATCTTTATCATTATCCTATCCCAGGGCTCCACATTCTCCACCAGAATGTACTGTAACAACACCTCAAAAGAAAACACTAATATAGTGTCATATGCTCAGTTAATATCCACTTTCAAGTAGAAAACCATAGATCAGAGAGGTCAATATATTCCATATGACAAGTCAGCAGTGTGGCATGACCAGTACTTATTCAAAGGAGGCAAGCAATGTCCAATCTTCCAAAGTCTATGCTCCACAGGATCCTATCCAATCTTTATCATTATCCTATCCCAGGGCTCCACATTCTCCACCAGAATGTACTGTAACAACACCTCAAAAGAAAACACTAATATAGTGTCATATGCTCGGTTAATATCCACTTTCAAGTAGAAAACCATAGATCAGAGAGCAGGGGTGCTGTCACCAGGATTGCACTGTGCAACCCACCAGAATTATAGTACTGTATAACTAGTAGACCGAAGCCGGTTTAAAAACGGGCTCTAGATCTCATTAACAGTGCGCATGCGCGCACACCCGCCCGGCTGTCCTTATCCTCCTGTCTCAACGGCTGTCCAGGTCCATGCTGCGCACATGCGCAGTAGCAAAAAGCATGGACCCAAGGACACAGAGACCAAGGAGGACGCAGGGACACTTGCATATTATTAAATAGGATGGTTTTGTGCAGCTCTTTTTCTTGTTTAGTTTCAAAATTGGCTGAAACCAGTGGCGTAGCAATAGGGGGTGCAGAGGTAGCGACCGCATCGGGGCCCTTGGGTCAGAGGGGCCCCTCCCTTCCTCAACCACAGTATTAGCTCTTTATTGGCCCTGTGCTGGTAATGATCACTTCTATAGTTGATTTGAATAGCAGTGATCATTAACACACAGTTTCCCATCCCCTTCTTGCACCGATGACACTGTGGTTGTCCTGGATTGATTTTGGTTTGTTTTATCAATTGTTATCTAGAGCATGCTTGGGGGGCCCCCAAAGCTAAACTTGCACCCCATGGCTTCTTAGCTACGCCACTGGCTGAAATGCCAGAATCTCCAACTCATCATCAGCAAAATCCCAGTTGATCCTGATTATTCCAGTTTGCATTAATGTTTGTTAAACTTTAAAGGACACCTGAAGTAAAAGGTGTATGGAGGCTGCCGTATTTATTTCCTTTTAAACAATACTCGTTGCCTGGCAGCCCTGCTGACCTATTTGGCTGCAGTGGTGTCTAAATCCCACCAGAAACAAGCATGCAGCTATTCTTGTCAGTTCTGACAATAATGCCAGAAACACCTGATCTGCTGCATGCTTATTTAGGGCCTGTGGCTAAATGTATTAGAGGCAAAGGATCAGCAGGATAGCCAGTCAATTGGTATTGTTTTAGGCTGCTTACACACCAAGACGTTACAGGCGCACGTTAGTGCGCCTGTAACGCTCCCCCAACGCACAGCAATGTAACACAAGTCGGCTGTTCACACAGCCCACGTTGCGTTACATGTAACGCTGCACGTTCTCCGCAAAGTGCAGCATGCTACGGCGTTGGAGCGGCTATAGCCGCGTTAGACTGTTTGCACATGCGCAGTGGGGGGCGGAGAGGAGGACGGGGAGAGCCAGCTACAGTAGCCGCGCACATGGCTACTTAATATTCACTGCACTGGCGGCCGCTGATTGGCCGGCGGGACCACGTGATGCGGAGTGTCTCGCTCCGCATCACGTGGTCCCGCCGGCCAATCAGCGCCACTCTGGGAGACATTATAGGAATCGAGCCGCCTAACGCGGCTCACTCTACCGTCGGCTCTTGCAGCACCATACGTTGTGTTAGGTGCACGTTATGCGACCTTAACGTAGCACCTAACGCAACGTCTTGGTGTGCAAGTAGCCTAAAGGGAAATAAATAAAGCCTCCATATCCCTCTCACTACAGTTATCCTTTAATTGAGGATAGAGAAAAAAGTTTCTGATAAACATGTGTGCTGCATGATGCTATACCCACCTATTCTGACTGCAAGGCTTTCACAATTGGGTCCAGTGTAGTCACCAAAGCATATACAGATAGCACCATTCCTAGTGCCACCATTGTAGCAGGTGGTGTCTGCAATGAGAAATAATAACAGTGGACAATTGATTGCAGATATTACTAATTCATTTACCTTTTAGCATTTTCTGACTATGATAAGTGCCAAGTAGCCTATGTCATTTCATTGATATATATATATATACTGTATAGATACATAGATATGTATATATAATTAAAAAAACAATTTCCATGCTGTACTGATAAAGATAAGTTTTGGAGACTTTTCTTATTCACGGGGAGATTTTTTTTTTGCCTCAGAGATTGGGAGACATGCAAAAAGGGTGCCGGTATTAGCCGATAAAACTACCGATATTCTACTGTGTGGCAGTGGTGATTCTGACAGTAAAATATTGGTAAAGTGTATGGAAGGAACAGTGGGCGGATGCGGCTGTGCAAGAATCTACGGTATGCTGCAGATTCTCGGAGCGCTGCGCACCGCTCTGCACACAAAAGCATGCAATGGAACTGTTCCATTGTCATGCACTGGTTTTTGGACACCCGCGGTGTGATGCGGTTATCTAGCTGCATCTCACCGCATGTAATGGAAACGGCCCTAATGGCCCGTTCACAAGGTGCTTTTTTTTTTTTTTAAGCGATTTGTGATTTTAAAAGTCTTGCTAATTTTATCCTATGTTCACACTGGAGCGATGTGATTTTGTAAAAATCCCCCATAGCATTGCATTAGCAATAGCTTTTCAAATCACTAGCAATTAAAAAGCTCTTGTAGTGTAGATGAGCCCTCAAAGACCCCCACCGATTTCTAACTCTAACCTACCACTTTACCAATGACTTACCCTGACCGACCCTCCCACCCAGTAGCAGGCACTTTGAGACTCCCAAACTTCTGTGACACTTTTGGTGCTCAAATTTACCAAATCCATATAGGGGTCATGCCAGTTTTTATATCATAAAAGAAAGGAGTGTGATACTACATCTCAGTGATGTATTTACCGAAGGTAAAGTCAGTCATTTGACTTGATTTACTACATGAGTCATGGCAAGTTGTAGGGATTCATTGGCTAGCATTCATAAAGCATTCCCGCATGCAGAGATGCTGAAAACAGCTTATTTTACCGAGCACATAGCAAAATGTCTATTCATAAAAGCATAAAAGCATGAAAAGCTGAAATTTCCGAGCAGAGCGATAAATTACCGCCTTGTGCAGTGATTATCTTAACAAATGTTACTAAATGTCAATTCATAAAGATTAGAGCAAGCGGTATGAGGACGGGGAATACTGCTCCCTTGGAAGTAGCGATAAGCATGCGGATTACAGCTAAGTTAATGGAGACAGACCTGCCAAGCAGCAGCAGTGAGAGCAGCGCACAGAGGGACTCAGGCAGCTTCTCCTGTTACACCCAGCCTACCGCCAGCCTAGAGCCTGCCTAGTTCAGGAAATCACCGTACTGCTATCGCAACTGTAAACATTTTTATGAATGAGCACACAGAAGTCTAAAATGCAGAATGCAATGTTTTCCCGCACTGATTTTCTAGCCATTGTGTGACCAGTCAGCAGTGTGGTATGATCAGTAACTGCAAACCTAACACATTGGCTGGAATACAAGAACACACAAGCTTGAATTGTGTTTAACCAATTGGCTGAAATGCCAGAGTCTCTAACACAACACCAGCAAAAGTCCAGCTGCTAGCCTACTACAGCAAGGTCTCTGTTATCCGGAAGTCAGGCAAACAAATTCCCCGTTATCCAACAAGCATGCTCGTTAGTTGAGACTTCTGGAGTCTCAACTAGTGTTGGGCGAACAGTGTTCGCCACTGTTCGGGTTCTGCAGAACATCACCCTGTTCGGGTGATGTTCGAGTTCGGCCGAACACCTGACGGTGCTCGGCCAAACCGTTCGGCCATATGGCCGAACTAAGAGCGCATGGCCGAACGTTCCCGGAACGTTCGGCTAGCGCTGTGATTGGCCGAACGGGTCACGTGGTTCGGACCCGAACGCGCTCTGATTGGCCGAACTGTCACGTGGTTCGGGTAAATAAATACCCGAACCACGTCATATCTCCGCCATTTGTCTGTGGGTTTAGCTTTGGGTAGGCAGGCAGGGTAGTTCGCGCTCCAGCCACGCTAGCCAGGGTCCCCCCCAGTCATTGTGTGTCACTGCTGGGAACAGTAGTACACCGCTCGTTCAGCCACACTATATAGCATTCTGTGTACTGTTCTGTGTCTGCTGGGAACAGTGGTACACCGCTCGTTCAGCCACACTATATAGCATTCTGTGTACTGTTCTGTGTCTGCTGGGAACAGTGGTACACCGCTCGTTCAGCCACACTATATAGCATTCTGTGTACTGTTCTGTGTCTGCTGGGAACAGTAGTACACCGCTCGTTCAGCCACACTATATAGCATTCTGTGTACTGTTCTGTGTCTGCTGGGAACAGTAGTACACCGCTCGTTCAGCCACACTATATAGCATTCTGTGTACTGTTCTGTGTCTGCTGGGAACAGTAGTACACCGCTCGTTCAGCCACACTATATAGCATTCTGTGTACTGTTCTGTGTCTGCTGGGAATAGTGGTACACCGCTCGTTCAGCCACACTATATAGCATTCTGTGTACTGTTCTGTGTCTGCTGGGAACAGTGGTACACCGCTCGTTCAGCCACACTATATAGCATTCTGTGTACTGTTCTGTGTCTGCTGGGAACAGTAGTACACCGCTCGTTCAGCCACACTATATAGCATTCTGTGTACTGTTCTGTGTCTGCTGGGAACAGTAGTACACCGCTCGTTCAGCCACACTATATAGCATTCTGTGTACTGTTCTGTGTCTGCTGGGAACAGTAGTACACCGCTCGTTCAGCCACACTATATAGCATTCTGTGTACTGTTCTGTGTCTGCTGGGAATAGTGGTACACCGCTCGTTCAGCCACACTATATAGCATTCTGTGTACTGTTCTGTGTCTGCTGGGAATAGTGGTACACCGCTCGTTCGCCACTGTATAGCATTGTGCTCTGTGTCGCTGCTGGGAATAGTGGTACACCGCTCACCCGTCACTGTATAGCATTGTGCTCTGTGTCGCTGCTGGGAATAGTGGTACACCGCTCACCCGTCACTGTATAGCATTGTGCTCTGTGTCGCTGCTGGGAATAGTGGTACTGTATAGCATTTCTGTACTGCCACTGTACTGCTGCCAGTCAGCGTGTACTGTAAGGATAAGTGAAATGAGGAAGAAATCCGGTGAAAGAGGGAGGGGCAAGGGAAGAGGTGTTTCCCCTGACGGTTCACGTACAGGCCACAGGGGAGCACCCAAGAAAACCCACTCAATACCGCCCATGTTGTCCAGGACAACAACCCTCACAAATCCAAAAGAACAGGACCAGATAATTACTTGGATGACCTCTCAAGCGTCCAGCAGTGGGTTAAGCAGCACCAGCACATCACGCACGAGGTCCGAGTCCTCAGCCAGTTACAAGGAGCCAGTGGGCACAAAGCTGACACAACCGGCAGCGACACCACGCACACAACTGCCAGATAACCAGTCCGATGAATTACCTCAGGACACAATGGGGTATTCGCAGGAGCTATTCCCAGCCCAACAAACTTCCACCTTTCAAAGGTCAATGGAGGAACAGCCAGAAATGTTGTGCCTGGATTCACAACCGTTAACTGTGGGAAATGCACCGCGCACTGAAATACAAGGCGAGTCCGAAGAGGACTCGGAAACCCAAATCCCAGAGCAATTTGGGCAGGAGGGGTTGCAATTGCAGGAGGTCGGCCGACAAGATCTGGAAGACGACGTTGGAGTGTGCTGCGCAGAGGTTGTTGTGGGGAGCTCTACTCCACGGCGGTGGCCCACAATGACATATGACGAGTTTGAGGAGATGGAAGAGGAGGGTATGGACAATGTGGACAGAGACCCAGATTTTGTTTGTGAACGAGAACATCGCCGTCGTAGCAGCAGCACAGATGAGTCTGTTGAAGAACACACTGCTGCACGAGTTCGCCTTGTGCCACAAGGTAGGCGGCGCGCAATTTCAGGCACCACAAGCGTGGAAGTTCAAGTGAGAGGCAAAAGAGGAGCAAACAGAAATCGCCAGCAAGGAGGCAGGTGCTCCAAAGTCTGGGCTTTCTTTGAAGACTGCACTGAGGATGTTACCATGGCGATTTGCAAGGTGTGCAAGACCCGCCTGAGCAGGGGGAAAAATATTAACAACCTCTCCACCACCAGCATGAGCCGTCACATGCTATCCAAACATCCCACTCTTTGGGCAAACGCGTCAGGACAGGGTACCAGAAACAACACTGCCTCCCTTGGGTTCACCAGACTCACCACCAGACCCGCCTCAGCAGCAGCAGTAGCCCAGCCATTGCGTGGTTCACAACATTCACAAACATCAGACGACGCTGACACTGTCACTTTCCGGAGTAGTGCTCTTGAGGTCTCCCAGTGTTCATCAAACACAACAACCAACAGCCCTTCCGTGTGCAGCGCTACGGTTCAGTTGTCTGTGTCGGAGATGTTTGAGCGCAAGAGGAAATTGCCAGCAAATGACCCCCGGGCCGTGGCAGTAACAGCCAGCATAGCCAAGCTTCTGGCCTGCGAAATGCTGCCATATCGATTGGTGGAGACAAACAGCTTCAAGGGCATGATGTCAGTGGCCATCCCACGTTACGTGGTTCCCAGCCGCTACCACTTTGCGCGCTCTGCAGTGCCTGAGTTGCATGAGCACGTGGTCAGCAAAATAACCCGAAGCTTGAAGAATGCCGTTGCCTGCAAGGTTCACCTCACCACTGACACCTGGACGAGTGCGTTCGGCCAGGGTCGATACATCTCCCTTACCGCGCACTGGGTGAACCTTGTGGAGCCTGGCAGCGATTCCTCACCTGCTACGGCACGGGTGTTGCCCACGCCACAAACAGCTGCACCGCCGTCCCTCCCACTGGATAACAGCAGCACCTACCTCTCTGACTCCTTCTCCTCCAACGCATCTCAAAGCTGTACCTCATCCGGAAACGCTAACCCAGCAGCAGTAGGATCGTGGAAGCAGTGCAGCACAGCTGTTGGCATGCGTCAGCAAGCGTTGCTGAAGCTAATCTGCCTTGGGGATAAGCAGCACACAGGGGAGGAAATTTGGAGGGGAATAAAGGAACAGACGGATTTGTGGCTGGCACCGCTGGACCTGAAACCGGGCATGGTTGTGTGTGATAATGGGAGTAATCTCATTCGCGCTTTAAGGTTGGCTAAGCTGACACACATCCCTTGCCTGGCGCACGTGATGAACCTAGTAGTTCAGCGGTTCCTGAGGACATACCCAGGCGTGCCCGATCTGCTGTTGAAGGTGCGTCGAGTGTCCAAACATTGTAGAAATTCCAGTACTGCTTCGGGGGCACTCGCCAAGATGCAGGAGCGCTTCAATCTCCCCCACCATCGCTTGCTGTGTGATGTCCCTACGCGCTGGAATTCTACGCTGCACATGCTAGCCCGCTTTTGCGAGCAGAAGAGTGCAGTGGTCCAGTACATGACGGCGCAGTACCGAGGCGCATCCGGCCAGCTGCCAAGCTTCTGTGGATCCGATTGGGCCAACATGTTGGACCTCTGCCAAGTCCTCCAAAATTTTGAGCAATCCACGTTGCTTGTGAGCAGTGACAACTCTTCAGTCAGCATTACCATACCACTGCTGTGTTTACTGAAGAGGTCGATGTTAAAAATCAAGGAAACAGCTGTCATGATGCAACTGGGGGAATCTGAAGGAGAAAACGATCAGCGTGATGGTACCAACATCAGGCCATCCGCCTCAGGGAACGCTGGCCCCAGCAGCTATGACGAAGAAGAGGAGGAGGAACAGCTGGAGTTGGAGCAGGAATTTCATGCCACCACTGACGAGGGCCAGAGCGGTGCACGTTGGACTTCCACAATTCAACGCGAATGGTCAGCAGAAGCAGACCAGGAGGAAGGTGACGACTATGATGCATCACAACAACTATCACAACGCTCACAAGAGGATGATGAGGATTCTGGTAGGACTCTGGCACACATGGCTCAATTCATGCTAGACTGCATTGAACGTGACCCACGCATTGTGCGCATTCTGGACAACACCAATTACTGGGTTTATACCCTTCTGGATCCACGGTACAAACACAATGTTCCAAAACTGCTTGAAGAAAGAGTCAGACAGGTCAAAATGGAAGAATACCAGCAGGCCCTTGTGGAGACTTTAGAGAGGAGATTGACATCCTCCCCCTCCTCTAGCCAGTTGTACGCAGACAGACTGACTTCCGCAAACCCAGGACGACCAGGAGGGCAGCAAACAACGCAAGCCGCAGCTAGTACCCAAAAGGGAATGGTATCGGCAGTGTCCTTGGAGTGGGAAAATTTTCTGACACCCATGCAGCCGCAGCCCACTGAACAGCAAGCGTGCAGATCCACCTCCAACACCGATCGCCTGGAGAAGATGGTCAAGGACTACATGTCAGATGGCGTAGCTGTGTCGAACCATCCATCTGCACCCTTCAACTATTGGGTATCGAAGCTAGACACCTGGCACGAACTGGCAATGTACGCAATAGAGGTGCTGGCTTGCCCGGCAGCCAGCGTTATGTCGGAACGCTGTTTCAGTGCTGCCGGAGGCATCGTCACAGATCGGCGTATCCGCCTCTCTACAGAAAATGCAGACCGTCTGACTCAAATTAAAATGAATCAATCCTGGATTGGAAATGACTACGCAACACTCCAGGACCCCAACCAAGTAACATGACCAATGAACATCTGGGATGGTGTTGCGTTTCCGGGCCCTGTTTATTGAACCTCTCATCTGTATTACATTTATGACTGCATGGCGGCAAAAAGCATTGCTGCTATATCCGCACGCTTTTTGTCCACATGCAAGGCCTGGGTTGTTGTGTCTCACAAAGCGTGGCCTTCTCCTCCTGCGCCTGCTCCTGTTCCATCACGTCTGCTGCTGCTGGGTTAGCGTTGCCGCGTGGTCCCTGTTTATTGAACCACTTATCTTTATTACATTTATGACTGCATGGCGGTACAAAGCATGCTATCCGCACGCTTCTTGCCCTCATGCAAGGCCTGGGTTGTTGTGTCTCACAAAGCGTGGCCTTCTCCTCCTGCGCCTGCTCCTGTTCCATCACGTCTGCTGCTGCTGGGTTAGCGTTGCCGCGTGGTCCCTGTTTATTGAACCACTTATCTTTATTACATTTATGACTGCATGGCGGTACAAAGCATGCTATCCGCACGCTTCTTGCCCTCATGCAAGGCCTGGGTTGTTGTGTCTCACAAAGCGTGGCCTTCTCCTCCTGCGCCTCCTCCTGTTCCATCACGTCTGCTGCTGCTGGGTTAGCGTTGCCGCGTGGTCCCTGTTTATTGAACCACTTATCTTTATTACATTTATGACTGCATGGCGGTACAAAGCATGCTATCCGCACGCTTCTTGCCCTCATGCAAGGCCTGGGTTGTTGTGTCTCACAAAGCGTGGCCTTCTCCTCCTGCGCCTGCTCCTGTTCCATCACGTCTGCTGCTGCTGGGTTAGCGTTGCCGCGTGGTCCCTGTTTATTGAACCACTTATCTTTATTACATTTATGACTGCATGGCGGTACAAAGCATGCTATCCGCACGCTTCTTGCCCTCATGCAAGGCCGGGGTTGTTGTGTCTCACAAAGCGTGGCCTTCTCCTCCTGCGCCTCCTCCTGTTCCATCACGTCTGCTGCTGCTGGGTTAGCGTTGCCGCGTGGTCCCTGTTTATTGAACCACTTATCTTTATTACATTTATGACTGCATGGCGGTACAAAGCATGCTATCCGCACGCTTCTTGCCCTCATGCAAGGCCTGGGTTGTTGTGTCTCACAAAGCGTGGCCTTCTCCTCCTGCGCCTGCTCCTGTTCCATCACGTCTGCTGCTGCTGGGTTAGCGTTGCCGCGTGGTCCCTGTTTATTGAACCACTTATCTTTATTACATTTATGACTGCATGGCGGTACAAAGCCTGCTATCCGCACGCTTCTTGCCCTCATGCAAGGCCGGGGTTGTTGTGTCTCACAAAGCGTGGCCTTCTTCTCCTCCTGCGCCACCCTCCTCCTGTTCCATCACGTGTGCTGCTGCTGGGTTAGCGTTACCGGTCCCTTTTCCTGGAACCTCTTATATGTATTACATTTATGACTGCATGCCGACAAAAAACATGTTACCTGTGCAAAGAAAACAGACATTTCCCGCATTTAAAAGACAGTTTTCCCTTTGAAACTTTAAAATCGATTTTCTCAAAAACTATAAGCTCTTTTTGCTAATTTTTTTTCCTCTTGTACCCACTCCCAAGGTGCACATACCCTGTAAATTTGGGGTATGTAGCATGCAAGGAGGCTTTACAAACCACAAAAGTTCGGGTCCCCATTGACTTCCATTATGTTCGGAGTTCGGGTCGAACACCCGAACATCGCGGCCATGTTCGGCCTGTTCGGCCCGAACCCGAACATCTAGATGTTCGCCCAACACTAGTCTCAACCAAACGGTATGCTTGGGGGATAACGGGACTGTGTTTTGGTTTTTTTTTCAGGTGTTTGCAGACATAAAAAAAAAAAAACTTCCCAAGCCTCCAGCACATCTGTGTACCCCAGAAAACCTGTAGGAGCTCCAGGTAGGTCAGAAAACGGCGCTGCTGGTGGCTTGGTAAGTATTTTATACTGCACGAGGGGGGGAATAGGGGTGTTCTTTTTGGTTCGATTGCTCAAGCAACTGGCAAGCACCGGTACCAGGCGATCCTCAATGGTGCCGGTGTAATGAAAAACATTGCAACCTGTAATATTTTGCAACTTGAATGGATTGCGCATGCGCCCCTTCTTTCACATTTTCCTGGCTGTCATTATTTGCAACTGCCGGTGTTTAGTTCCCACCAGGAGGGTTATTAGTTTCCCACCAAGGAGAGGGGGGTCATTACTTCCATACAGGTGGGGTTATTAGTTGCCCACCAGGGGGGTTGTTTATTCCTTCCAGGGGGGGGGGGGGGGGGTATTAGTTGCCCACTAGAGGAGGGTTCTGTGTAAGAATAGGATCAGGTTGGGTTGAATTTTCTGATACAAATACATTGATATCAATGGTAAGGTTGCACTTTCTGATAGCTATAACTATACATTATTGCAACCGGTTGCAAAATATTATAAAGTTGCAAACCTTTTTTTACCACACCAGATACCTAAAACTTTGCTGTAGTTTGTACGCCTCTGAGGAGGAGGATATTACAAGGATCAAGGTGGAACATGATTAAAGGACAGGACACCTGAAGTAAAAGAAATATAGAGGCTGACATATTTATTTCCTTTTAAACAATACCAGTTACCTGACATCCTGCTGATCTTTCAGGCATCAATAGTGTCTGAATCACATGCCTGAATCAAGCATGCAGATAATCCAGTTTAATGTAAGTCAAACATCTGATCTACATGCCTGTTTGGGGGCTATGGCTAAGAGCATTAGAGGTTTAGCAGGACAGCTAGACAATTTGCATTGTTTAAAGAGGAACTCCAGTGAAAATAATGTTATAAAAAAGTGCTTAATTTTTGCAATAGTTGTGTGTAAATTATTTAGTCAGTGTTTGCCCATTGTAAAATCTTTTAAATCCCTGATTTACATTCTGACATGTATTACATGGTGACATTTTTACTGTTGGCAGGTGATGTAGCTGCTGCATGCTTTTTTGGCAGTTGTAAACAGCTGTAAACAGCTGTTTCCCACAATGCAACAAGGTTCACTGACAGGAAACTGCCAGGAGTACCACGGTCCTCAGAGTTTCTTGGGGGAGTGGTTTCACCACAATATCAGTCATACAGCGCCCCCTGATGGTCTGTTTGTGAAAAGGACTAGATTTCTCATGTAAAAGGGGGTATCAGCTACTGATTGGAATAAAGTTCAATTCTTGGTCGGAGTTTTTCTTTAACCCCCTTGCCATTCCAATTGTGTCGGCAACGGGGCGGCGCAGCACTTTTTAAAAACATTTTTTTTTTAAATGATGTAGTGAGCCCAAGGCTCGCTAAATGATAGCCGCTGACAAGCGGCATCCCCCTACCTAAGCCGATCGCCGCCGGCGCTCTCTGAAAGCAGGAAATCCCGTTCAGAGTGACGGGGCGGGTTGACGTCACTGACGTAATGGACGTCGGGACATCAAAAGGAATCCCGATCCACCCCTCAGCGCTGCCTGGCACTGATTGGCCAGGCTGGCAGTGCGGCAGGTAGCGCTGAATCGGTGGCAAGCCGCGGCGGCTGAGAAATCCTCCTGCGCAGGTTACCCCGAGCTGAGCTCGGGATAACCGGCAAGGAGGTTAAGGGACATCTGAAGTTAGAGGGATGTGGAGGCTGCCATATTAAATTCATTTAAGCAATACCAGGTTGCCTGGATATCATGCTGATACCCTGCCCTTAACCTTCCTGGCGGTAAGCCCTCGGGCTATGCTGCGCAGGAGGATTTCTCAGGCCCTGCTGGGCTGATTCGCTTACTTTTTTTTTGCAACACGCAGCTAGCACTTTGCTAGCTGCGTGTGCATTCCAATTGCCGCCGCTCCGCGCTGAATTGCCGCTGTTCGCCGTGCCGCCCCCGACCCCGTGCGCTGCCTGGCCAATCAGTGCCAAGCAGCGCTGAGGGGTGGATCGGGACTTCCTTAGACGTCACGACGGCCATGGCGACAGGGGAAGCCCTTCAGGAAATCCCGTTCCTTGAAAAGTTTTACTTTTTCTGCAAAGCAACCAATCCTGCACATGATTTACATAATAGGTGATGGTGTAATTGACACAAAGTAGCTCCAGTAAGTAGTTTTCTTTTTCAATTTAATATATGACATTTCCCAAGCTTTACCAACCTGATCTGGCCACTACTAGGGTTTCACACTGGGATCCCATGTACTCCTTTGGACAGATGCACTTTACATCAGAACTAGTACCACCATAAAAGCAGATAAGGCCTGGAATGAGAAAAAGAGAGAAAGTCAACAATTGCTTGCTAACATTGACATTTCTAAATTACCCTCACGTTCTTATTTTGGTCAGGATAATTTTGAGCTATTTTATTTAGTGAGTGTTTTTATGCTGAAAAACTTGTTCGCAATGATATTTTCAGCTTTTTATTCTATAATGCCCCTTTTACACTTGCAAGTGTGTATTGCGTTATCCTGTTTTGCTGCAGGGTAATGCAACAACAATGCAAGGCAATGGGGCCAAGCACACTAACCGCGTTGCGGCGAAAGTTCCCGAGCCAATCCGTCGCAAAGTCAACAGCGCGTTTCCATCAGACTTCCACAGCGATATACTGCAACAGCATTAGCTCTAATTGCATTTGCTCTAGTAGGTTCACCACCATTCACTGTGATTGGTAATACAGTTTTGAAATTGTCAGCTCTAGTGGGTCCCAGGTTTGAAAGTGAATCCAAAGTGGGAGCAATATGGAGACTGCTATATTTATTTTCAAATAGCCTGGCTGTCTTGTTGATCCTCTGGCATCAGTAGTGTTACAACCCCGAAACAAGCATGTCCCTAATCTAGTCAGACTTTATTCAGAGCACCTGATCTGCGTTTTTGCTCAAGCCTATTACACAACTGTTATTTGCGGTGAAATGTGGTGCAAGCACCACATCAACGAGTCCTGTCATATGCCTATGCCTCCCCTCCCCCGGCCAGGGATGGATTTACCATAAGGCACTGTAGGCCCCTGTCTACAATAGAGATGGCCCGAACGGTTCCAGGCGAACTTTCGGTGGTTCGCATTCGCCAGCGAAGGCAAACGTTTGCGGAAGTTCGGTTCGCCCCCTTAATGCGCCATTAGGGTCAACTTTGACCCTCTACATCACAGTCAGCAGGCACATTGTAGCCGATTAGGCTACACTCTCTCCTGGATCCACCCCCTCCCTTATATAAGGCAGGCCCCGCCGGCCATTACACTCACTCGTGTGCCTGCATTAATTAGTGAAGGGACAGCTGCTGGCAGACTCTCATAGGGAAAGATTAGTTAGACTCTTGTAGGCTTGTTAGCTTGCTCCTGGCTGATTGTTATTGCTAAAATAGCACCCCTCGACAGCTCTTTTGAGAGCTAATGTTCTCCTGATGTGTTTTTTTGTTTGTTTTGTGTTGCCCACTGACACTATCCGGCCCTATCTGTTGCAGCTGGACCTTGGTAAGTACTATTACTGTGCCAGCCAGGCCCGCCTAACTATCTATACTGGGACACCTACCTATGCCTACCTAACTACTGAGGCACCTACTTACCTATACGGGGACACCTACCTATGCCTACCTGTCAACCTATACTAGGGCACCTACCTATGCCTACCTACCTATACAAGGGCAGCTACCTATGGCTACCTACCTATACTGGGACTCCTACCTATGCCTAGCTAACTACTGGGGCACCTACCTATGCCTACCTACCTATACTGGGACACCTACCTATGGCTACCTACCTATACTGGGACTCCTACCTATGCCTAGCTAACTAGTGGGGCACCTACCTATGCCTATCTACCTATACTGGGTCACCTCCCTATGGCTACCTACCTATACTGGGACTCCTACCTATGCCTAGCTAACTACTGGGGCACCTACCTATGCCTATCTACCTATACTGGGACACCTACCTATGCCTACCTACCTATATTGGGACTCCGACCTATGCCTAGCTAAGTACTGGGGCACCTATCTATGCCTATCTACCTATACTGGGACACCTACCTATGCCTACCTACCTATACTGGGATTCCTACCTATGCCTAGGTAACTACTAGGGCACCTATCTATGCCTATCTACCTATACTGGGACTCCTACCTATGCCTAGCTAACTACTGAAGCACCTACCTATGCCTACCTACCTATACTGGGACTCCTACCTATGCCTAGCTAACTACTGGGGCACTTACCTATGCCAATCTACCTATACTGGGACACCTACCTATGCCTACCTACCTATACTGGGACTTCTACCTATGTCTAGCTAACTACTGGGGCACCTACCTATGCCTACCTACCTATACTGGGACTCCTACCTATGCCTAGCTAACTACTGGGGCACCTACCTATGCCAATCTACCTATACTGGGACACCTACCTATGCCTACCTACCTATACTGGGACTTCTACCTATGCCTAGCTAACTACTGGGGCTACTACCTATGCCTATCTACCTATACTGGGGCACCTACCTATGGCTACCTACCTATACTGGGGCACATACCTAAGCCTATCTACCTATACTGGGACACCTACCTATGCCTATCTACCTATACTGGGACACCTACATATGGCTACCTACCTATACTGGGACTCCTACCCATGCCTAGCTAACTACTGGGGCACCTACCTATGCCTACCTACCTATACTGGGGCACCTACCTATGTCTACCTACATACAAGAAGATAATAAGGTCGTTGCTTCATTGTGGACAGAACAAATTTGATCAGCTCGACACTCAGTCACTGTTGTTCTGTCATTCAGCTACCTCGGCCCGACCATATGGGCTTGAACACCGCCACAGCCTGCACTCTCGCCATGGTGCGCACCAGTCCAGCCCGGCCGTCACTACACAAACAGCTGTTTGTGGTGCGTTACACAGTGAGTTTGGTGTGTCAGTGTGAAGCAGTACACTAATTACACTACCTAATTGATGTATACACATGCAAGATGTTTTAAAGCACTTTAGGCCTCCAATTTAGCATGCAATGTGATTTCTGCCCTTAAAACGCTGCTTTGCGTCACATCCAGATTTTTCCCTGGGACTTTTGGTGTCTATCCCACTCCGCCATGCCCCCCTCCAGGTGTTAGACCCCTTGAAACATCTTTTCCATCACTTTTGTAGCCAGCATAATTTTTTCCAGTTTTACAAGTTCGCCTCCCCATTGAAGTCTATTGCGGTACGCGGAAGTTCGCGCGAACCGAACTTTTAGTGGACGTTCGCGAGCCCGGTTCGGGCCATCTCTAGCCTACAGGGGCCTGATGAAGGAAAGGCGGCTCACTCCCCTCCCCAAGTGCCCACCTTCCCTATGCAGAGTCCTGATGAGAGTGTAAATGAGAGGTTACTCACCTAGCTCTCAGCATTCCACTGATGAGATCTCCCTTCAGTCAGGACATCTCTAGCTATTTAATACCCAGGATATATATGGATACCTAATTGTAAGGGGCACCTGTAGCTACCTATGACAGGCTAGGGAGAAGAGACAGCTGGGACAGACAGCACACTTGCGGTGCAGTTTGGCGGGGGTTTGCAGGTTCATGGAGGGTGAAGTGTAAGGCGCCAGGACATCTGTGCCTATAGGCTCCTTTGATGTAAATCCAGGCCTGCCCCTGGCTAGTGACGTACTCTCTGCTGGACTGGAAGTACAATACTGGGATTCCTGTCGGTCTATGCATGAACGCTGCATTGCATCGAGCTCCCGTTGTGAACACTGTCTGCGCCTCCCATTGATCTGCATTATGGCATGGTTCATGCGGTGACGTGCTGCAGACTGCAACAGGATTACAACAATTTTAATACTTGCAGTGGTGATTGGGGAACATTACCATGGCGCTATGCACCACAGCCAGTGTGTAAGGGGCCTCAGGGTTTATGGCTAAAAGTATTAGGCTAGGTTCCAGGCACATGCACAGGGGGAGCTCCTGAGCACTCCTCCACTTTTTTTTTTACTGGCAGCATGTGTGGCCCTTTCCCCAAACTTCCTCCTCATTACTCTTTAATCTACATCAGTGAAGCTAACATAAATTGTACACTGTGGCACTAGAAGTACCAACATGTCCTACAGTAATTAAACATACGTGGAATTGTAGCTAATCTGCACAAGGAAATACTGGTAATTTTAGCTCCCTAACTGTTTTAAATGATAATTCATGGAAACAATGAGAGTAGTAAATGACCAGCTTTTGTTAAACAAAAACAGGACTAGTATGAAGAGCACCCACTGGTCTGCAAGCCTAATCTGCAGATAGGTGGCTCAAGGATGGCCATTTAATAAAGGCACCTGATACAAAGGGGTGCAAGGTAATGCCAATAATAGAATATCAGTAATTATACCAATGTGGTACTATCCCGCTCTTTAACCTAAACCTCACACTAACCCCCCCTTACCCACTAGCGTAACAATAGGGCCTGCAGCCCCTGCCCCCCACGGGGGGGCCCAGGCCCCCCTTGGGGCCCGCTTGGGACCGTTTTGGGGGGCTGGAGGGGTCCCAGCATGAGGGGAAAGCCATGCTGCACTTCAGCAGGGAGGGAGAAGAAGTGCGGCATGGCTTTCCCCTCATGCTGCGACCCCTCCAGCCACCCAAAACGGCCCCAAGCGGGCCCCCCCTCCCTCACCTCGGGCTCTTGCCTCTGCGCTCCCCTCCAGCGTTAAATAGTTCCTGTATAAACAGGAAGTTGCGTCAGAGGCTAGAGAGAGGAACGTCCACGCTGGAACGCACAGAAGGTATGTATCTGTCGCTGTCCGCCGCCTGCATATACAAACACAAACTATGCAACGCTGGAGGCGGAGCGCAGCACCTAGCAACAACCTTACATTGACCTACACGTCACACTAAATACCCCCATCACTCGGCCGTTCTTCCAACTCCGCCAATAACACTAGATTATTATGTGGCACCTAACCACAACCCTAACGGACAAGAGCTATTTTCACCTGTCACCCTTTTATTCACCAATAACTTTATTACTATTTATCGCAACACAATTATCTATACCTTGGGTTTTTTTGCCACCAATTAGGCTTTCTGTGGGTAGTACATTTTGCTAAGATTTTTTTTATTCTAAATGCATTTTAACGGGGGAAAAAAATGGGAAAAAAAATCATTATTTCTAAGGTTTTGGCCATTATAGTTTTAAAATAAAAACATTCTCCTGTGGATAAAACCCAAAAATTGTATTGGCCCATTTGTCCCAATTATTAGATCGTTTAAATTATGTCCCTATGAGGATGTATGGCGACAATATATTATTGGGAAATATACAATAGGTGTAATTTTTCTGTCTTTTTTTTTTTGTTCGATCCATAATTACAAGCACCTATGTAGTAAAGTAATAGTAATATAGCCTCGTAAAATAAAAGCTAAGTCCCTAGGGCAACTGTTTACGGTGGCCGGGGAGGCGCGCACACATGCACAGCGGCGGCAGAAGCGAGCAACGCATTAAAACGTCCTGGAGCCGTTAACAGGCTCTAATAGGACGTTTTAATGCGTCAGCTTGTCAGTAATTGGCTAAATTACACCCTGGGTACCACCGTAGCAGCTAATTGCATAGCAGCCTATGATGGTGCCCAAGTCACCAGGCTCGCCTCGCACGATTTTTACCTGATTCGGTGGCCACATCTTAGCCTGGCAGGTGCATCACTGTGGAATGTACAGACATGGTATGTACATAACACTGTGCATTGCATAAGAAATGCACACATAATAATCTCTACATTTAACGAATAAGAGGCTGAAAAAGAGCTTTAGGCAACTTGCTTTGTGAGCATTGTGTTGCGTTCCCTGTGACAGCACAAATGCAACAGAAAAGGAAAGAGGCTCCACACTTCTCCTGCACATTGGTTTGCTTACAGTGAAGCATACAGTCAATGAAATGTGTGCTTCACTGTAACCATTAAGGCTTGCGTTTTGCTATTACAACTGTATGCAGTGTGTTACCATGCAACTGAACTGCAACACACCTGCAGGACTGTGAACATTGCATGAGTGGTGCATTGCAATGTGGTAATCTGCATTACAAAGAGGATGTTAGACCGCACCTTAATGCACCACTATGAACCTGGTCTAAATGTGGCAAATAGGGTGTTTGAAAGTAACACTGCTGTTCTCCATAATTGTTCGTGGCATTTTCCTTGTTGACAGTGTTTATTGTCATGGTCACTAATTGAAACTTTACAGACATGATGCTCACAGATGTTGACTGCGGAATTCTACTGAAACTGAAGTTTGGCCAAGTTTGCTGTAGGAAAGAGTTACAGAAAATGCTGCCTCATTGTTGACAAGTGAATAGTAATTATCTTGATGACACATGCCATAAGTAATTCCCTCCAATAAAGTGATTAGGCAGTTATGGCTACCACATTTAGCACATTTTCACACATTGTGTAATTTAAAGAGACGTAATAGAGTGACAGTCACAGGGTGGAACAGAGATAAGACAAGCTTGTGTAATGTTATAGGTGATGGGTGAATCAGATTTTATAACATCTCCGTGATGTAGTGAGATAAGGGTGACCATGACTCAAATCATCCTCCTTGTCCCTGGTGTAAATTACGGCAGTGCTGAGGCATGACCATTAGACAGGAACTCTCTTTAACCACCCTAGCGTTCTGGACGAGCTGAGCTCGTCCAAGAAAAAGTTGCTGTTAGTGTTTAGGACGAGCTCAGCTCGTCCAGCGCTGTCCCCACTCACCAGCGTGCACAGCGTGATCTCCGCCGCCTCCTCTGTGCTGCTGCGGCTGCTGCGGGGCTCCCTCTCCCTCCTGCTGGCTCTGATCGCCGGCGCCAGGCTCCCCAGGCTCCTCCGATCCTCCGGTCCCCGCTCCCCAGGCTCCCCCGATCCTCCGGTCCCTGCTCCCCTCCTCTCCGCAAGCCTACGGAGATCTGGCAGTCAGGGAAGATGGCGTAGCCCAGCCACTTCCTCTGACGCCGGCTCCTGCGCCCCCTAGTGTCCGTCGCGGCGACTGCATCATTGGATTACATAGGTACACAAACTCTATGTAATCCAATCATGCTACAGTAATTCAAAAAGTTGTTTGCACAAACACAAACACCTGTCAGCTCTCAATAAAAGCCCTGAACAGTTACTGGCTCTCCCTCTTTCAGAGTCCTCAGCGTCCAGTGTTAGTCTGTTTACAGCTATCATCTGTGATTTCTGTGCGATTTCTGTGCGATTACTGCTTTTTTTCCAGCCTTAGCTTCGTTCATATTACTGTCAGATTGCGTATTGCTTTCCGTCTTTTTCAAGACGCTGTGATCCCTGTGCGTTTGCTTTTGCTGGTTTTTTTTGTTTTTTTTTTTTGTCGCTGCTCGTGACCCCGTACCCTGCTTGGGGTCATGGCCTCGTCCTCCCGGAGGCGTGTGCGTGACGAGGAGTTGTTGGATGTCCTCGAGGCAAGCGACAGCGAAGACGAGCTCCTAGAGGAATCGACAGACAGCGATGTTCCCGGTAACCTGTCTTCGGAGACGGAGACCAGTGATGAGGAAGCCGAGGAGCCAGTGACGGTCGCACGCACCTGGTGTGAGCTGGGGAGCCCCACTCAAGCTCCGCCACCCAGGTTCCCCTTCACAGGGGCACCCGGGCAGAAGATCGCGTGCGACGAGAGTCCGCTGTCCTTTCTGGAGCTCTTCCTGACTGATGACGTCATCCGCAAGATCGTTGAGGAGACGAATCGCTATGCAGCGCAACATCAGCAGGGATCTTCTCTACCCAGGTTCTCGCGGAGCAGGAAGTGGGAACCTGTGACCAGCAACGACATCTGGGTGTTCCTGGGGCTCGTCATCCTCCAGGGAGTTGTTGGTAAGCCGCTGCAGAAGTGGTACTGGACCACTAATAAGATCCTCAGTACGCCCTTCTTTGGATCTGTTATGTCCGAGCCACGGTATACCCTCATCATGAAGTATTTGCACTTCGGAAACAACGAGGAGTTTGATGAGGCCACCCATCCCGCACCCAAGCTGAAAAAAATTTGGGACATATACCAGATGATTGTTGCGAACTTCAAGGCTGTGTATGTTCCAGATCGCGACATCACGGTTGACGAAAGCCTCATGGCATATAAGGGGAGACTGAGCTGGGTGCAATTTATTGCCTCAAAAAGGGCACGCTTTGGGGTGAAGTCGTATATGCTCTGTGAGGCAAACTCCGGGTACATCTGGAACTCTGTAATTTACACGGGCAAAGGCACCAAATTTGCCCCTCAGTTCAGCCAGTTTGGGTGTGCCACCTCCTCTGTCCTAACCCTAATTGAGCCATTGCTGGATCAGGGGTACTGCCTGACGACAGACAATTTCTACAGCTCCCCTGAACTTTTTGATTACCTGGTCCAGCATAAAACCGATGCCTATGGTACCTTGAGGGCTAACCGTCGGAATCTGCCGCCGGCCTTTTCTGCCAGGAAGCTGAAAAAGGGGGAGGTCGTTGCCTGGCAGAAAGGCAAAATGATGGCTCTAAGGTGGAAGGACAAACGTGATGTCTGTGTCCTCAGCACTATTCATAATGCCGAGACTGTCCGCACCACCAACAGGAGTAAACAGGAGGTGGATAAACCCAAAGCCATACTGGATTATAACAACACTATGGGGGGTGTGGACAGGGCTGATGGAGCCATGACTTTCTATCCGGCTGTCCGCAAGCAGCAGCGGAAATATTATAAAAAAATTTTCCGCCACTTACTTGAGCAGTGCTTGTGGAATGGCTATGTGCTCTACAAGAAAAGGTGTGTAAGGCCTGTACCCCACCATGACTTTGTCTGGCAGCTGACGGAAGCAATCTGCACGAAGTACCCCGCACCAGAGTCAACATCTAGACCGGGGCGCAGGGCATCATATGTCGTGAATCCGGCACGGCTTTCAGGGAGACACTTTGTGGAGTACTTGCCACCGACCCCACAGAAAGCAAACCCTACAAGAAGGTGCGTTGTTTGCTGCAATAAGAAGGACAAGGATGGCAAAAAGATGCGGAAGGAGACCCGCACTTACTGCCCAGATTGTGACGTGCCACTTTGCGCATTACCATGCTTCAAGATCTACCACACTAAAGAAGTGTTCTAAGGTACACTTGTAGCCTGTATAATTTTGTTTCTGCCTTCATTTATTTATTTCTGCATTGATTTATTTATTTCTGCATTTTCTTTATATTTCTGCATTGAGGAAAAATGCAAGGTATTTCAGTTAGTTATTCATAAATTTTATTTTATTTTTGACAAGAATTAGTGTTTGACACTTTTATTATACTCAGAATGTATACTAAACTCTTGCTTGGCTCATTTTGGTAAGTTACAGGAAAAAGGTGCTGAAAATTAAATGTACCGCTTTTTGCACAGAAATCCTTGGGAATCAGAACGCCGAGGTGGTTAAATAATTTAAAGTGGAACTCCATGTCAGGATAAGAGTATATTCTTAGGGAAACAGGAAATTTGGGCACCTGCAGTAAAAGGACAATTTGGGCGCCACCATTGGCACTAATGTTAACATTTGATACAGTATATCTACGCTAGTGTTGGGCGAACACCTGGATGTTCGGGTTCGGGCCGAACAGGCCGAACATGGGCCAGATGTTCGGCATGTTCGGCCCGAACCCCGAACTCAATGGAAGTCAATGGGGACCCGAACATGCCGCAATACCCCTATGGGGTCGCAGGCATAAGGGGGGAGCATGTCCTGATCGCGGGGGGGGGGGTCGGAAATTCCCCCCACCCCCTCCGCTAGCGCTCCCCCCTCTGCCCGCTTCCCCATAAAAAAGGTTTGTTGAAAGTTGAAAGTTAATAGTACCGGTGGCTGGCTCAGTGGCTGGCTGGCAGTGGTGTGAGTGAGGAGTCCGACTAGGACGCGTTGAGGCCGGGCAGCGGGCGGTTCAGCGGTAGTACCCTTGTGGTACTTCCGCCCTTTCTCTGACCTTACGTCCTCTACGTGATGACGCATACGAGGGTATGCGTCACGCGTACCCTCGTATGCGTCATCACGTAGAGGACGTGAGGTCAGAGAAAGGGCGGAAGTACCACAAGGGTACTACTGCTGAACCGCCCGCTGCCCGGCCTCAACGCGTCCTAGACGGACTCCTCCTCCTCACTCACACCACTGCCAGCCAGCCACTGCAGCCAGCCACCGGTACTGTCTATTAACTTTCAGCAAACTTTTTTTATGGGGAAGCGGGCAGAGGGGGGGAGCGCTAGCGGAGGGGGTGGGGGGAATTTCCGACCCCCCCCGCGATCGGGGCATGCTCCCCCCTTATGCCTGCGACCCCATAGGGGGGCCGTATTCGGGTGAACAGGGCCCTGTTCGGCCGAACAGGGGCCCTGTTCGGCGGGCATTGAGTAGTTCGGGCGCACCCGAACTAAAAAGGCCGAACACCATCAAGTGTTCGGCCGAACTCGAACATCACCCAAACAGGGTGATGTTCTGCAGAACCCGAACAGTGGCAAACACTGTTCGCCCAACACTAGAATCTACGCCCCCGAAGACTTCACCTTAGTTTCAGGGGCGTAGATATACTTAACTTGCCACAATCACCACAGTGCGCGCTCCCGATCGCTTGTGTGCACACTCCTGCATGTGTTCTCGTCACTGCTCATTAGTAGGGAGATAAGTGAATGGGAACGCAGTTCCCATTTATTGATCTAAGTCCCTGTGACAATGATCTCCATGATCAATGAGATTTCTGCGGTCATTGTAACAAACACAGTAACATATACACACAAATTACTTCCTGTTAGGTACTAACAGTATGCACATGAAGAAAAAATGTTGGGACACCTTGTGGCAAAATAGTAAATTATGCCAACATACATTTTTTTTTCAAAAAAATCACTGACAAATACCATTAAAATTAATCTCTTACCTCTCCCATGGTTACACAAATAAAACATTTGCATATCAAAAAATGACAATTAAAAAAATGACAATTAAAAAATAGTTACCTTAGGGACTGAACTTTTTTAACCACTTGAGTACCACAGGCTTACACCCCCTAGTGACCAGGCTATTTTTTACAATTCAGCACACTTCAGCTTTACCAGTTTATTACTCGGCCATACAATTTAGCACACAAATGAATCTTGCCTCCTTTTCTTGCCACCAACAGAGATTTCGTTGGTGGCATCTGGTTGTTTCTGCAGTGTCATTTTTTAAAATTAATTTAAAAGGATTTTTTTTTAAAATGTGCTGGGTTTTTTTATTTATGTTTCTCCCCCCTCCCCCAATATCCATTAAGCTTACACTGTAAGGAAGATTATAGATAGTGCTAGTTAGTTGGCTATTCTATAACAAATCCAAAGTGTGAAACCTCTACTGTTAATGCACAAATATCCAGGTAGCAATACAATATAAGTGCATCCCGTTTGCTACGCAATTATATCATCTAGCACAATGCAAAGTGTTCAGTTGTTGATTAACTTGAAAAAGCAGACGGTGTGCCTCCTCGAAACGCATTGTTTGTTTTAATATATTTGTACTTTCCCAGTACAATTATAGTCTGTTGCACCTTCATCCCAATTTGTGCAGCTGCGGGATTTTACCCACAGCAGTTTATCTATACTGCAATACCGCTCGCCGCCTTCACAGGCGAGCGTCCTGGTTGCCATAGCTACCGACCCCGGAGGATCCTGGGACGAGACGTCATATCCGCCTCTACGATTGAGAGCCCGGTCCCTGGCTCGGCTTAGCGGGACACAAGCGTGCTGAGGCTGTGTACGCTATACCAGCCACATATAAATCAGGTGAGACCTGCCTAGTAGAAGTGGTCATTGTGTTGTTCAGAAGGCTCAAAGCACCCCTTCTTTTTATGTTTTCTACAGTGGTATACTCTGGGAGCAGCTGAGCGCATCTTGATAGGGGCCTGATCGCACCAGGGGGTGTTACCTATCACCCCACTTTTCTTGTCCAACATTGTCAGGCATGCATACAAGCATGGGGGTGGGTGGAGCATACTAACAATTTTGATTTGCTGCAATAAAATTTTGGCAAAACAGACTAGCTTGCTGCATACTTTGTTACTTCGACTTTCAGCGAGTCTTTTAATTCAGCACTCTATAGGTTGATAACATTTATGTCCTCCATTTCCATCAAAGGATTTTACATCTTTTTAATACTAACACATTACACCCAGAATATACTAAACACATGATAGGTTCTCCACTGTTAAAAACTACCACATTTTGCTGTGTTGCTTTGTTAAAATCTACACTTTAAAAGCCATCAGCATATTATCAAGAAGCTATAACAACTATTTTTTTTTTAACCACTTGCCGACCAGGGGTGATTTGCCTGATCTGTGCTGCGTGGGCTCTCCAGCCCGCAGCACAGATCAGTATTATGGCAGGGCGATCAGACTTCCCCCCTTTTTTCCCCACTAGGGGGATGTCCTGCCGGGGGGGTCTGATCGCCGCCGGCCATCTGCGTTTTGCGGGGGGGGGGCTCCTCAAAGCCCCCCTCCGCAGTCATTTCCACCCTCTGCCTCCTTACCTACCTCCCTCCCTCTCTCCGTAATGCGCAGGACGGAGTTCCGTCCTGCGCATTGAAGGATAGGTTTCCGCCTATCAGATGCCGGCGATCCCTGGCCAATCAGAGGCCGGGGATTGCCGATCTGCCCTACGGCGCTGCTGCACAGCAGCGCCGTATGATGTAAACAGCGGGGATTTCTTCCCCGCGTGTTTACATTTTGCCAGCGAGACGCGATCAGCGGCTCTCCGGCTGTTCAGAGTTCGGAGTGACCCTCCGTGAACTGACATGGAAAGGCCGCTCGATCCAGCGGCTGTTTCCATGGTAACCCGCAGACGACCAGTTTACGCCAATCGGCGTTAGCTGGTCGTCAAGAGGTTAAGGCTAACCTTAACATTTCTCAGAGTTGATGCCACCATACTTATCTCTTGGATGACTTAGCCTTAGTAAAAAACAATAATCTGTAATAAAAAATACCATTTGTCCCCTATACTCATTTTTATATGCCTTAATTATTTAAAACTACAGAGTTCTGGTTTTTCCATGTTAAAAAAAGAACTGTGTCACAAAGTAGGCCTCTACAAGAGTTTAAGGCCTCTTTCACAGTAGGACATTGCGTTTGATGCGACGTTAAAGTCGCACAACGTGCCCCTAATGTAGCGCATGTAGGTTATGAAATTGGACGTTATTTTTCACTGCATTATGTGTCTCTTGGTGCGCCATTTTCGTGGCATACTGATGGAACGAAAACGGCGCCTGCATTACATTAAAAAAAAAAAAAAAAACATTACTGTGCATGTGCAACACACATAACGCAGCAAATCTATTGCTAAAACGCACCGCATGCAGCACTATCTAAATATTGCTGCACATTACACACAACGCAACGTGTGCACTGTGAATGTTGCCCAGACTTAGTATGGCTGTGCGTTAGTCCACGTTAAAACATTTTCTAATGTGTGGCTTTAACGTCGCACTGTGAAAGAGGCCTTAATGACAATGGGATTGGAAATACCGTCTGTAAGTCTCTTTTTTAAAACTATACTTTAAAATTTATGCAGAGGTTGTTAAAGTTTACTTTCTGCACCGGTATTTCAGTTCAAATGTGACAGCAATGTAATTAAAATTTTAAATTGGCAGATTCATTTTGATTATTTTTAAGTTCTGAAACTCTGCATAATAAAACAACACAATTTTGACCACACTGAAATTGACACAAAAGTAACCAAATTTAGCTTTGATCATATTTCGATCACAAACACCAAACCATACTGACATCCAAGCAGAAAAATGTGTTCCAATAACAAAATGCAACATTATGCTGTAAAATAGATTTTATGAAAATTGACAGCCCATTTCTATGGTTAGTTTTTTTTTCTTTCTTTTTTTTTTTTGGGGGGGGGGGGGGGGGTAAGGGGATTGCTCTAGGCTAACCTAGGAAGCAGATGTTGTGCCAGGAAATAAAAACTACTGCTAATTATTTATCTGGCAGATAGTTGGATAGCACATTTTCAGCTGATTGCTCTGCAGCAAGTAAAATTCCTAGAATAACTATACAGACCAGTTTCTTCAAAAAATTGTAAAATTTAAATTACAGGTGTAGGACATGTACATCAGTTTCAGAGAGAAATGCACTAAATTAGGTTTCTCCTATGTTGCTTATAATAGACATTACAACTCTGACAGCTTTTGGGCTAGTCCATCTCCTCATGTGGGACTCTTAGTATTTCCTTTTTTCTTTACAAAAACACTCCATGGAAAGGATCCATACAGAAGTGTTGACCAGCCTCCCTACTCACTTCCACACTATTTGCACACATGTGTACAACAAACTGTAAGTTACAGCAACATTGGAAAACATACATGTATACTGGATTTCTTTTTGTATGTAATAAATATACGTTTTATGCATACTTTAAGTCTCACAATTTTTCACATTAGTGGTCCTTTCACCTTTGTAAGCCAGTTAAGATTTGTTTGCTGGAAAACATCTATTCTTGCGTTTACTCTGCTTTCCAGTTCCTCTTACAAGACAGGACAGGTGCAAATAAAGGAAACAGATACACCCTCTAACATGCTTGATTCATTTTTTTCCATTATAAGGAGACTCAGCTTAGATCTCTCCAAATCAAATCAGGTGCACAAACACCAAAGCACCTTTACGGGCAGTTTCAGATGATGATTTGACTTCACTGAAAAAAATACTTTAATTGGCATATAACTGCCAAAACCCATACTGTGTATGTTGTTAAGTAAGAGTATCCACACAGGAAGTCAGATCACAAGGCTGTAAAGAAAAAAAAAGGAACTACATATACATTGCCATGCATGGGAATATGCCCCAGTTCCCACTGGATTTAACATGAGCTCTATACAAACTGAAAACATTATCAACTGTAGTTATACCTCTAACAACAAGCATCATGGGTTTTTTGATGTGCAGCTAATAAAGTTCCAGTAATACCCTGTACTGAAGCACTTGGGGAACACAACAGAGTGGGGAACACAACAGCAGTGAGGTGCTGCTAATCCTTAACTGTGAGCTTCATTGCATGAGACAAAAACCACAAGAATGACTCATCAGAGTGCTGCTGCTTTTCTCTCTACAATTACCATGACCTGACCTGTCTGTATTTTCTTGAGTGCTGTAAAGATAAGTCCATTTTTTTTGCTGCTATTTCTGACTAGATTGTCCAAATCCATCTGATTAGCCAAACTGCATGACTGTTTTACGGGACACTTCCAATATAAAATACTTCACCACTGTGTTTAACTATTCGCCTTTGGTTCAAATTTGTACATGTTCTAGTATAGATTTTATTTTTGGGGGGGATCCTGCATCAGACACATAGTTCTTACCGCATACTGGAGAGGAGATGGCCAGTGCCATGATCAGTGGCCACAATGTGGACTCCATCCTTGAAGATCAATAAAGTTCTTGAGTCACTCGGATTTCTCAGTCCAGGTAGCCCAGAGATAGCAGCAGGACCTAATTAGATGAAGGAGGCAAATAAGGCTTGCATATATAAGACATG
Organism: Hyperolius riggenbachi; assembly: GCF_040937935.1. Classification (NCBI taxonomy): domain Eukaryota; kingdom Metazoa; phylum Chordata; class Amphibia; order Anura; family Hyperoliidae; genus Hyperolius; species Hyperolius riggenbachi. Next base: position 48,557,967 of record NC_090648.1, read on the forward strand.
TGACGTAGGAGCAAAGTGACATCCGGCGTGAAAGAATTATTTATGGGACTGAAGGTCAGTTGAGTTATTGGTGATTACAGAAACAACTTCAAAATCCTACACAAACCTGCCCTTGAACTCAGGAAAAGACGGACGTCAGAATAACGATGATATAAAATTGAAGGATCACCAGTTACTATTTTTAAGCATGCTTTTTTTAGAAGGTATAAAAGCCTTTATGAAGGCAGTCTTGATTTTATAAGGTCACCAACATTTTCATGAAATACATGGAAAAATGTGCTCCTTATTCTTGCACTTCTTGTGTGAGAAATGCATGCCTGAGATAAGCTGCTTCAGAATTATAATGATGCAGCTCGATTTATAGAGGCGGGCAAGGTGGTTGTCTGCCCGGGGTGCAGCGTAGGAGTGGGCACAGTGCAGGATGGGGGTAAGTGGGGGGGGGGGGGCAGCAGGCACACTTTGATACAGCCACGGGCTCTATCGCACAGCTTCAGCTGCAGCAGGCGCGGGTTGCTCCTGATTAGAGGAAGTAGAGTAAGTGGCGCTGGAGACACAGAAGACTGGCAGCATGTGGAGCTCTATTGCATGGAGACCAGAGCCTGGAAGAGATGAGTTACCAGAGTAACCCACCACACCCACGGTTGCTGAAGTTGTGCAATAGAGGGGGGAGCATGGAAGGGGGTCCGAGGTAAGGGAGAGTCAACCCACCTCCCTGTGGCTGTATCACAGTGTGCCCACTGCTCACCTCTCAGCCCCATCCCACACTTTAGTACTTGGCTACCTATACTGGGGGCACCTATGCCAAGTTGCCTATACTGGGGACAATTTTACCTGGCTACCTAAACTGGGGTCACCTATGCTGGGGGCACCTATACATGACTACCTATACTGGGGGCCACTATACCTGGCTACCTACACTGGGGGCCACTAAACCTGGCTACCTACACTGAGGGCACCTATTTTTGGTTACCTATAATGGGGACAGCTATCCCTGGATACCTAATACTGGGGCCACCTCGGGCTTACTCATACTGGGGGCTGCAAAATACTGCACTGCTGCAAGATAATAGACTGCATGGTAAAGAGCTCCACTGAAGAGACATGAGGAGGAGCAGGACCTGCCCCAATTCTTGAAGCAGGTAAAGTAATATGCTCTACTGCTGCTGCTCTGCATAATAGGGAGTGGGGCACTGGGAGCTGCCGTATACTGTGATGGGGGGGGGGGGGGCACTGAAAGATATCTAATACAGAAACTCAGGTGGGATATGCACAAGTTTTTGCTGCTAGGGAGGGGTGGGGGGGAGCTGCCAGCCCAGCAGATTGTTTTCTCTTTTTTTGGAGGGGGGGGGGGGGGGGCACTGGTGTCATAACTGCTTCTGGACACCACCTGTTGAAAATCAATGCCCTGGTTTGTTTTTTTTGCTACTACACATACAATGGATAATCTCTTGAGTTTATTTTCAGTTCACGTTTATTTTTAATTACAACAAGGCATCTTGCCAAGTATTTTTGCGCTGTAATATGCACCAATATACAGTATATCACTAATTGTTGGCATTTCTGATATCAGGGATTTAAGAACAGTATTTACACTATTATTTATATAATCCGAGAATGCAATAGAAATTATTTTACAGTTATTTTTTTTTTTTTACTATAACTATATCAAATTTGTCATTTCCTTGAGCTATGTAATGAGTATGCCCTGCTAGTTAACACCCAGAGGGAATTTCTACAGTAGATTATAAAAGTACAGCCTTCGGAAGCTCCTAACATGATGACGGCAGTTTACTCTATAGTTACACACGTTTTTCTTTGTATGACTTGATCAGAAGACAAAGGATGTAATAATCAGTCACAACAAGATGATTCATGCTGAAATGCTCTCACCCATTGGCCTCAATTCACTAAGATCATGCTAGAGATAATAAAGCAAGAGAACACTTACCTCCACACGTGAGAGAGTTATCTTACCTCTTCATTCCTTAAGTTACCTCTCCTGTAGTTAATTTACCTCCTCTGTAGTTAATTTACCTCTTCTGTAGTTATTTTCACACGCAGTTAATTAACAGCCTGTCTTTAACTCTGGAGTTATTTTAAGGATTGGAGAGTTAATTTAAAGACAGAAGAGTTAACTTTAGGTTTGCCTGAGGTAAAATGTTTCCTGAATACTACATGCCTTATCACCATGGTAACAACTCTAGAAGAGTTATTAAAGACAGGAGATAAGCTTAGTGAATTGAGGCCAGTGTCCACTCACTCTCCCCCGCCCCACGGTATGCATTCCATTTGTAATCGTTTTTTAATGAAGTTTTCATGCTTGCCACAGTTTTTTAAATATTGAAAAATAAATTGCAAGCACCTTTTTGCAGCAGTGCCAGATTGTCTGCATTCATTGCACATGAAAGATATGTGATTTACAATCTCAATTCACAAGCTATATATTGATTTAAAAATGGTAGAATTGCCGAAGTAACGCCAAACAGAACATCAACATTATACTATCATTATTATTTTACTAACTTCAGCCAATCTTTACCAGTTTTGTTCCTGCTTCCCATGCCCTGTTGGGGGGGGGGGGGGGGGCTAATTCCCCTCCCTGTAGATCAGGATTTCTAACGTTCAAATCTAAGGTGGTCCTAAGTGATATTTTCACACTCTATCAATATAATTCCTTGTACAAATATTTATCCTGTATTGAAATATACTGAAATGTATCTATAGCCATGTTATTTAATTTTATTGCCATTTTTTTTTTGCTCTGCCCTAAAAGCAAACCTGAACTTGCCCCACACATTAGATTTTTTTCTTACCAGAGACTTACGGCTACGGGAGGGGGGGGGGGAGCAGGCTGGAAGAAGAGTTGGTAAATAAAAATCCATGTTTTTAGGCACATACAGATTTGCTTTAAAGATAGAGGAGGAGAGTAAAAAAGATTCTAAAAATTAACAGCAGCTGCTGGATAGATAAACGCAATAAAGATAGCAAGTAAGGGGAAATGTGACACACGCATACCAAGACTAGGTGGCTGGAATGTACGGGCTGGCTGAGTAGGCAGACATGTAGACCAGTAAACAATAGTACTCTGATCCTATTTGTAAGCGATGGTGCCAGCAGTTTATTGCAACTTCACAAGCTGGTTCCATGCCAGATCTTCTCGAAAACAAACAGTTATAGAAACATAATTCTAAACAACGATGGTGCAATTCTAGTTTAACCCTAAGCCAGTGGTTCTTAAACTTTTTTATGGGCACCTCTCGGCAAAAATAACTACCAAAATGTTGTTATAAGTCTCGTTAGGCAGCACAGACAGCACCAACCCCCTCCAAATAGTTATTGACTTCCCGTCAGACAGCACCCCCCTCCATGTACCCCGTGACTCCACCCCATTAGGCAGCATCTCCCCTCCAGTTAGTCAATGAGGTAACAATATCCCCCCCTCATTATGCAGAACCCCCACACCACCACCACCTTTGAATGAACATGACAAGGATAAAGAGTCAATCTTGTAGAGCACATAGACATGTCCCCACATGGGGACTACAGTTAGTAACAACTACTTTAATTATGCATCATCAGCTCAGCAACCATTACGGATTGAAAGTGACATCCATTAGCTGGACAAACATTTCCTTACCTATTCAGGACAAGCTGCAATGATACCTCCACTCTAACCTGATTCCTCTGATGTCCAACTTCAACCACAGCTAAAGGTTATCTGGCAGTATATGTAGCTAGAGGTGCTTGGATACCCCAATCACGATTCGAGTGATCATGAATTTGTCTCCGCCCACTTCCGAATTGACTCGTGATCACAAATAGAAACAGATGTCTGACTTGAGTGCGGTTTTGAGTCGAATAACTGCATGTAATCACTAATCATGAGTCGTGATTCGTGACTAAAAACCCAACAATTTTAATGGTTAATAGCAAAGCCCCCTGACTTGCCAGAAACACCAAATTAGCAGGTTATGTTAAGAAGAAAAGTGAGAGCAAGGGGAAAAAATGTAAAAAAGACCGTATACATTTTGAGAAAATTGATTTTAAAATTTAAAAGGAAAAAGTATACTTTTAAATGCGGTAAATGACAGTTTGTTAATGACGCAAAACCTGCCGACTTTAGCAGTTAATAGCAAAGCCCCCTTACAGGGTAGAAACACCAAATTTGCAGGATATGTTAGAAAGATAGTGGGAAAAAAATATTATTTTGCTATTTATTTTTGTTTATTTTTTTTCTGTTTAGAGTGTGGGAATTTTTTTTAAAATGACCCCCTTGTCCCCCATGCAGGCTGGGAAAGCCAGAATGCGGAGCCCCAGCCGACTGTGGCTTCGCACCCTGAGCTATACTAGCCTGCATGGTCCATGGTATGGGGGGGTCTCCGGGGTAGAGGGGCGGCCAAGCCTTCCCCTCCCCCCAGAGGCCTTGTCCAATCCATGGACAAGGGGCTATTCCCCACCTCCGGTGCCCCAGGAGGAGGTCGGGGCTGACTCCCTGGGGGCTTCATGGTGGCATCTGGAAGACCTCTCTAAGAAGGGGACCACAGATGCCCACCCCCCTTCCAAGATAAATTAGTATAGGGGTACAAAGTACCCCTTACACATTTCCACAAAGGGTTTCAATGAAATGAAATAAAAATGCAACCACGAGAAAAGTACTTTAATATTCTTAATTAAACAGAAATCCTTACCTGTACCTTTAAAAAAAATGTTCCCATGCCAATATCCTTGGAAAAAAGGTCCCACGCCAATATCCTCTAATCTTGCGATCTTCTTACATTGGTTGAAGATCTCCACCGGCCGCCACTACACATGCCGCTCTCCGCCGCAGCTCTCAGCTATACTAAGTATAGCTGAGAGCGTGTCCGCGTATGCGGACATTATACCACCAGCTCCCGCTGTCCTCCCTGACTCCCGCACCTGTCACCCACACCCATGCTGACACCCAGTGCACCCATGGGTGCACTGAGTGCCAGCATGGGTGAGGGTGATAGGCATGGGCAGGTGGAGAGGACAGCGGGAGTCGGCAGAAAAGTGTCTGCAGTGGACGAGCTTTCAGCTATGCTTAGTATAGCTGAGAGCAAAGCAGCTTTATATTTCCCTCCAAGCCTGCCCATTGCTTCCTTAAAGGGAACCTAAACTGAGAAGAGAATCGAGAGTATATTGTGCAGTATTGTCAGGTAAAATGAAGAATTCAATACAATTTTATGTGTATATACTCACAAACCCAGGTTACCCATAGGCAACCACTTTAAATGCAGGTGGGGAGCATTAGGACCTGACCCCACTCAGGTTAAGAAGTTGCTCTCTGTAGATAGTAGATGGGGATGCACCCCTCCACCCAGGGTGGACTAGAAGATCAGCAAAAACTCGGTATACAGAGGCGCCAGAGTAGAGTAAAATGTTTTAAAAACCGCTTAAAAGCAGAGGGGGATGTTAGGGTGGACTTACCTCCCTCTTACAAAAAAGAAAACTCACTTAAAGAGAATCTGTATTGTTAAAATCGCACAAAAGTAAACATACCAGTGTGTTAGGGGACATCTCCTATTACCCTCTGTCACAATTTCACCGCTCCCCGCCGCATTAAAAGTAGTCAAAAACAGTTTTAAAAAGTTTGTTTATAAACAAACAAAATGGCCACCAAAACAGGAAGTAGGTTGATGTACAGCATGTCCACACATAGAAAATACATCCATACACAAGCAGGCTGTATACAGCCTTACTTCTGAATCTCAAGAGATCACTTGTGTGTGTTTACCTTCTGTCCCCAGCTTCTCTCATGCACTGAACATTACAGGCTTCCTGCAGACAGCTCTGCCTATGTCGTTAATTCCTCAGTATGTGACAGACCAGCTCCTTTCACAGCCTCCAGAAGACGATTTTTATCCAGCTCTCTTCTATCACTGATAAGATAGCAGAGAAGCTGCTGGCTTATGTAAATAAAACACACACTGGAGTGTGCATAGAGGAACAGTTCAACACTGAAGAACTTGGCAGCCTTCCAGACACAGGCCGACAAGTCTGACAGGGGAAAGATACATTGATTTATTACAGAGATGGTTATAGTAGAAAGAGCTGCAGTGAGCCAGAAAAGATTAGAATAGGTTTAGGAACTTGTAGGATGGTAGAAAAAACGTTGTAATTTTTGTTACAGAGTCACTTTAAGTCTCGATAAAACAGAATTGGCAAATAATTTATTCAACTCCACAAATGCGACGCGTAAGAGGGAGGTAAGTCCACCCTAGCATCCCCCTCTGCTTTTAAGCGGATTGATTGATTGGTTTTCAGCAAGAGTTGATTAGTGTTGTCAGTTAATCCACCAGTGTTTTGCTTAAAGGGACTACGAGCAGTGCGGAAACTATGGAATAAAAATGGAAAACTGAGAGCCCAATATAGTGTAGTATGTCAGGAATGTTTGATAGAATGATAAAGTGAGAAAATTTATACTCACAAACATGGGTTACCGTCCAGGTAACCACTATAAAGGCAGGTGAGGAGATAAAGCCTGTCCTCACTCAGGGCTAAGAAGTCGCTCTCTGTAGATCAGGAAAAGGAGGTAGCACTCCCATCCACCAGGAGTGGACGCAATGTATTTATATGTTTAACAGAGGCACCAGCAAGATAAAAATTCATAAAAGTTATAAAATGCTTGGAGGAAGTGGTGGGCTTGCCTCCCAAAAAGCAGACAAGACGTCTGCTTTTTGGCACTACTCCGCTACTCCTGATACTACAGATCTCCTGTTAAAGGGATACTGTAGGGGGGTCGGGGGAAAATGAGCTGAACTTACCCGGGGCTTCTAATGGTCCCCCGCAGACATCCTGTGTTGGCGCAGCCACTCACCGATGCTCCGGCCCCGCCTCCAGTTCACTTCTGGAATTTCTGACTTTAAAGTCTGAAAACCACTGCGCCTGCATTGCCGTGTCCTCGCTCCCGCTGATGTCACCAGGAGTGTACTGCGCAGACACAGACCATACTGGGCCTGCGCTGTGCGCTCTTGATGACATCAGCGGGAGCGAGGACACGGCAACGCAGGTGCAGTGGTTTTTTGACTTTAAAGTCAGAAATTCCAGAAGTGAACTGGAGGCGGGGCCGGAGCATCGGTGAGAGGCTGCGCCAACACAGGATGTCTGCGGGGGACCATTAGAAGCCCCGGGTAAGTTCAGCTCATTTTCCCCCGACCCCCTACAGTATCCCTTTAACCCCTTGTTTGCCTGATGAAGCAGGCTTGACCTGCAAAACGCGTTGCAATTCCTTTGGGGTATCGTATAATAAATGTGTTCACTTATATAATAACAGGACGTCTTGTCTGCTTTTTGGGAGGCAAGCCCACCACTTCCTCCAAGCATTTTATAACTTTTATGAATTTTTATCCTGCTGGCGCCTCTGTTAAACATCTAAAGGAAACTATGGAAAGATGCATACCATTTTGAAGCTCTCTTTCTCCTCTTTCCAACAACATATAAACCGCTGCCCTACGCCTTTTAGTTTTTGCTATAATCGCTATCAAAATCGCAGCAAACGCAATTTCTATCACAAAAATAATGAAAACTAAAAGGCATAGGGCAGCGGTTTATGTGTCGTTGGAAAGAGGAGAAAGAGAGCTTCAAAATGGTATGCATCTTTCCATAGTTACTTGTATTACACAGGACAACTTTTCCACAAAGTCGGCAGCTCCATTCAGCCGCCCTGTGTAATACAATGTAACTGTGTAAGTTTTCAATATTTTCGCGATTGAAATTGCGGTGGCAACTAAAAGGCGTAGGGTGGAGGTTTATATATTGTTGGAAAGAGGAGAAAGAGAGCTTCAAAATGAAATGGTATGCATCTTTCCATAGTTTCTGCACTGCTCGGAGTCCCTTTAACTATTTTTACTTATTTATGTAGCACCAACTCAAAAACGCACATTTGCAATAACTTTCTAGGCAGTGCACTCTTTGAAGCCATGGTTTTAAAACCTGTTCTGAGCTTTTTTATGTGCATATATAACATTTAATAGCCCGGAGGTGCAGCTATGTACAGCAATCATATGGAAGGGTATTATTTACTGTGTAGATAAGAACGTTAATTATTGCAGTTGCTTCCATATTTTTTTTCAACACATTTAGAATCTGACACAAGTCTTTGCTAAACTTTTACATGTATTGCTAACTATAGTTAAAGGACACCCGAAGCGAAGATAAACTAATGAAATAAATGATTATATCTATCTTCTTTCTACTAAAAGATATTCCACAGTTGTATTTTGTTTAAATATACTTTTTAAGTTTTAACTGTTTTATTGTTTTTGCTCAATGACACATTCATTAAAGTATGCCAGAGCTAAAATCTATGAACAATTGACCCTTTTTATCTCTTTCCTGCTCGGAAGGCATTTTCTGCTAGGAAAGTGTTTAATAGCTGTAATTTCTTATCACTGAGGGTCACACTGTAGTCTGACCCAGTCAGGAGTTGGTCAGCAACTTACATACCTGATATTTAACTCTTTCAGGCAGAGAATGAAAAAAAGGAACACAGCATAGGTATTTGTGTGCTAGACACTGTACATACACATGTCTATCTCATCATGCCACATGTCACCTCGGGTTTCCTTTAAGCAGGCTTAATGTGCACCTGACATGTGAAATGATGAGATAAACATGTGTGCACAGTAAAAAATATAATAACAAGGCTGTATTACTTGTTTTATTTTGCTGCCTGAAAGAGTTAATTTTTAGGCATGGAAGTGACAGCTTCTGTCTTGTCAGTAGCTTGTTGGGAATATAGTAAACATCACTGACAGTCATAAACATTTCTCTGGCAAAATACAACTTCTTTGCTCAGGAGAGAGAGATAACAAAGTTAATAGCTATTTTTTTTTAGTCTGGGGCACTTAAAGAGAAACTAAACTGAGAAGGATATGGGTTTTTCCTTTTAAAATAATACCAGTTGCCTGACTCTCCTGCTGCTCCTCTATCTCTAATACTTTTAGCCACACCCCCTCAATAAGCATGGAGATCAGGTGCTCTGACTGAAGTCAGGCTGGATTAGCTGTGTGCTTGTTTCAGGTGTGTGATTCACTTACTACTGCAGCCAAAGAGTTCAGCAGGACTGCCAAGCAACTGGTATTGTTTATAAGGAAACATCTATATCCCTCTCAGTTAAAGAGAACACGAGGTGGGGTTCTAAGAATGATATCTGCACACAGAGGCTGGGTCTGCCTATACTGCCCAGCCTCTGTTGCTATCTCAATCCCCCCTAAGTTCCCCCTGCACTCTGCTGTCCCCCATAAATCACAGCCACGTTGTCGACACGCAGTGGGCTGTGTTTATCTCTGTAGTGACACTCTCACCACTCCCCCACCTCCTGCATAGCTCCGGTCCCCGTCCTCGTCCCATCCCTCCAATAAGCAGGGAGGGAAGGGATGCGGCTATGATTTATGGGGGCATAGCAGAGCACAAGGGGGGCCTGGGGGACACTACATAGCAACAGAGGCTGGGCAGTATAGGCAGACCCAGCCTCTGTGTGCTGATATCATTCTTAGAACCCCACCTCGGGTTCTCTTTAAGGTTCCCTTTAATATGCTGTCATTGATTAGAGACAGTAAAGCATTCAACCTACTTTGTAATTGTTTAAATATAAAAAAATATATAAAAGAAAATTAGGGGATACTTTAAAAAGTAATTTTTAAGAGTAGGAGAATAAATATAATTGCTTATCTTATCAGTTTATTTCCACTTTGGGTTCATTTTAAGCTCCTTTAAGAACAGAAGGACAGTGCTATAGAGTGGTGCTGGAATATAGAAGTGACTTCCTGTTTAGAAGTTACTACCAGCTCAACTGTTTAATAAGGTTAAAGTTGTGGGTGACCATAGAAAATAGGCTATCATTAGTGCAAAGGTGCCCTTTAAGGGCACAATTCTCAGTGGTGGATGACGGGTCCGTCAGAACAAATCATTTGTGGTCATAAATGTAATAGCCAAGTATGGGATTAACTAAATTGTGTGAGATCCTATAAGGTCAATTTGATGTGATCAAAATTGCCATTAAAGGGAACTTGAAGTGAGAGGGATATGGAAGCTGACATATTTATTTCATTTTAAACAATACCTGGCAGCCCTGCTGATCTATTTGGCTGCAGTAGTGTCTAAATAACAGTAAAAATAAGCATGTTGCTAAATCTTGACAGATGATCTGACAATAATGTCATATACACCTGATCTGCTGCATGCTTGATCAGGGTCTAGGGATAACAGTATTAGAGGCAGGGGATCAGCAGGACTGCCAGGCAACCGGTATTTGCTTGAAAGGAAATAAATATGGCAGCCTGACCTCAAATCTTTATTTAGGACGTATCCAGTGTAACATGAATGCATACATCAAATAGCTAACTGTAACGATTGTGTAACGTTTTGGTGTAGCAACACGGACGTCTAGTTATGTGGTGATCTGCAGTATCACCAATAATACAGACGCTATACCTGATTATGTGGTGATCTGCAGAATCACCAATAATGCAGGTATAGCTAACAGGTACACTGAAGGAGATGTGCTTGGTGCAACAGTAACTGAGTAGTTTAATGAGACCTCACCAGAGGAGCTGGTGGGTACTATCAGAAACAGCAACTGAGTAGATTTAACTAGACCTCACCAGAGGAGCTGGTGGGTACTATCAGAAGAGCACCTCACCAGTGGCAAGGGCCCACTGGTGAGAAGAGAGTTCAGACAGGCTAGGTTCGGCAGCTGAAAGGCAGATACAGTACAGAATCAGTAGGCAAAAGAGTAGTAGATATTAAGGCAGAGGTTCAGCAACTAGATCAGATTGGCAGAGGTACAGAAACGTTAAGCAAAAGCAGAGTCAGAGATAAGCCAGGGTCATACACAGAATAACAATAATAATACAATAAAGCAATGGTCCTAGTCTTGTGTGAAATCCCTGGTTTCCTCCCAGATCAAAGCACACCGGATACTAGTCTAAGGTCTGAGCGCTAACACGTATGTATTCGCAACCTCAGACAGGTTGCGAGTGAACAGGGACGGCTTAAGAAGCAGAGGAGACCTCACAGCCGCGCCCACAAGAATCAGCCAATCCTGAGTGGCGTGAGTCCCCTCTGACATCAGCCGACCAGCGGGTCAGCTGACGCGCCTCCTCCCAACATAAAGATCCTGTCTACGCGCGCGGCTGCACGATACAGTGACCCTATGTGCAAATGACAGTCCCGTCCTCGGCGTGCTAGACGCCGGCGGAACGGAAAAAGCCTCCGAGCAGGGAATCGAGGCGGCTGCGGAGACACGTTGCGTGCCCGCAGCCGCCAGCACCGCAGATGTTACAGTACCCTCCCCTTGGGGCGTGGACTCCAGACACGGGCCACCAGGTCTGTCAGGATGCAACCTATGGAACTCTTTTCTAAATGTATCCGGGACTGAGATCTCAGGGAGGGAGGGGGAGGGATGCTCCTGCGCTAACGACTAGAGATGTTAGCTATGATTAAGGACAGTTAGTCCGAAACATGTCAGCTATCTGATGTTTGCCTCGGATGTTTTGGATATGTCCAACAATAAAGGATACCTTCATTGACAAGTGCGGACCATTTCTTTTTGCTCATGATTATTGGACTTGCTGACCAGGTCGTGCACTGTCGTGGAGTGTGGTGAGATGTAGCGGTGTTCACTCTATATATAGTTAACGACTAGAGATGTCGCGAACCTCCGATTTTCAGTTCGCGAACCCTGTTCGAGAACTTCCGCGGAAGATAGGGGTCTAACACCTGGAGGGGGGCATGGCAGAGTGGGATACATGCCCAAAGTCCCAGGGAAAAATCTGGATGTGACGCAAAGCAGCGTTTTAAGGGCAGAAATCACATTGAATGCTAAATTGCAGGCATAAAGTGCTTTAAAACATCTTGCATGTGTATACATCAATCAGGGAGTGTAATTAGAGTTCTGCTTCACACTGATGCACCAAACTCACTGTGTAATGCACCGCAAACAGCTGTTTGTGTAGTGACGGCCGTGCTGGACTGGTGCGCACCGTGGCGAGAGTGTAGGCCGTGGCGGTTTTCAAGCCCATATAGTGGCCGGGCTGTGGTAGCTCAACGATAGAACAACAGTGACTGTCCAGCTGATCAAATTTGGTCTGACCACAAGGAAGCAACGACCTTATTATTTTGTGTCCCACCCCCACCCGAGACACTCAAATAGCCGGCAGTCATTGCTTCATTGTGATACGCAAGCCCCTTCATCGCGGCAAGGTAATGATCACGAAGGGGGATGGGTACATGTACATGCTTTTTGTTTTTCTGTTGCAGCCAGAAAAATTAGGCAGGCATGTACACGCACCAGAAAAATGAGTGTAGCGGCTGCTGCTAGCAGCGTCCTTAAAAATTCAGGAATCCGCCTAGAGTCCTGGACCCTGTTGGTGGTGGTGGAGAAGGCAAGCGGCCTGCAGGCAGAGATGCTGTGTGTGGGGACTGACTTAGTCTTCTGTCATGCAGTAGCCCTCCGTGATCCATTCCTCATTCATTTTGATAAAGGTCAGGTACTGAACACTGTCGTGACTTAGGCGACTTCTCTTCTTAGTGACTATGCCTCCAGCTGCACTGAAGGTCCTTTATGACAGAACACTTGCGGCAGGGCAAGAGAGAAGTTGGATGGCAAATTGGGACAGCTCTGGCCACAGGTCAAGCCTGCGCAACCAGTAGTCCAAGGCCAGGTAGTCAGCACACTCAAGGCCAGGTAGTCGGCTACCTGTCAGTCCAGGCGTTGGTGGAGGGTGGATCTGGAAGGACTATGGCGAGGAGTTGGACTAAAGAATGTCCGCATGTCCGACATCACCCTGAGATTGCTGGCTGGAGCATCCTGTCCTTGCCTGAGTGGACTTGGGAGGAGGAGGGTTACTGCCAGTGGTACCTTGATTGTGTTGTGCAGCCACATCACCCTTAAACACATTGTAAAGCATCATCGACAGCTTATTCTGCAAGTGCTGCATCCTTTCCACCTTCTGTTGAGTTGGTAACAGGTCCTCCACTTTGTGCCTGTACCGAGGGTCTAGTAGCGTGGCCACCCAGTACAGGTCATTCACCTTGAGTTTTTTGATACGGGGGTCCCTCAACAGGCTGGACAACATGAAAGAGGACATCTGCACAAAGCTGGATGCAGACGTACTCTCCATCTCCTCTTGATCTTCCTCAGTGACGGGATGCAACTCCTCTTCCTCCCCCCAGCCACAAACAATACCACGGGAACGTGGAGCAGCAGAAGCCCCTTGTGATGGCTGCCGCGGTTGTTCTTCTTCCGCTGCCTCTTCCTCCTCCACAGAAACACCTTCCTCATCACCATCATCAGAGTCTGACTCCTCTCCTTCCCCACACGACTCCTCTCCTTCCTCCTCCTCCTCCCCCTCTCTGTGCTGCCGCAGGTGTTGTGGAAACATCGGGTTCGGATGTAAATCGCTCCCATAACTCCTGCTGCCGTAACTGTTCTCGTTCACGCTCCTCCACAGCTGTATCCACCACTCTACGCACGGCACGCTCCAGGAAGCAGGAAGTAGGCGTAGGGGATCAAGTCGCTGATGGTGCCCTCAGCGCGACTCACCAGTTTGGTCACCTCCTCAAAGGGCTCCATGACCCTGCATACATTTCGCATCAGTGTCCAGTTGTTGGGCCACAACATCCCCATCCTCCCAGATTGTGTCCTTGTACTGTAATGATACAGGTACTGGGTGACGGCTTTCTCCTGGTCTAGCAGGCGAGAGAACATCAGCAGGATGGAACTCCATCGAGTCGGGCTATCGCAAATGAGGCGTCTCAGCGGCAAGTTGTTTCTACGCTGAATGTCCGCAAAGCGTGCCATGGCCGTGTAAGAGCGCCTGAAATGCCCACACAACTATGCCCACACAACTTCCTGGCCTGCTTCAGGCGTCCTCTAAGCCTGGGTACTTGGACACAAATCTTTGCACGACCAGATTCAGCACATGTGCCATGCAGGGTACGTGTGTCAGCTTTCCCAAATTCAACGCAGAAATGAGATTGTTGCCGTTGTCAGACACCACGTTGCCGATCTCAAGTTTGTGCGGGGTCAGCCATTGCTCCACCTGTTTGTTAAGAGCAGCCAGGAGAGCTGCTCCAGTGTGACTCTCCGCTTTGAGGCAAGACATGTCTAACACTGCGTGACACCGTCGTACCTGGCATGCAGCATAGGCCCTGGGGTGCGGGGGCTGTGTTGCTGGAGAGGAGATTGTGGCACCAGCCAAGGAGGAGGAGGAGGATGATGACAGCGAAGAGGTGGTGTAACGATTGTGGAATTCTCCCCGTGATCAGCGCATAGGGCGTGCGCTGACACTGCGGAAATCCTCCACAAGCATATAATTTGAGATATGAAGATATGAAGTAGGAACGCAATCGCGAGAGAGGCGATTGCCAGAGGTGACACAAGGCAGAGCACGAAGGTAGCAAAGGCACAGCAAATCATACAATGAGAATCTAAGGAAAATAACAAACGCTAACTAAACGCGAACACCGCACTCATTCGCAACAGTGCATGCATTTATGCGCGGTCTCCGCGTGTTAAGCACAACAGAGACAAGCACACCTAACTAACCACCGACAGACAAACATGAAACAGAGGACGCGAACGCTTGCTTAACGGTTACCTCACCGAGCCTCCAGCAAGCGTTCGTAGCAGACAAGACAGATACACGAAAACAGGAATAAGTGAGAGATACGATCCACTGCTCTTTCCGCCAGAGCAAGTGCGATCCAAGTATAGAAACAGAGCGAGCTGGATCCACTGCTCTTTCCGCCAGAGCAAGTGCGATCCAAGAACAGCAAGAGAGATGGAGATCAGACGTATCCACAGCACTAGCGCAAGGCGAGTGCGATCCAGGCAAGACAGATCAGATGAGATAGCTGGTAGCAACCGCTTCTCCAGCTCCAAGAACAAAGATCAGAACGACTTCCTGTCGACCACGGCTGGGACAGGACAATCGCAACAGACAAACAAAACAGATATGCAATCCTAACTGCACTAGGGAACCTGCCTAGTGCAGTCCCAGGAATTACTATAGGCTAATCTTCAAACAATAAGCAAGGCTGACACTCCAGGAGTGTTTCACAGGACTAACCCTTATGACCAGCCCAGGTCTGTGATATCACATGGTATTTATAGAGCAAGCCTACAAAGGATGTGGCTAGGCAATCTGCATGACAAACGTATGCAAATTTCTCAGCAGCAAGCTGCAAAAATGACAAAAGGTCTCTCTTCCAGAGACCTGCAGAATGCAGACCTGAACAGTGGTCAAAAAGCTGCCTGCCTGCGCAGGCAGCCGAGCGGATCCTCACAGGTGGTAGCAGGCGGAGAGGAGGTGGCTAGAGGCCTGCCTGCAAGCCGTGGAGGTGTGACAAGTCAGTACGCTGCGCAGCCACGTACTCCCTGCTTGCTGCCATTGATCACCAGGTTGACCCAATGGGCTGTGTACGTAATGTAGCGGCCCTGCCCGTGCTTGGCAGACCAGGCATCCATGGTCAGGTAGACCCTTGCCCCAACGCTCTTCACAATAGATGACACCACTTGCCTCTCAACTGCATGGTACAGATTGGGTATGGCCTTTTGTGAAAAATAATTGCGGCCTGGTATCTTCCACTGCGGTGTACCAATGGCCACAAACTTACGGAAAGACTCCGACTCCACCAGCTTGTATGGTAATAGCTGGCAAGCTAATAGTTCCGCCACATCAGCTGTCAGATGCTGGAGCAAGAGGGTGACTGGCAGACATTTGCTTCTTTTTTTTTTTTAATCATTTAGTTTTTTATTGAATTTTTGTAAGCAGAAAACAGCATACAGATATTTATTATATGCATACCTCTTACAGTTGTAAATACACTTTTACAGTATTAAAACAGGAGGCATTCTGGACATAGATGTCTAATTCTACTATTAATCGTAGCTAATAACAACCAAATAATGGTAACAGTAACAGTAACACTATTACAAGTGGTATAACAAGTGTAAAAATAAGAATTGGTATATAATTAAGCATTATATATTATACCTTTTATATATTGAAGCAGGCCTAAGGGGCAAATGTATAGGATATTTTTTAATGACGGTGGTGGTGGGGGGTGGGGGGGGTTGGCAAGTCATGTACATATAGGATTGTGGAGGGACTAATAAGGCTCTGGTGGTGGTTTAATTACAACTTATAGAGATTAGACAGTTGTTTAGGGGGTCTGAAGATTATTTTCATATATGGAATACCACTCGATCCAAAACTTCCATTGCTCCAAGAATATTTTTTCCTTACTACAGGTCCTAGCATACATATGTTCATATACACTGTTTTGTTGTATTATAGCAATTATTTGTTTGATGTTTGGGCAGTTATCTGTTTTCCAGTTTCTGGCAATGGAGATCTTGGCAGCCAAGAGAATATGTAAGATTAGAGTTTTCAGGTGTGATGGGATCATGCTAATATCTAGGTGCAGTAATAGGGTTTCAGGTTTGCGTGGTATATGCACACCTGTAATATCAAAAATTAATTGGATCACTAGCTTCCATAGAGGTATAATTTTAGGGCAAAGCCACCAAATATGGAAGAACGAACCTTCTGCCTTACATGTTCTCCAGCATATGTTAGGCGTGGAGTGGTCGTATTTTGATAGTTTATCAGGTGTCAGGTACCATCTTAGCAGTATTTTTTGGGAGGTTTCCCAGTGTGTTGTACAGTGTGAGATACGACTAGACATGTGGAAAAATTTGTTCCATTGTTCTTGAGAGAACTCTTTTCCCAAATCTTTTTCCCATTTAATTATGTATTTATGCTCACGTTTGTGAAATTGTTTCAAACATTGGTACCAAACACCTGTAGAGGACTTTTTGACCATATTGTATTTAATGATGGGCATCAGCTCGCTGTGGAACATAATTTTCTGCGTTGGTAGATGTAGTAGGTAGTGTTGGATTTTGGCATAACTATATATGTCCTTGTCTGGTATGTTGTATTTGCCTTGTAGATATAGGAAAGTGTGAGGGGTTTCGCCATTCATTAACTGTCCTATATTTGTTATCCCGTACTCGGACCATTTAGATACGTTTAAGTCGTCGATTAGGGAGTTTAGCCATATTAGGGGGCAGTGTTGTAATGTGATTCCATCACCAGGTTTTTGTGTGGAGGCAAACCTTTTTATCGCTAACCATGAGGCTTGGGCTGTTGGAGATTGGGGTTTTGTAGTTGGTTGTTGTAGTAATGTCCGGAGGAGTATATCTCTTAAGTTACGGCTCATATTGTGTTGTTCTAACTGGATCCATACTTTATCTTTAGCTGCCGATGGGATTAGCCAAAATTTGGATTGGTCAAGCAGCGTGGCGAGGTAGTATTGTTTGATATCTGGTATCCCCATTCCGCCTTTAGCGGTTGGAATTCCCATGATGTATCTATTTATACGAGGTTTGCGATTTTGCCATATAAATTCATTAATGGTTTTTTGAATTTTGGGGAAAAAATGTGTGGGTATGGTTATGGGGAGATTTCTAAATTGGTAGAGTATGATTGGCAGTATGAGCATTTTAACTGCTGCTATTCTGCCCGCCCAGGAAATCGATATGTGTCTATAGCTTTTACATAAGTCTTCGACTTTTTTAAGTAATGGGATGTAATTTTTTGTGTATAGTTTAGTGGTATGATTGGTCAGCTGAATCCCTAAATATTGTACTTGGGATGGTTCCCATACAAAGGGAGTAGAGGCTTGTATCCTCTTTTTCATTGGATCAGGTATGTTAAAGGGGAGTATTTGGGACTTGTTTTCGTTAATTTTATAATAAGATATTTTCCCAAAAGCCTTAAGTGTTTCATATACTGCTACTATTGATTTTTCAGGGTTCTCAATCATGATGATTACATCATCCGCATAGAGACCTATTGGGTATGTGGAGGAGCCTACTCTGATGCCTTGAATATTAGGGTGTTGTCTGATTTTTTCAGCCAGTGGTTCCATTACAAGGTCAAATATGAGTGGGGATAGGGGGCAGCCTTGTCTTGTACCATTTGTGATACTAAATGACTTAGACAATAGGCCGGCAACAAGGACTTTTGCAGAGGGGACTGAGTAGAGGGACATAATTGCTTGTTGAAACAATGGCGGGAAATTAAATTTATTTAAGATTGATCTTAAGTATAGCCAGTTGACTCTGTCAAAGGCCTTCTCTGCATCCAGAGTTAGAAGCAGAGAAGGCCTTCGAGATTTTTCAGCTTCAAATATTAGATTTAAAACTTTCCTGGTACCATCCGCGGTGTGGCGGTTTTTAACGAAGCCCACTTGGTCATTTTTGATAAGAGTGGGTAAGATGTTGATTAATCTTTTGGCCAAAATTTTTGAAAAGATTTTTAGGTCTGTATTTAACAGGGAGATTGGTCTATAATTTGCAGGGGAGGTGGGATCTTTGCCTGATTTGGGAATAGTTGTAATAGTGGCTTGAAGCATTTCTGTTGGAAAGGATGTAGATAGTATGGCTTGATTAAAGGTCTGAGTGAGAAAGGGTATTAGAGTTCCTGAGTATGTTTTATAGTATTCACTACTTAACCCGTCTGGGCCAGGGGCTTTGTTGATTTTTAGTGTGTTGATAGCTTCTAGCACTTCTAGGGATGTGATAGGGGTTTGGAGAGTAGCTGCATCGTCTTGTGATATTTTAGGCAAGTTGATTTGTTCAAGGAAGGAGTTAATTTCTTCTTGCGTTGGTTGGTAAGTTTCATTGTCTGCTTTTAAATTGTATAGTGTGGTGTAGAAATCTGCAAACGAGTCTGCTATATCTTTAGGGTTGAAACATTTTTTACCATTTTTATCGTATAGGGAGTGAATATTAGTTTTCACAAGTCGTTTCTTGAGTTGATTTGCCAATAATGCTCCAGGCTTGTTACTCTGGGTATAGAACTTGAATTTAGTTTTTTTAAGTGCTTGTTCATATTGATACAAGAGAAGGTGTTGTAAATTAGTTCGCAAGCCTTTTAGTTGCTCTAACACCGTTATCGAGTCTGTTTCTTTATGTTGTTGTTCTAGTCTTTGGATCTGATTAAGAATATCTTCCATTTTGGCTATCCTATCTTTTTTAATCTTGGCTGCTAGGCCAATGCATATACCACGTATAAAGGCTTTATGCGTTAGCCAAATTGTTGTTTCACTAACCTCCTGGGTGGCATTAATGGCAAAAAACTCCTGTAATTGATTTTGGATATGGGAGGCTGTGCTACTGTCATTAATTAGGCTGCTATTTAGACGCCAAGGAGGGGCATGGTTGTACGAATAATTTTCTTGTATGTCCACATATATTGGGGCGTGATCAGACCAGGTGATGTTTTCTATATTGGCGTTACGTATTTTTTGTAGCAGATGCTTATCCACCCATATCATATCTATGCGCGAGTAGCTGCGTTGTGGGGCTGAATAAAAGGTGAAATCTTTTTGGTTGCCTTTGATGCATCTCCAGGTGTCATGCAATTCAGATGACCACATAAGATGTCGTAAAGCATCTGTGTGTTGTCTGGCAGAATTTGTTGAGTCAAGATATTTGTCTAAGATAGAATTGTAGTCACCCATAATCAGCAGGTTACCTTTTTGCACTTCTTTGACTTTTTTAATAATTTTTTGTAGTGCAGCTACTTGGTAAGTATTGGGTAGGTAAACATTCACCACAGTATACGTGCTATTATTAAGTTCAGCTACTAGGATAATGTACCTGCCTAGGGGATCACAGAGAATATTATGAAGATGAAAGGATATTTTTTTATGTATGGCTATCATGACTCCTTTGGTTTTGGAGTTTGAATATGCATGAAATGTTTCATGATATTGAGGGTGGGTACAGGAGGGAGCTTTGTTTAACTGAAAGTGCGTTTCCTGTATTCCTAGGACATCTGCCTTCAGTTTCATGGCTTGGTTCCACATCATGGATCTTTTGAAAGGGGAATTTAACCCCTTAACATTAAGGGACACAACTCTCATAAATTAGCAGTAAGACTATGTGTAATATCAGCGTTGACGTAAAGTAATGAGATGTACTATGACTTGCCAGAATCATATGTGCAGTAAGTGGAATATTCTCTTGTAGATTGTTAATCGCGAGCTTCAATATCCTTATACTCAACATTTTGTATTTTGCCTGCAAAGAAAAGGTTAGAACTTGTGGGGGAAAAACTATAACTAGTGAACAGTATGAATTAGATTCATTTCTCTTGAGAGTTTTTTGTGGATTAGAGAGAGAGAAAAGAAGTAAACACATAAAATACAATGCAGTAATGAACTTAGAGACCAAGTAAGGTCTGTTAGAGCTTTGAATAAGCCCTAAAAATATCAGAACGGAGTGTGGAGTTGACCTCCATGGGACATGGTGAGATGTCCTCATGGGGACAAGTAAGAAACCGCCTGATATAGAGACGTGAAACTAATGAGCACCAATATATGATAACAAAACAAAGAAAGAACCTATATGTTAAGAAGTAACTTTCTATTAGTCAACTGGGTATTAATCCAATAATACGGGTCTATAGGAAAATAATATCTGCTTATATTATGAGGAAGTCAAAGTAGCCATCAAAGCTGGGTTGTTTCAAATATTACGACTACCTCTTGTGATTTAAGTTTCTGTAAGTTTTATATGAGGCTGATACTTTTTGCCTGACTATTTAGGCAGATGGAGTGTTCATTGAGAGAGAACGATGAGCATGTGGGATCCTGGACGGTGTAGTTGGAGTGTCTTTCAGTTTTTTAGTATTGCTTTTTGGCGAAGTCTGCCATTCTCTCTCCAGCCTTTTATATGTAATGGAGGAGTCCATTGGGGGTTCTTCTATTCCTTCCAGAAGATTGTGTTTTTTCAGAGCTGCGAGGCCTTCCTGGAGTGTTTGTATTTGATATTTTTGCTGACCAAGTTGAAAGTACAGCATGAATGGAAAGCCCCATTTGTAGCGAATTACTCTTTTTTGCAAGATGTTGGTTACAGGTTTGAGAGACCTTCTACGGGCTAGGGTGATGGGTGAAATGTCTGGATATATGGTTACTTTGTGATCTCCGATTCCAGCTGGGCCTAGCTCTCTTGCAACACGCATAATGTCAGATTTAATTTCTGAATAGTGTAGTTTGAGAATGATGTCTCGTGGTCTGTCTCCACTTTTGGGGGGTCTCAATGCTTTGTGAATACGATCAAGTCGAAAGAGTTCATTGGGGGTTTCTGGTAGCAATGCTTTAAACATTGTAAGAATGTAGGCCTTGATGTCAGTGACATTTTCAGGAACTCCTTTGATTCTGAGATTATCTCTTCTCCCCCTGTTGTCTAGATCTTCTAGTTTGAGGTCAGACTCAGTAAAGTGGACATCTTGCTGTGAGACTTTTTCTTGGAGTTTATTTACAGTGTCTGCAGTTTCGTCCATTTTTTGCTCTAGCTTGTGCGTTCTCTCCCCCAACTCATCTATTTGTGCAGATAAGGTATTGGTGGCTGAGCGGATCTCATTTCTCAGTGAATCCTTCAGTTCTGATAGTAGATCCGAGATGTCTTTAAGTGTAAAGTCTCTGTTTTTAGATGGCTCTGGATCTGAATCTGTGTCATCTTGGCTATTTTTAGCTGTATCTTTGGGTAACTTGTTAGCTTGAGAATCTTTGGTTTTAAAGAAGTTTATTTGTGCTGTATTTGAGGAATGTTGCTTGTTGCCTTTAGAAGCCATATTCGTCAGTTATATAGAAAAGGTGTTTATTAATTCAGGCAATAAGTAGGAATAATCCCAGTGGGTTTGTAAGCATAGGAGTAGATAAAATACTAGGTGCTCATTATTATACAGTATTATCCTTGCAGCATGTCAGAGCCTGCTATGCAGCAGTCGCAGCAGTGTTAATTAGTTTGTTTGTGTATCAGCAATGGGCGGGTGTGAGAGAGTCAATTGAAGTGTGAGAACAGGCTTAAGCAGTATGCAGCAAAAGCTTCAGTGTAATGTTCAGCCTGAGATATATTGCACTGGAGGCACTTAGTGTTCCTTTAATGCATGCAGTGGAGGGGGTGGCTGAGGGGGTTGAAACTTTTAAAACTTGTAGTTCAGTGCTGCCCTCTCTGTCCTAGATGGTCTCTCCGCTGTTGGGGTCTGTTTTGGAATGTTTCCTGAGGTTGCTGTGCTGCTTGGGGTGATTTACATGGGTGAGGCCTAGTGGGTCCTGTGAAGCCGGGGCCTCAATTAGCGGTTGATGCCCGCGGAGGAGCAGCGCTCAGCGCGGATGTTTTGGCCGCTTTCTCGGAGGAAAGATGAGGTAATGTCCGTGTGGATGGGGGGTCGGGGACCCCTATAGTTGGGGCTGAGTTTGTGGATGGGGCTCTGGAGCGGCGGGAGATGCAGCAGAAGGCCGCTTTGGCCTATCTTGGCGCCGAGTCGCGCTGGATGGCGAAAATCCGCCTTGGCCTCGCTCAGCTGATGTATCCAGGCTCAGGGTGGGTAGCCAGAGGTCTCTGATGTATTTTAAGTGCTGCAGGAGTGAGGATGGCTGTGGATGTTATGTTCTCTAGACGGAGCTTTTGAGAGAAGCAGCCATCCACCATGATGCGCAGGCCACGCCCCCCAGACATTTGCTTCTTATGCTTAAATATGTCCTTCACGGACAGCTGGGTACTGCTGTGGGCAGAGGAGAAGGAACTAAGGGAAGAGGCATTGTGGAGGAGGGTGGCTGTGAAGGTGCAAGGGAGAAAGCGGATGAAGACGATGCACCTGAAGGAGGAAGAGGAGATGGAGGGTGGCTTGTCTTTTGGGTGCTGCTTTTCCTCGGGTGTTCTTGCCATACCTGTTTGTGCCTTCTCTCC
The DNA here is from genome assembly GCF_040937935.1 of Hyperolius riggenbachi. Lineage (NCBI taxonomy): Eukaryota > Metazoa > Chordata > Amphibia > Anura > Hyperoliidae > Hyperolius > Hyperolius riggenbachi. The sequence goes on from NC_090648.1 coordinate 48,580,762, forward strand.
AGGTGCCTTCGTAAGGCACTTGTCCCTCGGTGAGAGTTGGCCTTTCCACGGCTCAATTTTTGCTGTCAGAGACAACAGATGGCTTTGCTCCGATCTGAGACACACATGTAAAAACGTTCCCAAACCGCTGAGCCCCCCTGGGGTGATGGCACTACGGTGGCATCAGCAGTTGACGTTGAAGGGCATGTTGGCTGGCTGTCCATAGATGGCGATACATGGCGCCGGACACTGCCCCCAGCTGTTTCTGAGGACGAGCTCCCTCTGCTTCTACCATGGAGTCGTCTCCTCCTACTCCTCTCTGACTCCCCCTCTGAACTGTCCCCCTGGTCATCTCCTCTACCAGGAACATACGTGACATCCGTATAATCGTCATCATAATCCTCCTGCCCAGCTTCGCTTTCCTCAGACACCTCCTCAACTGCATCAACTTCAGGTGGTTCATCATCCCCTTCCTCACACGTTACGTCCATACTATCACCACCTAACTCAGACGTATGAGGTGGTGTACCTGCGCCTTCTTCTTATTGTTGCAGTAGTGGCTGTGAATCAGTGATTTCACCACCACCAAATAACTCCTGCAAAGTGTCAAATGCAGTGGATGTGGTGCTTGTACTAGCGCTGGTGGCACTGGCTGCGGGAGATGAGGTCTTCTGTGCTAAATACTCAACCACGTCCTCACAATTTTGGGAAGTGATGGCACGTGCCTTCTTCTGAGCACTGTATTTTGGGACAGGTTTGCATGAAATCACAGCAACACCACCTCGCACAGACCTGCCGGTGCCTGGTGGCCTTCCTCTGGGTCTGCCTCTACCTCTTCCTCTACCTGGTTTGTCCATTTTGTCCATCTCGGGGGGATGCTAGGTATATGCAGTGAGCTGGGTTCACTCAACACAACAGGTAGTTATATGCGGTGAGGTGGGTTCACTGAACAGTAAAGGTAGTTAGTTGCAGTGAGGTGGGTTCACTGAACAGTAAAGGTACTTAGATGCAGTGAGGTGGGTTCACTCAACACAACAGGTAGTGAGATGCAGTGAGGTGGGTTCACTGAACAGTAAAGGTACTTAGAAGCAGTGAGGTGGGTTCACTCAACACAACAGGTAGTTAGATGCAGTGAGGTGGGTTCACTGAACAGTAAAGGTACTTAGATGCAGTGAGGTGGGTTCACTCAACACAACAGGTAGTTATATGCAGTGAGGTGGGTTCACTGAACAGTAAAGGTACTTAGATGCAGTGAGGTGGGTTCACTCAACACAACAGGTAGTTAGGTGCAGTGAGGTGGGTTCACTGAACAGTAAAGGTACTTAGATGCAGTGAGGTGGGTTCACTCAACACAACAGGTAGTTAGATGCAGTGAGCTGGGTTCCCTGAACAGTAAAGGTACTTAGATGCAGTGAGGTGGGTTCACTCAACACAACAGGTAGTTAGATGCAGTGAGGTGGGTTCACTCAACACAACAGGTAGTTAGATGCAGTGAGGTGGGTTCACTCAACACAAAGCTGGGTATATGCAGTGATGAGGTGGGTTAAGTAAACACAACAGGTACTGGGTATATGCAGTACTGGGTAGTACAATGTGCAACTCCCTGTCACACACACAGGTAGTCACTGAATGTGCTGGGCTGCTGGCAGTGGCACACACACTATGAATTAGCAAGGCCGTGCATGCAACAAAAGTGTCAGTTTGACACACAGAAAAAAAAAGTACAGGATGAGCTCTGAAAAGAGCTGTTGAGGGGTGCTATAAAAGCAATAATAATCAGCCAGGAGCAAGCTAAGCAGCCAAGAACCTAACTAACCTGTCCCTAGAAGAACAAGTCTGCAGCAGCTGTCCCTAGTCTGTCTCTAGCAGGCACACGAGTGAGGCTAATGGCCGCCGGAGCCTGCCTTATATAAGGGGAAGTGGGGCTCCACGGCTTAGTGTAGCCTGAATGGCTACAATGTGCCTGCTGACTGTGATGCAGAGGGTCAAAGTTGACCCTCATAGTGCATTATGGGGCGAATCGAACTTCCGCAAAAGTTCGCTTGGTCCAGGTGAACGCGAACCCCCAAAGTTCGCCTGGAACCGTTCGCCGGTGAACCGTTCGCTACATCTCTACTAATGACCCTGAGAGGGAGACAGAGGAAGATCTAACCTCTCCCCCTCTGGGCGGCAGGGCCCACACTATGTCACCTGGCATGAAGTCCCATTCCTCAGAGTGTCTCCACTCACTTTGTTGAGAGGGACTCACAACCGAAGCCTGAACATCCTGAATTCCTGCAGCCGCCAGAACTACTCTCTCAGGAAGAATGCTCACTGGAGTGGTGGGTTGCACTGTCCTCAATTCACAGAGTTTTATCAAACACTTTATCAAACGTTTGATAAACATTTGATAAATTACCTCATGGGTAAAATCTATTTTTGAATTCACTAAGGTGTTATATATTTATCGAATGTTTTACCGATAAAACGTTCAACAAATATATAACACCTTAGTGAGCTTTTACCCATTAGGTAAATTATCAAACGTTTGATAAAGTGTTTGATAAACGTTTGATAATGCTCCGTGAATTGAGGCCACTGTCTCAGGTTCGAAGCATCTCGAAAGCGCATCTGCCTTAAAGGGATACTGTAGGGGGGTCGGGGGAAAATGAGATGAACTTACCCGGGGCTTCTAATGGTCCCCCGCAGACATCCTGTGTTGGCGCAGCCACTCACCAATGCTCCGGCCCGCCTCCAGTTCAGTTCTGGAATTTCTGACTTTAAAGTCAGAAAACCACTGCGCCTGCATGCCCGTGTCCTCGCTCCCGCTGATGTCACCAGGAGTGTACTGCGCAGACACAGACCATTCTGGGCCTGTGCTGTGCACTCTTGATGACATCAGCGGGATCGAGGACACGGCAACGCAGGCGCAGTGGTTTTCAGACTTTAAAGTCTGAAATTCCAGAAGTGAACCGGAGGCGGGGCCGGAGCATCGGTGAGTGGCTGCACCAACACAGGATGTCTGCGGGGGACCGTTAGAGGCCCCGGGTAAGTTCAACTCATTTTCCCCTGACCCCCCTACAGTATCCCTTTAAGGTTTTTACTTCCCGGCCTATATGTGATGATAAACCTGAATCGCATAAAAAATAGAGACCAACGAGCCTGTCTAGGGGTGAGACGTTTAGCCCCTTCAATATACTTCAATATTATCCCTTAAAGGTACAGCTGATGAATCCTCTAAAGTGCTACCACCAACCACGAGCGAGCGATATAAATTTTCCGTCTCAGTATCCCGTGGACAAGATCTCAAAACAGGTCTCCTGTTATTCTCAGGCTCGGGGAGACCGAACTGAGCGGGTTGCATAGTGTCAAGCCGAGAAGGAGAAGGAATCACAGAGGATCTCCTGGTGAGTTTACCCTGAGTCTGCTTTTGATGTCGTACTCGACGATCAATCCTAATTGCTAAACAGATTGCCTTATCTATGGTTTTAGGTTCAGGATGGCCCAACATCAGATCAGCTACTGCATCAGATAATCCCAATAAAAAACAATCATGTAAAGCATGTTGCCCTCATCTGGCTGTCACTGCCCACTTTCTAAACTCTGATGCATACATTTCCACAGTGTTATGCCCTTGTCTGAGGGTCTTAAGCTTCCTTTCTGACGTTATCGCTAAATCAGGATCATCATATATAACTGCCATAGCTTCAAAGAAATCCTGAACCGATGCCAGAGCCTCATGGGTATCGGGAAGACTGTAGGCCCATGCCTGTGAATCTCCAGATTCTTTATTAAAATGACCCTCTGACTCTCGGACCCTGATGTGCTAGGACATAACTCAAAATATGAAAGGCACCGATTTTTAAAATTCCGAAAATCGGCCCTATGCCCAGAAAACCTTTCAGGAAGAGGCAACCTGGGATCCAGGACAAAAGGGGATGACACTGGTGCAGTGGGTGTTTGAATGCTTTGCACCCTCTCAGATAGTTGGCGTATCTGAGTCTTCTGGGTGTTAACCGTGAGAGGCATCTGATTAACTGCCGTGATCAAGCATTCAACATGATTGAACAGTGTATCCATAGACATTTTGGGTCTGCGGTTCTGTAACGATTGTGTAACGTTTTGGTGTAGCAACACGGACGTCTAATTATGTGGTGATCTGCAGAATCACCAATAATACAGACGCTATACCTGATTATGTGGTGATCTGTACAATCACCAATAATGCAAGTATAGCTAACATAGCAAAGAAATGAACAGCGCTACTTAAAAACAGTTGAGTGCTTACCTGCAAAAAAGTGCACACCCCACTCATGGGATTCAAATACACAATGAGCATACACATGACCTGTCTACCACTTGGAGGATGTTAGTTTCCGCTAACAATTTGCAATTTGTTAGGTACTCGTCCCTCCCACTGTCGAAGAAGTCTTTCCTCCATGGGAGGGGACCTAACACTAACTAAATTCTACCTATGCATATGCATAGCCTGGGCGCGCTACCAGTAAAATTGAGAATTGCGCAAAAAAAGTGGGATCAGCGCATCACCAGGCCGCCTCTGAATGGCCTCAGCTCAGAGATGCGCTGAGCCCCCCCAGAAACTGCAAACGCACCTTGAACCCAAACAGAGGCTCTGCATATTCTGGGGGGGCTCAGCGCATCTCTGAGCTGAGGCCATTCAGAGGCGGCCTGGTGATGCGCTGATCCCACTTTTTTTGCGCAATTCTCAATTTTACTGGTAGCGCGCCCAGGCTATGCATATGCATAGGTAGAATTTAGTTAGCCAGTAAGTGTTTAGTATCTTTAAGATATCCAGATATGAAATAATAATGACAGTAATCATTATAATTTTCGCACAAAGTGTATTTAGCAAATACAGTATTTGTTCATTCAAAAACAGTAATTTAACTAATTTCTTTTCAATAAAACTCTATTGCAAATAAATAAATACATAAACACTTTGATCATTTCCCAACGAACAGCTGAAAAATAAGAACTAATCAGATCATTTCAATTTGAAAATAAATCCTCTGGAACAATCAACCAATGGCAGGAGAAGTGATCAATAATAAGACTATTGTTGATCAGCAGCAGTAAACTCATTCGATTTTAACCAATTTGATTGCAATTTTCAGAACAGGCAGTTGATCCTCACTGAAAATTGTACTGTCAGTGGGAACCTTTTGGCACCTGACAGAATGGTTAAAGTGACTCTGAGCTCATCTAAAAAATAAAAGTTGTACTCACCAGGGGCTTTCTCCAGCCCAGTGCTGGTCGGGAGGTCCCACGCCGGCGTCCTGGCTCCTCTCCTTCTCCCCGCTCCGGAATGGCTGACAGGCCGCAGCCCGGGCGACACTCTCCCGAGTGTCGGGCTGCTTCTTCCGCATATGACACAGATTACGTCACACGCTGGCCGCTTCGCGTCATCACGGCGGCCGGCGTGAAAGTACTGCGCATACGCGCTTTAATCGCGCATGCGCAGTACTTTCACGCCGGCCGCCGTGATGATGCGAGGCGGCCGGCGTGTGACGTAATCCACGTCATATGCGGAAGAAGCAGCCCGACACTCGGGAGAGTGTCGCCCGGGCTGCGGCCTGTCAGCCATTCCGGAGCGGGGAGAAGGAGAGGAGCCAGGACGCCGGCGTGGGACCTCCCGACCAGCACTGGGCTGGAGAAAGCCCCTAGTGAGTACAACTTTTATTTTTTAGATGAGCTCGGAGTCCCTTTAAGCTATATACGGATGCACAATTATTGCTACCTGAAACTATTATTGGAGGAGGTACTAAGGACAAATCCAGTCCAGTCCAGCAATTTTCAGTTTTATATGGCTCTGAGAATTTAAAGAGGAACGCCAGTGAAAATAACGTACTAAAAAGGTGCTTATTTTTTACAATAATTTTATATAAATGCTTTAGTCAGCGTTTGCCCATTGTAAAATATTTTCTCTCCCTGATTTACATTCAGACACTAATCATATGGTGACATTTTACTGCTGGCAGGTGATGTCACTGGAAGGAGATGCTGCTTACTTTTTGGGCAGTTGGAAACAGCTGTTATTTTCCACAATGCAACAAGGCTCCCACTGTGTGATGTCAACACCTCAGTGCTGTGAGGCGCTGACATCACACTGTGGGAGGGGTTTCACCACAATGTCAGCCATACAGTCCTGTTGATCCATTTGAGAAAGGAATAGATTTCTCATGGGAAAGGAGGTAGCAGCTACTGATTGGGATGAAGTTTAATTCTTGGTTACGTTTTCTCTTTAAAAGACACCCACGGTGAAAATAAACTAATGAAATAAACAATTGTTTCTATCCTCCTTCTCTTAAAAATGACTTTTGTTTCCCAAATACATTTTTATTGAAAGATTAAACAGGAACAGATAAACAAAATAACATGTCACAGAGATAATGTGTATAACACCAAATAATAACTATTCCGTATAGTTGAGCTCTTGGTACATTTGTAGAGGTTATGATAGTCCAGAGTATTGAGCAGAGTTCAATTGTCGGTTATTACGGAGGAATTATGTACTGAGTTATCTGCATTGGTCTATTTCGAATGTTTCTGGACCAAGAAGTCATGAAAATGGTAACAATGGTGAAGTAATATACTCAGTATAAAAAGAGTGGAGAATAAGTATCATATATGTACCTTAAGTAGCATAGGATTTGGTATACACCAGAACATGGTTATATTAAAGAACATTCAGGAGTGGAATGGACTAAGTAAGACATATACAGATTTAAAGAGTAACTGTCAGGCTGCAGAAGCTAATTTAAACCTCTATTCTCCTGTGTTAAACAGTTTAGACGGAAGCCAAAAAGGCAATAGTGAAGATAAAAATCTCTCTTTCATTTGATGTGTGCTTATCAGCAAAGCTGTTAGACCCAAGTTCTTAAGAGGACGCAAGCCGCAAACCATACTGCAAAGCATTCTGGGGCCCTCCCCTCGGCTGCTAATGAGAAGTTACAGGGTCAAGTAACAATAGCATGTAACTCAGTCCAGCGCACAGCACTGATAAATCTCCCGGCAGAGTACACTGCAGGAGTCCGCTATTGTTCCTAGCCACATGGCTAATTAATATTCACTGCAAACTAGTGTTATTCAGTACGAGCTTTTCTGTGATCAGGAAGCAGGGAGGACATGACGACACATTTGGCTTCATAGGAGACAGACAAACATGGAACCTGCCATGAGCTGTCAGGAGCATCATTCTCTGCATATACTATATAAAAATTCTGTGAAATCCAAACGTGGACAGTGAAATGCATATGTAATGTAAGTACAGCCTATATTTAGCTACTGATATATGTGTTTATTTTCTCTGAGACCTTATACCTAACAGCTCCTCTTTAAACATGACTTTTTAAGATATTCCACAGTTATATTGTATGTTTAAATCTACTTTTTATGTTTTTACTGTTTTATTGCATTTACTCAATGACACGTTAATTTTTTTATTTATTTATTTTAAAATTATTACTAAGAATTGCTATGTGTGGTGGATGTTCAATGAGACCAAAAAGTAAATAAATGAATATACAGCATAACCACACACGCAGGCCTACTGCGTATGATTCACAATAATAATTGCTTCACATGCCCCATGTCAGCAAAAATAAATAAAGTATTACAAAAAAAGAATTGACTCTTGGGTGCATGTGAAAAAATAGAAAAACCTTTAATAAATCTAATGTAAAAAAAATACAAAAATTCTAAAAACCAATACAACAATGCATAATTATTTATTTTAAATAGGCTATAGGTTTGCTTTAATGCCTTGTACTACTCGAGCCTGTACGTGTCAAAAATAATTCCAGGTACAACCCCTGTACTTGGCCATTAAACTTGATTCTGATTCTGATTCTGATAAAAAATATGATATGGAATTGTCAACCATATTTGGAAAGGCGGCGAAAGTGCTTGAAAACCCTTCAGGATAGCTATACTATGTGTTAGCACTTTTAATTTATTTATTTATTTATTTATTTATTTTCAGCAAGAGTTGATTAGTGTTGTTGGTTAGTCCACCAGTGTTTTGCTTAAAAAATACCCGAAGTGACGTGTGACATAATAAGATAGACATGGGTATACAGTGCCAAGCACACAAGTAACTATGCGGTGTTCTTTTTTTTTTTTCTGCCTGAAAAAGTTAAATATCAGGTATGTAAGTTGCTGACTCAATCCTGACTCAGACAGCAAGTGACCCCCGTGTAACCTTCCCTGATAAGAAATTCCAACTATAAAACACTTTCCTAGCAGAATATGGCTTCTGAGAGCAGGAACGAGATAAAAAGAGTCAATAGTTCATAGATTTTAGCTCTGGCATACTTCAATTAATGTGTCATTGAGCAAAAACAATAAAACAGTTACAACTTAAAAAGCAGATTTAAACATAAAATAAAACTGTGGAATATCTTAAAAAGTCATTTTTAGAAAAAGGAAGATAGATACAATTGTTTATTTCATTAGTTTATTTTCGCTTCAGGTGTCCTCTAACTATTTTTACTTATTTACATACCACCAACTCAAAAAAGCCAATTTGCAATAACCTTCTAGGCAGTGCGCTCTTTGAAGCCATGGTTTCAAAACCTCTTCTGAGCTTTTTTACATGCATATATAACATTTAATAGCCCGGAGGTGCAGCTATGTACAGCAATCACATGGAAGGGTTTTATTTACTGAGTAGATAAGAATTTTGAAGATTGCAGTTTCTTCCACATTTTTTTTAACCCATATAGAATCTGACACAAGTCTTTGCTAAACTTTTACATGTATTGCTAATATAGTTAAAGGACAACCGAAGCGAAGATAAACTAATGAAATAAATGATTGTGTCTATCTTCCTTCTACTAACAAGGAGTTTTGAATCAGGATGATACCATTTATTGGCTAACTTAGAGATGGATAAACAGTGAGCTTTCGACTTATAAAAAGCCTTCGTCTGACTGGTTCCTGACTAAAACTCAAAAACACAGCTTATATACACTGACATACAGAGGAGAAACATTGACTTTTTAAGATATTCCACAGTTTTATTTTGTTTAAATCTACTTTTTTACGTTTTTTAACTGTTTTTTTTTTTTTTTTTTGCTCAATGACGCATTCATTGAAGTATGCTAGAGCTAAAATCTATGAACTTTTGACCCTGTGTATCTATTTCCTGCTCTCAGAAGCCATTTTCTGCTAGGAAAGTGTTTTATAGTTGTATTTCTTATTACTGAGGGTCACACTGTAGTCTGTCCCAGTCCTGACTCAGACAAGAGCTGCCACTTACATACCTGATGTTTAACTCTTTCAGGCAGAGAAATAAAAAAAAGGAACACAGAATAGTTATTTGTGTGCTAGGCACTGTACATACACATGTCTATCTCATCTTGTTACATGTCACCTCGGGTATCCTTTAAGTAGGTGGATGTGGATGAAAAGACTACATAGCAGCAGCATAAAGATAGGTAGATATTGTGTACTAGCTATAGGAGCAGTAATATTAGTACTGTACCTTTGCCACCAAAAGGACTTAAAGGATACCAGATGTAAAAAAAAACCCTAAAAGGCAGTATGGGGAGTAAGAGCTAATACTTACCGCTCTTTCCGTTCTGCTCAATCAGCCGCCATTCTCCCATAATCCTCCCCGGTCTTCTCCGCAAGTCACCGCAAGTCAGACGACTCTCTTTGTCTTCTGGACATACTGCGCTGAGCATGTGCAGTATGTTCTTTCTTTTTCCCCGTGGCTGCACATAATGACGTAGCAGTCTGATATGCTATATTTTTGGGGCAAAATCTATTCAAAAAACGTAATGTTTTAATACATTTTTATATGATGTTCTTAGTAAATTAAATGTAATTGAACAGAGTTTGCTAAATACGTTTTCCTGTTTATCCATAGTGCAGTAAATAACATCACTCCCATCCATTTAAAAAGAGAGGATGGTTTACTTCCAGAGATTGAATGTTCTATCACGCAACACCACCCAGCTAGTAAGTAACATAGTTCCCCAGACACATTCTCATGGTTCACTCTATTAGAAAGCCAATGCTTGAAAAAGGGTCACATGACTTTAGATAGCTGTATGTCAGACTAGGGATATGATGATTTTGATTTCTCTCAGAAGGGATAAAATCATTATTATAATTTAGGTCTCCTGTTGGTTAGAGATGCTCTTTGGGTTCTGTGGAAATTAAATTTCCACATTTCCAATCAGAGAATGCTGAGTCAACTCGGAGGCCAATCGGAGAATGCAAAAAAATGACCAAAAAAAAAAAAAAGACTGCTCAGATATTGGATTCGGAAAACAGAAATTGGAATCGGTATTGGCAGAAATTGAATTTCCGCAGAATCAGAAATCGGCATTTACAACAATTTCTACTGATGGTCGAGGGCCAGGCTTGAAGGATGCAGAGCGTTTATTTCTGGTGAGGGGCAGGGTGGGATTTTATAATAAAAGGTAGGGTGGGAATTAGAGAGTAGTTGTTTCATTGCCGAAGGTCTATTACATCTGACTCAGATAAGATAAGGAAGAAATGACTTGCTTTAGCGTCATAGAAAAGGTAAACATATCTTTATTATGTAATTCACTGCAAGTTATAGGGAGTTTTGTGTTTGTTGCTTCTGTTGTTATGACATTTGACTCATTTTATAAGAATTGTTTGTTGATCTGAAAATTGCACGTGTGACTTAAGTCACTGAAGCTATACATAGAACATAAAATAGCTCTTAAAGAGGAACTCCAGTGAAAATAATGTAATAAAAAAAGTGCTTCACATTTACAATAATTATGTATAAATGATTTAGTCAGTGTTTGCCTATTGTAAAATCTTATAAATCCCTGATTTACAATCTGACATTTATTACATGGTGACATTTTTACTGCTGGCAGGTGATGTAGCTGCTGCATGTTTTTTTTGACAGTTAGAAACTGCTGTAAACAGATATTTCCCACAAACTTCAGGAATTTGAACAAATAAGATGACTGACTGTTGTCAGGCCTGTGCACTGATAGAATCAAGAACGGTCAAATATGTGAAATATGATTCTTTTTTTTTCCCACTATGAAAAACTCTAATAGGATAACCTAGCCCTATAAACTTATTACAGCATTAATGTAATCTATGTGGACTAACAGATCCAGCCACTCCAAAGGCACGCTGCTGCGTACAAACTGCCACCTTGGACGCGGAAACAGCCGCTTTGCTATTAGAACATGCGGCGGCTTTTCCGCGTTCTGCCACATTACCAGACGCGTGCCTACGCGTGCAAACCGCCGCGTTAGACGCGGAATCAGCCTCACAACTAATAGCTTTGTTAGGGCGCAAAAATCGGCACTTGATTGTAGTGCTTGAATACCTGAATATAAGGAAGCAACTCTACAGCTTAACAGGGTTGTTACACAACAGTTTATTTTGTGTTCATTTCTTCACCTTAAAGAGAACTTGTAACATAAAAAAGTGCCCCTGGTGGAAGCCTCTGGATCGTGCGCCAGTGACGCCGACTAGGTGGGTGGTGCTGCGTCCTCCCCATGCCTCCGTGCGCTTCCTCTAGCCTTGACTGTGGCTAAGCGTACAGTATGCCTTCCCTATCAGCAGCTCCCCGCAATCAATAAGGGAATACATCGCGGGTCTCCAGGTTATTTCAGAGGAGTCTAAGCACAGTTCCGAGCTGGGTCACGTGAGTTGGCAAAAACAAGCAATTACCCTGAGTTACTGCTGATATCCAAGGCTGGAGAGGTTTGACACTAAAGTATGTGGCTGTATTGTGCACTTGTATACGCTATTGTATAGAGGCGTGCTTACATTTGCACACGGGTTGAGGATAAAGATACACTTTCTCCCCTGTCTGGCTGTCAATTAATCTGTGGAATACTCAATGGGCCTGAAGATTGTTGCATTTTGTATTATACAGCGCTGGTCTTAAAAGGAGTGCACTACAGGACTACTTCTATCTTATACAGGTTACAGGTGCTGCATTTAGTTAACCTCAGTGGTATTTATGGGTGGGAATTTTATTGTGTTTTTGGTCTTTTGTATGCAGATATGATTAATAAATTATGCTATAACTGATTATTGCTCTGAGCTCCCTTTTGTAATGCAATGATGGTTTCAATTTTTTAGGGTGAGACGAGCCTAGTGTATTTGATTGGTTGATATCCTGTAGTTCTCTTTGGTAGTATGATCATCTAAATATTTACCTTCCCACCCCCAGCACTGGCTGTGGAGTATTGTACCGTGTTAGCCATCAGTAAAACAAATACGTTTTGAGTCAGGATGAGACCATTTCTTGGCTAGCTTAAGAGAAAAGGAGTAAGCTTTCAGCTATGAAGCCTTCCTCCAACTTATGTGCAAGTCCTGTGCAAGAGTTCAGGTCCACTTTAAGAGGAATAATGAGAAACAAAAAATAACTGATCAAAAAACAAAAAAAAACCTTGTAGTTTTTGAAAAAAAACTATTTTAAAAATTCAAACTAAATAAACTTGGTACAATTACATTTTGCTGAGTTTAAAATAGACCTTTGAATTTTCAAAATCCATCTGCATAAAAAATACAAGGTCTTTTTGAAAAAAATAAAAATCTTACTTGTTCCCCCTATTCCCCTTAACATATGTAGCAATTTGGGGATAATAGCATGTATAGGGGCTATGTATGTGTAGGGGCTACCTACCGCTAAAGTCAGTACAACGTTATGTGTAATCATGCAAAATTACAATTGGACTACACTAAATCAATTGGATTTCTAAATCGTCATTATATTTGGCCATATTTTTAAATTTTTTATGTCAAATGTTGCATAATGGTTATAAGTAGATTATGGTCACCACTAATCCTGAATCATTTTTTAATGTTTTGCTATGAATCATTACAGGTTCTCTTTGTAAGAATCCTTTACCTTTAGCATTAATACACTTTGATGTTGGTTAGTTTCTTTCTTTCTTTAAAGTTCGTGTTATTTCATACTGAAGAATAGTAGTGGCTGTTTATGAATAAGATTTTTATGACCCTCTCACAGACAAAACCAGCTTGCTTTAAAATCAATGCAGGATTGAGTGTTTTGCCAGTTCCATCTTTGAATAGCTCATAAAGAAGGTGATATTTATGACCAGGGTACGTGACATGCCATCTGGTTAATTGTACTGCTTGGGCTGTCAAGCAGGTAAGCATCACCATTGTGAACTCTCACTGCCCGGGGCCCCAGAACCAGCATCTAACACCATATGTGAGCGCAGCCAAAACCTTGGAGCTGCCACCTCCAAGGCCTGTCTCCTACTGCTCTAAAACTTACCAAACTTACCTCTCCTACTAATTGGCTGACTTGCTCAGCTTTTGCTTGATTATCACTGCAAGCTAGGTGTATTATGTGTGCACTTTTTATTGGCTTATAAGCAGCCTGCAGGCTTTACAAAGCAGCAGAGAACTGTTTGGGAGTGAGGTTCTCCAATTGTGTGTTTGGTAAGTTTTAGAGCAGTAGGAGACAGGCCTTGGAGGTGGCAGCTCCAAGGTTTTGGCTGCGCTCACATATGGTGTTAGATGCTGGTTCTGGGGCCCCGGGCAGTGAGAGTTCCCGGGGCCCCAGGCTGGCTCATGCACCATTGTTTTTAATTATTGTAGTATCCCATGCAGTTTAGTTAGGAGGGGGGCAGATGAGAGGGAATATCCTGCACGCTGGTGCCCCCTGCTGGTCATATAGCCATTGTCTATATGCAACTGAAGCCCTCTCCTACTAATTGGCTGACTTGCTCAGCTTTTGCTTGATTATCACTGCAAGCTAGGTGTATTATGTGTGCACTTTTTATTGACTTATAAGCAGCCTGCAGGCTTTACAAAGCAGCAGAGAACTGTTTGGGAGTGAGGTTCTCCAATTGTGTGTTTGGTAAGTTTTAGAGCAGTAGGAGACAGGCCTTGGAGGTGGCAGCTCCAAGGTTTTGGCTGCGCTCACATATGGTGTTAGATGCTGGTTCTGGGGCCCCGGGCAGTGAGAGTTCCCGGGGCCCCAGGCTGGCTCATGCACCATTGTTTTTAATTATTGTAGTATCCCATGCAGTTTAGTTAGGAGGGGGGCAGATGAGAGGGAATATCCTGCACGCTGGTGCCCCCTGCTGGTCATATAGCCATTGTCTATATGCAACTGAAGCCCTCTCCTACTAATTGGCTGACTTGCTCAGCTTTTGCTTGATTATCACTGCAAGCTAGGTGTATTATGTGTGCACTTTTTATTGGCTTATAAGCAGCCTGCAGGCTTTACAAAGCAGCAGAGAACTGTTTGGGAGTGAGGTTTTCCATTTAAGAAGAAGACACTTCCTGGCATAGTTTGCTAGTTTGATAAATAGTTGTTTATGTTTACCACAAGTGACATTGTCAACAATTCCCAACATTGAGGCCTTAAATGAGAGGTCCACTGGTTTGTGTAGGATTTGAGTTAGTAAAAGGGTTATCTGATACCAAAACCTCTGGACCGGCTCGCACTCCCAGACACAGTGGATAAATCCTGCATTAGGGCATCCGCACTTGTAGCACTCCGAGCCGGTACCCCGGCCCATTTTAGAGAGTTTGAGGGGGGTATAATAAATTTGGTGTAGCCACTTGATCTGAATTAGCTTATCGTTGGCGCTGATTACACTGGACATAAAAGAAGTTTCTACCTCTGACCAGTCTGATGGGGAGAGTTCGCACAGTTCTGATTGCCATCTGGCCTTAGTGGTTTCATATCTCTGAGAGCCCAGCTTACATGATAAGGCTAAATAGAACCTAGAGATTTGTTTAGAAGTGTCCTTGTTCAGAATCAATATCTCTAGCTCGGAGGGCTCAATGCGAACCCCCGACGTTCCCATCTGGGATCTAATGGCATCTCTGAGTTGGAAGTAGCAGAACAGGGAGTGCTTTGGGAGACCAAACTCGGATCTGAATCTATTAAATGTTTTGAATTCTCCATTTTCGAAAATGTGATTGACATATTTAATCCCGGATTTAACCCAAAATTGGGAGTCCTCCATCTTGTACAGTTCTATTACGCGAGGATTTGCCCACAGTGGAGTGCTGGGGGAGATGGTGCCCATTGGGGAGGGAAACATTTTGGGTATCGCCTTGAAATTTTTTAACCATGTATTTAGTAGTGCAGAACCCTGTTTGTTGGGGACTGTGCCTCTATATATTATATTGGTTAGAGCTTCATATGAGGTGGCGATATCTGCTTCTAAATTCATGGAGGCGTCTGATCTGTCCGCACTCATCCATTTTTGTATATAAGTTAGTTGTGCCGCAAGATAGTACAGGTGGAAATTGGGGAGCGCCAAGCCACCACATATAGTCGGGAGACGCAGCGTGGATAATGCTAGGCGAGGGTTGGAGCCACCCCAGAGGAAACCCGTTACCATTGAGTCTATTTTTACAAAGAGGTGCTTAGGGATATATATAGGTGAAGCTTGAAGAATATATAGGAGTTTGGGAGCGCAAACCATTTTAATTATTGTGGCTTTGCCCACCAGGTTAAGTGGCAACTTGCCCCATGTTTTGAATGTATCTCCCAAGGACCCAATTAGAGGCGCAAGATTAGACTGGACATAATCCTCTATCCTTCTGGTTATATTTATGCCTAGGTATTTAAAGGAGTCTGCTATCATTAATTGAGAGGAAGAGTCTATTACTCTCTCGGCCCCCTGGTCCAGAGGGAAAAGGACGGATTTAGTCCAGTTCACTCTCAACCTGGAAACTGATTGAAAAGAGTCGTAAATTTTGAATACCTCTACCAGCGAGGGGCCTGGGTCTGCTAAATATAAAAGTACGTCGTCCGCATAGAGTGAGATGCGTTCCTCAATTTTCTGCACCCGAAGACCTCTAATCGTTTGGGAGGATCTTATGTATTCTGCAAGGGGTTCCATTGCCATGGCAAACAGTAAGGGGGACAGGGGGCACCCTTGTCTTGTGCCCCTGTGTATCAGAAATGGTTTAGATATATATGAATTGACCCTTAGTCTGGCCCGAGGGCGAGCATATAAAATGTCAAACCACCTCCTAAACCTCTCCCCAAAGCCCATTTTGTCCATAACTGCCCTCATGTATGGCCACTCCACAGAGTCGAAAGCTTTATGCGTGTCTAAAGACAGTATAACTCTGGACCCTTTATTATTATGGGGGAATTGTATATTAGAGAATAGGCGCCTAATATTAGATTTAGTGGACCTACCGGGGATGAAGCCCGTTTGGTCTTCGTGTATTAACTTGGTAATATGTTGATTAAGACGATTGGCCAGGACTTTTACTAATATTTTTGCGTCTGTGTTAATTAACAAGATGGGTCTGTATGATTCACAAAGGTCGAGATTCTTGTTGGGTTTAGGAAGTAGGATAATCAGGGCCTCATATTTATAATGAATCAAAAAGTGCACCAGTTTCCAATGAGTGGGCAAACATTTTAGCTAGATTGGGAATAGATGTTGCTTTACTTTTTAGATACCATTCCGATGGAATTCCATCCAGACCTGGTGTTTTGCCTTTTTTGAAGGATTCTATTGCTATGGAAATCTCATCCTCTGAAATGGGCGAGTCCAATTCCAACCTGGCAGACTCGTCAAGGATAGGTAGATCTATGTTCTTTAAGAACAGAGCTATGGACCTTGAACACTCACCAGTTTTACTAGCATACAGATCTGAGTAAAATTCAAAAAATTCTTTGGCTATATCTGCCGAGGTAGTGCAGAATGTACCTGTCATTGAAAGTATACGAGGGATGGCGTTCAAGGTTTCATTCGTTCTCAGCATGTATGCTAAGATTTTGCTGCATTTGTTGCCAAATTCGAATGATTGCTGTTTGGAAATTATCTCCCTGCGTTTTGCCCGTCTCACCACCTCCAACTCATAGGTTCTTCTTGCCATAGCCCAGGTTTCATATGTGTCAGGCCCAGGAGCGAGGATGAGTTGAGATTTTGCTTCATTTAATTTTTTCTCATGGAACTCCTGTGAGGCCTGAGCATTTTGTCTGATTATAGACATAGAGGCTCTAAATGTCCCCCTCAGCACTGCCTTGCTTGTATCCCAGCATATGTTAAAGTCGTCTGATCCTGTGTTTTCAGACCAGAAGAGTTCCATAGACTCTTTGCATGGAGTGAGGACTGTCTGGTCCTCCAGCCACCATGGACCCATTCGCCAATGATTTGATTGCTTCTCATTAAGGCATCTGAGATCACATACCATTGGCGAATGGTCTGATATACCGTGAGAAAGGTATTTTATCTCCTCTACCAGTGTCAGCAAGTCCTTAGTGCCCAGGCACATGTCAATCCGAGACATTGACTTAAATTGGTCAGAGGACAATGAAAAATCTGCTTTGTCAGGAAAACGCCATCTCCATATATCCGTTAAATCTAATCTTGACATCCAATCCTTCAGTGCAGGAAAGGCCCGCAGGCTTTTGGATAATTTGTCTTTTTGTGGGTCTATGACCGCATTAAAATCCCCGGCTATCAAGATAGGATTATCAAACTTATCTCGGATTTTACTGGTCAAGGCATCAAGGACTGAGACGGAGAAGGGAGGGGGGATGTAAAGAGATACCAGCGTGAGTAATTTCCCTTCTATGGCTACTGTAATTATTGTGAATCTACCCGCCGCATCAACCTGGACACTAGACACTGTGCCTGGGAAGCTTTTACTGATTAATACTGCTGTGCCCCTTGAGAAGGAGGAAAAATGAGCGACGTGATAACTAGCTATCCATGGTTTTTTTAGTGAAAGTACTTTACCTCCAGTTAGGTGTGTCTCTTGCAGACAAATTATGTGTGGAGAGAGTTTTTTTAAATATAGCAAAGAAATGAACAGCGCTACTTAAAAACAGATGAGTGCTTAGCGCTACTTAAAAACAGATGAGTGCTTACCTGCAGGTAAGCACTCATCTGTTTTTAAGTAGCGCTGTTCATTTCTTTGCTATGTTTGATTGATTTATTTCTGGTCAGCTGCTCCCACTTAATAGTTTTCCTTTGGTGTATATGCAGAGCCTCTGTTTGGGTTCAAGGTGCGTTTGCAGTTTCTGGGGGGGCTCAGCGCATCTCTGAGCTGAGGCCATTCAGAGGCGGCCTGGTGATGCGCTGATCCCACTTTTTTTGCGCAATTCTCAATTTTACTGGTAGCGCGCCCAGGCTATGCATATGCATAGGTAGAATTTAGTTAGTGTTAGGTCCCCTCCCATGGAGGAAAGACTTCTTCGACAGTGGGAGGGACGAGTACCTAACAAATTGCAAATTGTTAGTGAAACTAACATCCTCCAAGTGGTAGACAGGTCATGTGTATGCTCATTGTGTATTTGAATCCCATGAGTGGGGTGTGCACTTTTTTGCAGGTAAGCACTCATCTGTTTTTAAGTAGCGCTGTTCATTTCTTTGCTATGTTTGATTGATTTATTTCTGGTCAGCTGCTCCCACTTAATAGTTTTCCTTTGGTGTATATGCAGAGCCTCTGTTTGGGTTCAAGGTGCGTTTGCAGTTTCTGGGGGGGCTCAGCGCATCTCTGAGCTGAGGCCATTCAGAGGCGGCCTGGTGATGCGCTGATCCCACTTTTTTTGCGCAATTCTCAATTTTACTGGTAGCGCGCCCAGGCTATGCATATGCAAAGGTAGAATTTAGTTAGTGTTAGGTCCCCTCCCGTGGAGGAAAGACTTCTTCGACAGTGGGAGGGACGAGTACCTAACAAATTGCAAATTGTTAGTGAAACTAACATCTTCCAAGTGGTAGACAGGTCATGTGTATGCTCATTGTGTATTTGAATCCCATGAGTGGGGTGTGCACTTTTTTGCAGGTAAGCACTCATCTGTTTTTAAGTAGCGCTGTTCATTTCTTTGCTATGTTTGATTGATTTATTTCTGGTCAGCTGCTCCCACTTAATAGTTTTCCTTTGGTGTATATGCAGAGCCTCTGTTTGGGTTCAAGGTGCGTTTGCAGTTTCTGGGGGGGCTCAGCGCATCTCTGAGCTGAGGCCATTCAGAGGTGGCCTGGTGATGCGCTGATCCCACTTTTTTTGCGCAGTTTTTTTAAATAGTCAAACACCAATCTACGCTTGATAGCATTGTTTAGACCTCTGACATTCCAAGACAGTATGCGTAAATTAGCCATGATCAAATTACATGGTGTATGACTGGACTATTGGATTGCTATTCAGTAGATCTGTGACAAAGTGCCAAGGTTGTAGGGCCCCCCTTCCACGATCCCCAACTATTCTACAATACCCCCGAACCCCTAACCCACCCCACTCCCTGACTATAACTCCAGGAAGCTTCATTCCCCGAACTTACTTAACTTTGGGTGATTAAAGTGGCCAGCCCTCCCCACCCGTGTTAAGTAGATTACCTTTAAAGCCTATACTCGCACACCCGTGCCCCGATTGGGTTAGGTATACAGGCATATATAACTGTCGGTCAAGTGATAGTCCCAGTTGAAGTTTTATGAGGACATTTAAAGAGGGATAGCTAAATCATGTTATATAGAAATAGACAATGTGGAACCAATTGGATCCAGGTTGCGTATATAAGAGAACATCAGGTCTGGCAGATTTACCACATTTAGCTCTATAACAAAGAAAATGCATATATATAGAAGGCAGTACTTGTCATAGGATTAAAGGACATAGTGAAATGGAGAGAAACAAAACAAAAGGAGAACATCACATTACACTAGTAACATCACCTCTCACTGCCTAGAAAAGTCACGGCATATCAGGATAAAAGCTGCATGATCTTAGAACTTAAATGGAAGGTATATTTAACTCCATAGTTACGGAAAGGATTGCGTGCTGAGCAGAGACTAACTCCTTTTGTCACTCTGGGAGGCCTTGTTCATCGAGCCATTGAGAAACTTCCTCTGCCGTAAGGAAGAAGTGGTCCTTACTCCCTTTCAGGATTTTCAGCTTTGCAGGATACAGCATGTTGTATTGCAGCTGGTTGTCACGTAATCTCTTTTTAACATGGAAAAAGGTAGCTCTTTTCTGCTGTATTTCTAACGAGAAATCTTGATAGATGGCAACTTTCACCCCTTCAATAAAGAGTTCTGGTTGGTTTCTGACTTCTCTCAGGATAGCAACTTTATCCCTAAAATTTAAGAATTTCATCACAATCGGGCTAGGAGCTGCTCCCGGTTTTGGCGGGGCCCCAGGCACTCTGTGCGCTCTCTCTATTGCATAGGCGTGTGAGACAGTTAAATCTGGGAGAGCCTCCTTAAACCAGTTCTCGAAGAAAATTTCTGGTTGGAGGCCTTCAGCTTTTTCTGGGACCCCCACTAGTCTGAGGTTACATCTGCATGCCCTGTTTTCCAGATCGTCAAGCTTGGCAGAGTGGGCTGAGGAAGTTCCAGTCACCCTTTGTAGATTTTGTTGCATGAGGGCAACAGTGTCCTCCAGGTCATTGACTCTGCGCTCAATCTCTTTAGTGCGATCTTTAACTTTAGACAAGTCGTGCTTGACAAAAGTGAGGTCAGACTGAATAGAGTCTAGTCTAGAAGTTAAGGATGTGTGCAGAAGCTTTATAGCCTCCATAATTTCTGCTCTAGATGACTCCTCTGCAGCCTGATTTTCTTCCTCCATTATATCATCACTTGCTTCTTCACCTGTGAATAGTGTCTGTTCCCCCAGGTTTTTCCCTGCTTGAATGGGGGTGTTTGTGCAGGTTGGGTTGTTGTATGGTTACTGGGGGAGCCTCTAGGTGACTTGTGCTGTGGGTGAGTGCCTTCACGAGGAGAGGAAGTGGAGGCCTGTGATTCTCCAGCCCTGCCTGCCCCCTGTCTGTCCTCTCTCCCTTGCGTGTTGTTTTTCCCTTTGTCTTTTTTGGGTATGGAAGGGGATACAGGCTGGGTCTTACCGGCAAGGTCAGCCGCTTGCTTATGCTCCGGTGTGTGAGAGCTGGGAAGCACTTCTTCCCTCTCCATGGCTGCATGTTGCTGGGCTGCAGGCGCATCGGCGCCATCTTGGCCTGCCGCGCGGGCGAACCACGCGAGTCTCTCGGCTGGGCTTGCTGCCTTCTGGGTGCTTCGTGAGGCCATCCCTGCACACCGCTGTGATCTCCTCAGCCTCTGGGACCAGACCGAGAGCGGCTGTGCGAGCTTGGAGCTGCTCCGGCGGATTTGTCATGGGTGGGAGAGAGCTGGAGATCCGTGCTTCCTCACAGCTCCATGGCCGGCCACGCCCCCCCCCCCCGTAATATTGAAGCTTATTACCTGACAGGCTTTTTGTAATGATCCGCTCAGCTGGCTGCACAGGCGGACTGCTGTTTCACCATTCCTCTAGTCTGTGGGCTGCAGGTCTCTGGATGAGAGACCTGTCTTTCCTTTGCAAGTTCTGATCTGCTCTGCTGCTGAGGAATTTGCATACATTGGTTATGCAAATCACCTAGCTAGGCTGGCAGTATATAAGCCATGTTTTTCCCAGAGTCCTTTGCTGGTCATCCCTTCAGGGTTTGTTGAAACACTCCTAGAGTGTTCGCCATGCTATTTCTTGTTAAAGTTATATTAGAGTAATTTTTGGGACTGCACTAGGCAGCTTCCCTAGTGCAGTTAGGCTTATCTGTTTTGTCTGTATTGCCTCTCTGCTGCGATTGTCCTGTCGCCAACGGTGGTCGTCAGGAAATCGTTCTGTCTGTCTGGGGGTACTCACCAGAGCAGCGGTTGCTACTGGTAGCCCCTTCTGTTCATCTGTCTTGCCTGGATCGCACTATCCCTTAGCGGTAGCAGCTGTGGATCCTTCTGATCTGCTTTCTTGGAGTATAGCTGGAGCAGCGGTTGCTACCAGCTATCTCATCTGTCTGTCTTGCTTGGATCGCACTAGCCCCTAGCGGTAGCGGCTGTGGATCCTTCTGATCTGTGTTTCTGTTCCTGTACCCGGATCGCACTCGCTCTGGTGGAAAGAGCAGTGGATCTTTCCTAGCCTGTTCCTGTACCCGGATCGCACTCGCTCTGACGGAAAGAGCAGTGGATCTTTCCTTTCCTGTTTTCTGTTTGTCTGTCTTGTCTGATACGAACGCTTGCTGTAGGCTCAGTGAGGTAACCGTTAAGCAAGTGCTCGCATTCTCTGTTTTGTGTTTGTCTGTCGGTGGTTAGTTAGGCGTGCTTGTCTCTGTTGCGCTTAACGTGCGGAGATCGCGCTGTAGACGCGTTTGCTGTTGCGAAAGAGTGTGGTGTTCGCGTTTAGTTAGCGTTTGTTATTTTCGTTATTCTCTTATTGTCGTTTGCTGTGCCTTTGCTACTCTTGAGTTCTGTTCTGATCAGCCTTGTGTCACTTCTGGCAATCGCCTTTCTCGCGATCGCGTTCTTGCTTTTGTTTCTGTTGATGTGTGTTCACCGTTGCAGGGTCGCGACTAGATTGGTGAACACACATTCATCCTGTACCTGTACTCTCTCTCTTTAAGGGCTATCTTGCCCTACCCGGTTTCAATTTGGACACTTTTCATCTGGCATTTGTGGCAGCGCGGAGACCTTGCTCCTCTGCGCTCCACAGCTCCACCTGCTGGTGAGAATTTCCCTCTACTGGTGCTTGCACCAAAGCTGGGTTCCCCCCTTCATACGCTTGTGGAGGATTTCCGCCGTGTCAGCGCATGCCTTGTGCGCTGACCACGAAGATTATTCCGCAATCGTTACAGAATGACCAGCCAAACCGAAATTCCCAGTGTAGAGGGAATTTCCGATTTGTACGTTTTTGTAGAATATGGGTCCTGTGTCTTTAAGAGCTTCAAAAAACTGGATTTAGAGACAAAGCAGGATTTCCTCTCTGAATGTGTAAAATTTTGTCTGAATCCTACCTTTCAAATTACTGATCCATCCACGTCAGCTCTTGAATTAGCCTATGTGCTCTTGCAAGGGGATCTGTTCTCCTGGGCTTATAATGTATTAAAAGACAATTCTTGGAATAATAATCTGTATCAATTTCTTACATTGATCTTCTCTCTCTGGTTTAAGCTGCCTTGCTTATCACCTGCTCTGTTTGAGTCTGTAGCTGTTAATAAGTCAGCTGATCTATCCCTTCCATACAAAACCATACAGTATGACAATCAGTTCAATGTTTCTGTTGACACTTCAGGTTTTAAGCAGATGCAAGAGGAATGCTTGGATTCCTCTCTTGCGTTTAAACAGCAGCCATCCAAAGTTGCTAAAAAGAAAAAATCTAAGAAACACAAACATCTGAAAAAAACAATTCCTATTGATGTTGACAATGATGTTGCTCAGTGTCAGGATTTTTTGCCCCAATCTGAAGCATTTGTGGATCCTTTAATAGGCAAAATTATTTTCTATATTAAAGGAGTAAGAAAGTCTAAGCATATTCCTGACCCCAACCCTTATGAGTGCTACTTAGATACTGGGTTGTTTGAGCCCCCATTTGCTCCATGGGATATTGAAGCGTTTGTTGATGAGTTTGAGATTGATTGGAAGGCGTTTTGCGATTTCTACATCGCAGAAAGCGCAGAGATGCTAAACGCTTGTATAAATTCTGTGTACACTTTGATAGATTCTGATGAGTGTGACAAATGTTTTGTAGATCCAGTAATGTGTGTCTGGCAGACGATCTTGGATGAGTTGCACACACACCAGTCAATTGATTCCAATAGAAAGACATCGTTATCGGATGATTGTTCCTGCCTTCCTGGGGGTAAAGCATGTGAGTTTAGACACCGTACGATCTGAAATGAATGGGTGTACCTTTGTGGTTGATTCCTGTGCGAATCCTGAAAGATTCTCTCCTGACTGTGTGCAGTTTGAATCTATGCAATCTAATGCCTGTTTCTCGGATGTTCCTGCAAAGTGTGATCAACATGAATGTGTCATTCCTCTCAAAGATATGCGTTATCCTTTGTCATCAAAAAACAGATCTTTAAGATCTTCCATCTATGATCCTGCTATGGGGAAAATTCCTAAACTATGCAGTATCAAAAGTAAAATTAATATGTCTAATAAAGTTTCTCCTGTTGTTGTCGCAATTTCTTCTGCTAATGAACCTATGTCTCACTCTGTTCACACCTGTGAAGGCCTGTTGTCTGATGACAGTTGCTCCGGTGTCTGTCCTGAACACTTTACAGTCTGGTCTGCAGATTGCGGAGGCTTGCACTCTGGAAGCGTCAGTTTTGCAACCTAAAGCGATCGTGGATTCGCACATTTTGCGTTCTGTCTCCTTGGATTCGACATCGTTAGCCGAGTCTAAGAGTGAGACAGCACTTTGGTTTTGCGAATCTGACACTGAATCATCTTTGCTGTGCCCAGAGAAGGTTTCTTTGAGCCTGCCCTGTACCATGAATAACAATATGATGTCCAATCGCACTGACATTTGTGAGTCCCTTTCTTGCTCTGAAGAAAGTACTGACTCTCCACCCTGTACTCTGGATGAGTCAATATTGCCTTGTACAATATCTCCTGCAGTGACCCTAGAGGCTCGTCTAGGTGTTGCTACTATTCTCACCTGTTTCTCCGCTATTTTAGAATTGCATGGAGGATTCTGCCTGCAGTGAAACGAAACTCAGAGAGTCAGAACTACCGTCTTTCCCCGAATTTAAGACCTACTCTGAAAATAAGACCTAGCTTATATTTCGAGTATGCTCGAAATATAAGCCATCCTCCTTATATAAGGCCTAGTGCCAGGGACATAGCCGGCGCTGGGGACCTTCTCCCTGACCGCCCGCCCGCCCGCTTGCCCGCTCGCCCGCTCGCTTGCCCACTTTACCTCCGAAGTTCTCAGCTCCCAGTCCCCTCCATTAAGAAAGTCCGGATCCCCTGCTGCTTATCGTCCGCACAATTTACACCGCAGATCAGCGGTGACGTCAGCCATGTAGTCCGGGAACAGCGCCGCCCTGTACAGGAAGTAAACAGAGATAACTTCCTATTCAGGGCAGCGCTTACCAGACTACATCAGCTGCCTTTACCGCTAATCTGCGGTGTGAATTATGCGGAGGAAAAGCAGCAGGGGATCAGAACTTTCTTAATGGAGGGGACCGGGAGCCTAAAATTTAAAAGGTAAAGCGAGCGGGTGGGAACTGAGGAGGTGAAGCGGTGGGCAGGCAGGCGGATCGGTTGCTATACAATGGGGATTTAGCTATAGCCAGGAGGAATCTGGCTATATACTAATGGGAGGTCTGGCTACCCCCTGGAATGTAAGACCTCCCCGAAAATAAGCCCTAGCACATCTTCTGAAGGACAAAATAATATAAGACAGGGTCTTATTTTCGGGGAAACATGGTAGTTTAACTAGATATTCCTGTGTCTCTTTGTCTTGATGATGAAATTCAGTCTCAGCTTATTGTGGAACCATTCCTGGGACATCTACCCTGCCTGCAGGAGGTATTTAATGTTCAGCCCCGTAACATGGATAGTTTAGAATCCTTCATAGAAAACTTGGAAAATGACATTTCTGAGGTCTTGGTTGATGTTTTGGAGGTTTCCAAGTCCCTCCTAAAGGGTGCAAAACTTCTAGGAGATTCCTCCTGCCCCCCAGATCCATCTGAGGTTTTGCCCACTTCGGTAGGCATTTCTCTTGTGCTGACTACCTTTGCAGCTCTTGTGGAGCTTCACTCATGTGTAGTCAATGATGATATTACAGTCACAGAAAATTCTGAAGTTAAGTCCGAGTCTTCTTTTGAAAGACCAGTACCTGTGACCTCTACACGTGATGATTTTCTGCCCGGTCCTGGTTTAGGTCATGTCGTGTCGGACTCTGAGGTTAGCAGTTCCCCGACATGTCCTGAGGTTTCTCCTGTGCTGGTGTACCCCAATGTGCTCTGTGACCCAGAAAGCCCAAGTGTGCCTCGGTTACCAGCATGCTCAGATGCTTCCTCGGTGGAGACATGCTCTGATATTGCCTGCCTGCTTGCATGCCCAGAAGTGATCCCTGAAAGTCCTGATCTTGATGGGTATCCTGGTAATTCTGAATCCAGAATAATCATAGGTTCCATAGGGGTTCTTGGTAGTTCTCCATGTGAGCCTGGTGAGCGTTCTGGCCTCTTGGGATCTCTGCGGAGCTTCAAAGGGTTCTGGGAGATTCCGGGAGAAATTTTGCTTGGTACCCTAGATAAGATCAACAGTGGCTTTTGTGTTGAAAGGGACACTTCAAACAGGTATTGTTGCAGGTTTGGTATTTTCGGATGCTCCCTGGAAGGTGGTGGGTATTGTCTGGAGGGTGTCAATGGCTTCTTCTCTGGCATTCACAGTCCTGATGGGTGTTACGCTGAGACTTGTAGTACTGATGGGCACGTTTCGGTGTCTTCTGCTTCCGATGAGGTCGGTTTCGGGTGGACTGACTCTGGAATTGGGCCTTGTCAGGCTGTCCCGACCATCATGAGTCTTCAGTTAGAGTTTTGTGGGAATACCAGTTTGAGAGACATCTGGAATACGTCCCTAGGGGGGGGGGGGGGGGGGGTACTGTAATGATCCGCTCAGCTGGCTGCACAGGCGGACAGCTGTTTGACCATTCCTCTAGTCTGTGGGCTGCAGGTCTCTGGAAGAGAGACCTGTCTTTCCTTTGCAAGTTCTGATCTGCTCTGCTGCTGAGGAATTTGCATACATTGGTTATGCAAATCGCCTACCTAGGCTGGCAGTATATAAGCCATGTTTTTCCCAGAGTCCTTTGCTGGTCATCCCTTCAGGGTTTGTTGAAACACTCCTAGAGTGTCAGCCATGCTATTTTTTGTTAAAGTTATCTTAGAGTAATTTTTGGGACTGCACTAGGCAGCTTCCCTAGTGCAGTTAGGCTTATCTGTTTTGTCTGTATTGCCTCTCTGCTGCGATTGTCCTGTCGCCAACGGTGGTCGTCAGGAAATCGTTCTGTCTGTCTGGGGGTACTCACCAGAGCAGCGGTTGCTACTGGTAGCCCCTTCTGTTCATCTGTCTTGCCTGGATCGCACTAGCCCTTAGCGGTAGCGGCTGTGGATCCTTCTGATCTGCTTTCTTGGAGTATAGCTGGAGCAGCGGTTGCTACCAGCTATCTCATCTGTCTGTCTTGCTTGGATCGCACTAGCCCCTAGCGGTAGCGGCTGTGGATCCTTCTGATCTGTGTTCCTGTTCCTGTACCCGGATCGCACTCGCTCTGGCGGAAAGAGCAGTGGATCTTCCCTAGCCTGTTCCTGTACCCGGATCGCACTCGCTCTGACGGAAAGAGCAGTGGATCTTTCCTTTCCTATTCCTGTTTTCCATTTGTCTGTCTTTTCTGATACGAACGCTTGCTGTAGGCTCGGTTAGGTAACCGTTAAGCAAGCGCTTGCGTTCTCTGTTTCATGTTTGTCTGTTGGTGGTTAGTTAGGCGTGCTTGTCTCTGTTGCACTTAACGTGCAGAGATTGCGCTGTAAACGTGTTCGCTGTTGCGAAAGAGTGCGGTGTTCGTGTTTAGTTAGCGTTTGTTATTTTTGTTATTCTCTCATTGTCGTTTGCTGTGCCTTTGCTACTCTTGAGTTCTGTTCTGATCAGCCTTGTGTCACTTCTGGCGATCGCCTTTCTCATGATCGCGTTCTTGCTTTTGTTTCTGTTGATGTGTGTTCACCGTTGCAGGGTCGCAACTAGATTGGTAAACACACATTCATCCTGTGCTCTCTCTCTTGCCCTACCCGGTTGCAATTCGGACACTTCTCATCTGGCATTTGTGGCAGCGCGGAGACCTTGCTCCTCTGCGCTCCACAGCTCCACTTGCGGGTGAGAATTTCCCTCTACTGGTGCTTGCACCAAAGCTGGGTTCCCCCCTTCATACGCTTGTGGAGGATTTCCGCCGTGTCAGCGCACGCCTTGTGCGATGATCACGGAGATTATTCCGCAATCGTTACACTTTTGTTTTCATATACCAGGTTTCACACACACACAATTACAAATGTTTATGTTGCACATAAGATACATTTCTTCTGCTCTCTGTGAGAGAAAGCTCTGCCTGTCTCTGACTGAGCTCTCTGCATTCATAGAGTTAAAGGATACCCGAAGTGACACGTGACATGATGAGATAGACATGTGTATGTACAGTGCTTAGCACACAAATAACTATGCTGTGTTCCTTTTTTTTCATTCTCTGTCTGAAAGAGTTAAATATCAGATATGTAAGTGGCTGACTCAGTCCTGACTCAGACAGGAAGTGACTACAGTGTGACCCTCACTGATAAAAAAAATTCCAACTATAAAACACTTACCTAGCAGAAAATGGCTTATGAGAGCAAGAAAGAGATAAAAAAAGAGTAATTTATTATCACTGAGGGTCACACTGTAGTCACTTCCTGTCTGAGTTAGAACTGAGTCAGCCACTTACATGCCTGATATTTAACTCTTTCAGGCAGAGAAAGAGAAAAAGGAACATAGCATAGTTATTTGTGTGTTAGGCACTCTACATACACATGTCTATCTCATCATGTCACATGTCACTTCGGGTATCCTTTAATGATGAACTGTGAATGGAATCCCCCCTTCCTCCCCTCATAGCTGAGTTTGCCATCAGAATTTACGCAGACTGCCATCAGAAAAGCGTAAAAGGGATTCGAAAACAGTAAACAGAGAGATAAGGATTCAGATGTATACATCAACACTTAGCAGCACTTCACAAACATTTCCTATCTTAATTGAAAAAACATGTCAATCGATAGTGTCCCTTTAAGGATCTCCCATCCATATCTGCACATGCAGCAGAAGCACAATTACCTGCATGCCATGTGACATTGGAAGCTTATGCAAAGATGCTGTCACACAACAATAGAAGAGCCACAAATCAGAGGAGGAGAGGATATGGTGATGAATCAAGTAATTGTGCTTCTGCTGAAGCTGCTCTGCAAATCATGGTTTGGCTGGTGCAGCTACTGCCATTCTGAAGCCCACCATTGAAAAATAGGTTAAGAAGATGTGCAGACAAGGCACACTACACTGATTAAAGAACACCTGAGGCGAAAATAAACTAATGTATCAATCTTCCTTCTCCTAAAAATATTTTTTTAAGATATTCCACAGGTTTTTTTTAAGTTTAAATCTACTTTTTATGTTTCAACCGTTTTATTGTTTTTGCTCAATGACACATTCATTGAAGTATGCCAGAGCTAAAATCTATGAACTATTGACCCCTTTTATCTCTTTACTGCTCTCAGAAGGCATTTTCTGCTAGGAAAGTGTTTTATAGTTGTAATTTCTTATCAGTGAGGGTCACACTGTAGTCACTTCCTGTCTGAGTCAGGACTGAGTCAGCCACTTACATACCTGATGTTTAACTCTTTCAGGCAGATAAATAAATAGTTATTTGTGTGCTAGGCACTGTACCTACCCATGTCTATCTCATCATGTCACATGTCACCTCGGGTATCTTTTAATATGCTGCACCAACTAACAGGAGGACAAGACCACAGGACATAAACAGAGAGTACAGATGACCAGCACTTTTACAGTTTACACCCAGCTCCCAGGAGATGCCCAAAAAGGAGCAAAACTCATATTGATATTGAAAAACATTAGCTTTTCATTCAGGTGAGACTTGTCCATAGGAGCCATTATTAAGCTTGGCTATACAGCCACTGTGAGTACTGTTTCTTTTTTTATTTTATAATATCATTCAAGAGATAAGAATCCAGGAGCAACGTGCCATGTATAACTGTAAAACTTCATAAACTTTAATAAACGTCTTGCGTTAAAAAAAGGGACAGCAGCATAAAGACATAAAGCATATACTTAACATTCAGGAGGCAGTAATGGATGGTGCAGAGGATGGTCGACAATCATTTCGCCCTGTAATAAGGGGTTTCTCAAGACCGTTTTGAAACCGTCAAAATGGTCTCGAGAAAGCCCTTATTGCAGGGCGAAACGATCGTCGACCATCCTCCGCACCATCCATTACTGCCTCCTAAATGTTAAGTATATGCTTTATGTCTTTATGCTGCTCTTCCTTTTTTTAACGCAAGACGTTTATTAAAGGGGTTCTGTCAGGGGTTTCTGAGGAGAAAAACAGACCCTTACCTTGGGCTTCTATCAGCCCCGTGCAGCGGTAATGTCCCACGCCGTCCTCCTCTCATCTGCTGTTCTCCGCAGCCGGCCCCGGTCTAAGCGGCATGGGATCGAACTGCGGCTGCGCTACAGTGGCCGCGCACCCGCTCGCTTCATCGGAAGCTTACTGCGCAAGCGCAGTACAAGGCTCCGTTGTACTGCGCCTGCGCAGTAAGCCTCAGATGACGCGAGCGGAGGCACGGCAACGCGCATTATTCATCTGTGTGACAGACAAATAATAGCCCGGTGCCGGCTGCGGGGAACGGCAGATGGGAGCAGGACGGCGTGGGACATTACCACTGCAGGGGGCTGATAGAAGCCCCAGGTAAGTGGCAGTTTTTCTCCTCAGGAACCCCCACAGAACCCCTTTAAGGTTTATGAAGTTTTACAGTTATACATGGCAAGTTGCTCCTGGATTCTTTTCTATTGAATGAATTTTCCATCTGGAAGTTGCACCACTGTTGAATTTTCCATCTGGAAGTTGCACCGCTGTTGAATTTTCCATCCGGAAGTTGCACCGCTGTTGAGTGTGAATATGGGGTACTGAGGCAGAGGTGTGTACTCGCTCTTCCTTCTTCTAATTTATCGTTTTTTTATTTTATCCAGCAAGATGAGATAGCACTTTTGCAACACCATGCTGCCATGCCACCTAATTTCCAATAAAATTGGGATTCTGTGTAAACCACAATAATTCTGTGATGATTTGCTCAGCTGCCTGTGCAGGCAGGCAGCCCTTTGACCATTGTGTAGGTTTGCATGCTGCAGGACTCTGGAAAGAAGAACTTCTGTCAGTTTTGCAGCTTGTGCTTGCAGAGGAATTTGCATACGTTGTCATGCAAATTGCCTGGCCACATTCATTGGAGGCGTGTACTATAAGTACTATGTCTTTCCCACAATGCTTCGCTGGTCATAAGGATTACGTCCTATGTAACACTCCTGGTGGGGTGTCAGCCTTGCTTTCTGTTGAACATCAGCTTAGAGTAATTCCTGAATCTGCGCTAGGCAGATTTCCCTAGTGCAGTTAGGATTGTATTATCTGTATTGCCTGTTCTGTCTTGTCTTGCCTGTTGCCATTGTCCTGTCCCTATGGTGGTCGACAGGAAATGGTTCTGATCTCTGTTCTTGGAGTATAGCTGGTGCAGCGGTTGCTACCAGCTATCTCTTCTGTTCTGTCTCCTGGGATCACGCTAGCTACTTTTCGCTAGCGCTGGGGATCCTTCTGTTCTGTCTTCTGGGATCGCGCTGGCCACTTTTCGCTAGCGCTGGGGATCCTTCTGTTCTGCTACTCTGTACCTGGATCGCGCTAGCCACTTTTCGCTAGTGCTGTGGATCCTATCTCTCGCTTGTCCCTGTTTTCGTGTGTCTGTCTTGTCTGCTATGCTTGCTGGAGGCTCGGTGAGGTAACCGTTAAGCAAGCGCTCGCGTCCTCTGTTTCATGTTTGTCTGTTAATGGTTAGTTAGGCGTGCTTGTCTCTATTGTGCTTATCACGTGGAGACCGCGCATAACCGCGTGCACTGTTGCGAATGAGTGCGGTGTTCGCGGTTAGCTAGCGTTTGTTATTTTCCGTATCTCCTCATTGTTTTATTTGCTGTGCCTTTGCTACCCTCGTATTCTGTTCTGATCTGCCTTGTGTCATGTCTGGCGATCGCACCTCCCGCGATCGCGTTCCTATTTCATATCTGCTGTTGTGTGTGCGCGGTCGCGGGGTGGCGACTGGATTGGCGCACACACATACAACTTGTCCCTTTGCTCATTTTCATTTGCAATCGCCTCTCTTGTGATTGCGTTCTGCGCTTCGTACAATTCCTGTCTGGCATTTGTGGAGGTACAGAGGATTGGTTCCTCTGCACTCCCCAGCGCCATCTGCCAACAGGAATTTTCCCTCTACAGGTAGCACCTTTTGCTGGGTGCCTGCAATTACACGCTTGTGGAGGATTTCCGCCGTGTCAGAGCACGCGTTGTGCGCTGATCACGGAGAAAGTTCCACAATCGTTACAAATTCAGTATAATGCAATGAGAAATCAGAAATGTAACTAGGACAGGGATTGTGAAAAGATTTAAAAGCAAAGGATCTATTTTATTTATTCATTTAAGTATTTTTATAGCGCCAACATATTACGCAGCGCTGTACAGAGTATATAGTCTTGCCACTAACTGTTCCTCAGAGGGGCTCACAATCTAGTCCCTACCATAGTCGTATATCTATATATGTATGTTGTAGTGTATGTATGTACCATAGTCTAGGGCCAATTTATTTAGGGGGAAGCCATTTAACTTAGCTGTATGTTTTTTGTATGTGAGAGGTAACCGGAGTGCCCAGAGGAAACCCACGGAGAGAACATACAAACTCCTTGAAGATGTTAACCTTCCTGGGATTCGAACCGGGGACCCAGTGCTGCAAGGCGAGAGTGCTAACCACTACGCCACCATGCTGTCTATGTAGCTTTGCTGAGGGCACCTGGAGAAAATTTCCCTACGTAGTTTCGGGCAACTAAATATTAAATCTGAGCTCTGAAAGACAGAGTCGGGACAAGGTCCTCCAGCACCCAATGCTGAGACATCAAAGTGCGCCCCTCCATCCCTCCCACCCCAGTCGTCACACACTGATTGCTATTAGAGTAAGATTAACCCCAAGGGCCGCCAACACCTTCATCTCTAGTAATCTGGATTGCAGTCACTGACATGTATCCACTTTTCTTATTTTTCTCTGCTTCAAACACAATAGGGGGATGATATCTGAGGGAGTTGTGCGCCCCCTCCTACACTGCGCCTTGAGGCTGGAGCCTCTCTCGCCTCTGCCTCGGCCTGGCCCTGTGAGGACACAGTCATTTGACTTCAACCCATCAGCACCAGCACAGGAAGTGAATACTGGGCTGATAAAATGTAATGAAAAATGCAGTGTTGTCAAGAACCACATGTTGAAAGGAATACTAGAATATTGTGAGCAAAGACTGTTTCTACTCTAGTTTGAATCCCTCAGGTCCAGTTTGACCAGACCTGAGTGTGCAACTCCTTCTCAATCTGTTGACAAACCCCTGCTGGAAATGATAATCATCTCTGCCCAAGCTGCAGTGTACAGTTGCATAAGTATACTGACAGTCAAAGTAGGACTTATCATACAAGGGATACGTTGTCACCATTGGTGAGCTTATGTATTAAATTCAAGCAAAAACCCTGTTTGTTTGGTTTTTTTCTGGTTTTTGTTTTTTTGCTTTGTTTTGGAAAGATGTAGATAGGCTTGTTTTTATACAGAGTTCCGTTTTTGTTTTTTTGTTTCTTTGTTTTGTTTTTATGTGCATAATATAGCTTTTTAGTACATACTGTTTATACAGTATATAACCCCCGTTTTTAAGCAGAATCCAGTAGACAGTCCGTGTCTTTTACTTCCTGTTTAGTGCAGTGATGATGGTTGGCTAAAACATGGTGGGTTCACTTAACTTGCAGCACTGTAGAATAATTTGCAATGCACAAAAATGTCTAAAATCACAGTAACTTTTACAAAAGCATCAAATAACATGTTAAGCAACAAATGTTTTATTTGAAATGAATGAATGAAATAAATAATTGCAAAATGAATAAATAATGATCTTCATAAATACTAATATAACTTATTATATTATTATAAATTAAATAAGGCCACTGAAGATTGTCTGAAATGCTTGATCATGTACAAATCCAGAAAAGATCAAAAAAGGAAAAACAAAAATTATGAATGATAAATATAATGTTCTTGTTCTTGTAACATGTCATCTGCTTTCCAATATATGTTCATGAGTGGCTTATGAGATATCTATATTTACATTGTTAGTTTGGTTCAAAAAAACACATTTGTCCATTAAGTCCATCCAGTTCAGCTGTTGTGACTCACCAGCTAAAAGGGGTGTGGCTGGTGGCACCCCGGAGGGAAATAACAAAAAATATTTGAGAACATCTTTCCTGAAGCAAAATTGCAACTCTTAAATACTGCTGAAAATAGAAAGAGGATATCTTAAAAGAATGAGTAAGAGGTAGATCTGTGTAGCTTAGTCTGTTACAGTGATAGTCTATCATAAACACTCAAGCCATTTGTAAGAAAGTTCCAAAATTCATTGATAACCAGGCATGGTCGGAAGAGCCAATTTCCGATTCCGCGGTAATTCCGCATACCGCCACTATCGAAATTCCGCTACATTCCGGTGGAATTCCGCTACATTCCGCTACATTCCGCGGTATTCCGCCACGTGCACTTTCTGTATTTTTAAACGGACTTCCGTAATTTTTAACCGGATTTCCGTAAATTTAGGAGGAAATACTCAATCGCTCATTTGAAATATCTATTGTTAATAAAGTTGATTTGTATTTTGTAAATTTGGATAAAAAAATGTTGAAACCGTTATTTTAGCGCGGTAACTTTCCGCTGATTATGATTGGTCAACTCATTCCGCATCTCCTGATTGGTCAATTCATTCCGATTCCGATTTTGCCGGAATTCCGAATTCCGGATTGCAAATTCCGAATTCCGTGGAACCATGCGGAAACCCCAATTCTGGCGGAATTTCAGAATTTTAGCTTCCGCGGAATTCGGAAGCCCATGCCTGTGATAACACATGAAGCATTGCTGTGGTAGCAGTCATTGTTCAATACTTTTGCATGGTTTTGTTTCTGCAGCAAAGTTTTGTCCATTTAGCTAACTGTAGTAGCCAAGCACTGTGTGACGTTTATGATATGGAGTGGTTGATCAATTGAGGTCTTGGAGTATCGATCTGTAAAATAAAATAAAAATAAATGAAATTCATATTGTGATCTAAATGTGGCCACACGCCATACAATAAAACAATCTAAGTTTACAGCTGTTTGATAAAAAAAAATCATTTGTACGAAAAAATTAATAGTTTGGGATTTTTTTTTAATTTGTTTGTGAAATCTGATTAAATTTCCTATTTTTTCTCTATTTTAGTTGATCAAGAGTGGATGATTTTTCCTATCAGTTTTTATGAAAATTTAATGGTGTAGGGTAGATTGTCAATTTCTTAAAGCGGAATATAACCCTGCATTTCAACTTTGCTCTAAAACATTATTTACAGTATATTATATGCAACCAGCATTTTTTTTTTTACTAGACCAGCATTGGAAGGGTTACACAGAGCTTTAAAGTCCCTAGAGATTTCTGCAGATGCATCCGAACTTGAGTTAGATACTTTTTGTTTACAAATATGTGTTTATTGTGACTCATCTCTCTCACTGAGAAGGAGCTTGGAGGACAGCCAAAGAGATGTATCTATTGATAAACAGTTACACACTAACTAAATAGAATGTAACTATCTGAATGTCTGCACGGAACTTAAAACCTCTGTGTTTAACCCTTCCAATGCTGGTCTAGTAAAAAAAAAAATGCTTTTTGCATATAATATGCTGTAAATAATGTTTTAGAGCAAAGTTGAAATGCAGGGTTATATTCCGCTTTAATGAATAGACCTAAACAATGTTTAAGCCTTTTCAATATACAGTATATATATATATATTTTATAATTGGAGAAAAATTGATCACGCGTATGTTGTACATCGATCAGATACAATCAATCAGAAAAAAATGATTGTAATTCTCAGATTATCCTATCCATCTCTCAAGGTTGTCCTATTGTCTCCTCTCTTGTACTATTCCAGGCACAAAACTTGGAAACATGAAATTTGGGCACTGGAGAGCAAAGGGAATTTAGGCACTGCCATAGGCACGCATACCATTATCGGTGACAGTAGGAAACTTGGACACCGAAGGCACTCAATAAATATTGGGCACCCCAGCTGCCAGCTATGAAAATTGCATCTACTCGTCAATTTTACCTGTCGATATCTGGCAGATTTGAACACAGTAATCGAATCTACTAAAATTTGATGCTGCAACTTATGCCCAATTAAATTCCATCTGTAATTGATTGATATGGTTGATAGTGGAGGAAAGAAAATGATGCTCAATCACCAGATTGAACGCCTCGTTCAATCTGGTGACAACCGACACAACTGGTAGAAGATGACAATATTATCTGCTGACAACAGCCTAATAGGCCTACAATATGGAAATGTAGAAATGTTGCTATTCTTACCATTACATAAGGGTTTACATTCTCCAGAGAGGGATGGAAAGTTCTGCTGCCTGATCCAGAACCTGAAACAGACCCAGATGATGGAAGGACAATGGATCCAGCATCATTCTCACAAGCTATCTCTAGGAAATGATTGATAGCAGTGAATCCACCCTCTGTGGCACTGCTGGAAGAAGAATCATCAAAATCCCATTCATTCAAGACGGCTTCCATGTCTGCCAAACTATAACACAAAACAATTTTCTAATAAATTTAAAAGAGACAGACTTGTTTAAAAAATTATGTTAACGTTTTAAATTCCACAAACTGTTTTATAAAACTATTTCTAAATTCTTTGCAACAAAAGAATTTCCATGTGGAAGCAGTTCACATTTATCCAGCTAAACAAGCAACACAAGTTATATTTAAGTCCGTACACACGCCGGACTGGAGGCAACGACGGGTCTGTCGTCACCTCCCGCTGGGTGGGCGTTCCAACGACAGTCCAGCGTGTGTACGCACTGTCGGCGGACTGATACGGCTGTTTCTGAGCGATCCGCCGGGCGGATCGTTCAGAAACAGCCATATCAGTCTGCAGACAGACTGTACACACGCCGGACTGTCGCTGGAACGCCCACCCAGCGGGAGGTGACGACGGACCCGTCGTTGCCTCCAGTCCAGCGTGTGTACGGACCTTTACTCTTGTTTTCTCATTTTGCATTTATTGCTTGTGTTGTTTATGTTAGTCCAGATAGAGATTGGCAAAATGACTTCCACAGTTTGGAATTACAGGATACCTGAAGTTAGAGGAATATGGAGGCTGCCATATTTATTTTCTTTTCAATAATACCAGTTGTCTGGCAATGTATTCTAAATTATTCTATGGTGTTTTTTCATTGTCCTAGCTTTCCTTTCTACACTTTCCACATGTTCCTTAGACAGTTGGAATAGATCTATATAAAATGTACTGATTCTCTTAGAACCAAAAAAATAAAATAAAAATAAAACAGGGGTGGATGTGCTCAAAAACAAAATAAAGAGAGGAAATCTTGCCTCTTCAGATGAATAACACCGAGGTGGTAGAAAGCTTTTAACCAAGCACAATTGTTAGTATGACAACCCATTTCACGGGCTCTTACCCACTTTTACAGGGCAATTATAACAACAAGTGTAAAGCATGGGTCCCTCTGTTTGTTTTTGTTGCATATCTTACTCCTCTTTGGAGGTGTTAACTTAATCATTTGATTACTGTAAAGACCATCAGGAAAGTGACCGTCCAGTTCCTGTCTAGACCTGGAGAACTGAGCGGGGACGGTTATTTCCTTGTAGGCTTATACGGTGGTTGCAGGGAGTATTATAATTTACAATACATACCACCCCCAAGTAGCTTAAAGGGAAACTCTGACCAAGAATTGAACTTTATCCCAATCAGTAGCTGATACCCCCTTTTACATGAGAAATCTATTCCTTTTCACAAACAGACCATCAGGGGCGCTGTATGACTGATATTGTGGTGAAACCACTCCCACAAGAAACTCTGAGGACTGTGGTACTCCTGGCAGTTTGTTGTCTGTGAACCTTGTTGCATTGTGGGAAATAGCTGTTTACAGCTGTTTCCAACTGCCAAAAAAGTATGCAGCAGCTACATCACCTGCCAGCAGTAAAAATGTCATCATGTAATAAATGTCAGAATGTAAATCAGGGATTTAAAATATTTTACAATGAGCAAACACTGACTAGATCATTTATACATAATTATTGTAAAAATGAAGCACTTTTGTATTACATTATTTTCACTGGAGTTCCTCTTTAACTATATTGCATCATTGGTCTCCCCTCTCATTCAACGTTGACCAGGGTTGGCTAAATCACTAGAACCACTTTTTCCTTACAAGTTCACATCTGTCAGTGGCTTCCTAAACTTTGGACTATCTAGATTCTAAAGAAAATGTGTCTTTTTTTAGTTGCTGTGCATACAATAGTCTTGCTTCATCTGTGACTGAGACCATGGTTAACTCAGTTTCACCCAAACATAACTTTTTTTTAACCACCTTCTGCAATATGGACATTTATAAATGTTACATTGGTGCACCGTTAGTGCAAATAGGACATTTGCATAAGCCTACACATGCATGTGTGCTTTGCCTCATGCATCAACATTTATTCCCTTTGGGCAATAGCATCAAGTGGTTAAGCAAGATAAGTACAACTGTCTGCTATCTTAAAAAAGAGATCACATTAACTACCTAACGACTGCCTCACGCCAACGGGCATGACCGCTTCGGCAGCCCCAGGACCGCCTAACGCCAATTGGCGTCAAGTCCTGGAGCAGGGGTTTCCCAGGGAACGGCCGCGCGCATGCCGGATTTGTAAAGCTCCTGTACTGAATGCAATCAAATGTTATCATATTCTTAACCCCCACCCTGCTTTTTGCTTGCCATCCTAATCCTTTCTATTTCTAGACTTGAACCTTTTGCCTGCCTTCTCCATGTGATAGACCATGCTGATTTAATCAGTTTTTGCTCTGGGCTACATATCCTACCTAGGCCACTGGCCATCATTTTTAACATACATAGCTTCCCCTTATTTACTGTCCTATCCCTAAAACCTTTAGACTGTAAGGTATTTTGGCCAGGGCCACCTTCCCCTTTCACCTTCCACCTTTCACCTTTCCCTAAACAATGCTGTGTAATTTGTGTGCATACCTCAAACCCTTGTGTAAAAAAATATGTTGTTGATTTGTTCACTGACTCATATATACTTGTATTGTTTACTTTGTATTCTTATACCCTGTATTCTGTTGTACAATAGAGCCATTTACTGACACAGAATTCCTAAGGTACTGCTGGTAGCAGTGACAATACATTTCCACAGTACTTAGATCACTATTCTAATATCACTGTTTTTGCAACAGTTCTACTTACTTCTTTTTAGCATATTTTCTCCTTCGACACAAAAGGACAGCCAGTGACACAATGATGATGGCAAATATAGCAAGGCCACCAGCCAATCCTCCATAGGCCCAAGCTTTACTGACAGCCGTTTGACACTGGTGTCCCATATACCAGAACTGATCGGAGGTCTCACAGCTAGGAGAAAACAAGAGAAAGGAAAAGTGTAAAAAGAATCCGAAGCTCAGAATTCCAAGCTCAGAACAGTCAAATGGCTCCATGCAAACACTCGATATAATGGAAACTGTTTAGTAATCATAAATATCAGTATGTATCGTTTATTGAGATCTGCTAGTTACTCTGTCCTCTCCGACCTGCAGCTCACCTGCAGCCTACACTGCCATAGTCATTTATGAACTATCATTACTGCAGGAACAATAGTTCTAATGTTTCTTATGCATACATGAGCTTCAGCAGGATCATTCGAGTCTAGGCCTGGCTCTGAATGAAATACTGAAAGGGACATAGAGAAAAGAGGATGGACCTTCACATGTCAAAAATGCATCTGGGAGCAGATAGCTTATGAACTTGAAGGGTAAGGATGTGCGAATGTGTACTTACTAAGTAGCAGAGGACTCTCATGAGCCCTTAGAACTTTTAGTCATAATCTCTGTATCATAATGCACTAGTGACCAGAAAAAATGGCTTTAGATGTGCAGTAGATGTAAAAATCTCTGAAAGTAGAGAAGTAATAAAGGAGAGCGCCACTTAATGACTGAAGAACTTACTAGCATTCGGGTCCATTCTTGTTGACCAGGCATTGCCCCGTATTGCAGTTTATGAAATGCTGGTTGGTCTTACTGCAATTGGTCACACACATAAATTCTTTGTTGGGGTTTAAAACACCGTAAAAATATTGACGGTAATCACTTGGAATAGTATCCACTGTAGAACAAAGGCCTGCAAAGTAAACGTCAATGTATTATAAAAGAAAATAAATTGAAAAAGTAAAGCATAAAATAATATTACAGAGGCAAAATTATTGCTGCTAAATCAATTGAAAGTTACTGTCATAGATTTTAAAGGGATTAGCATAAAGGGATTAGGGATTAGAAGTATTTGCAATAAATTTATCTGAGATCTAAGTTTATATCTCAGGGTGTCTGTTAACGATGTAATCCCACAGCTGACCAATAGTTTCTGATCATTGTTATGACCAAGAAGAAATATTGGTTGTGCCCACGAAGTGTCAAAAACCTGCTAACCAATTTGATCAGATTAGTAGAATAGAATCATTTTTCATAATGATAATTGAAAACAATTGATGGCCCATGGGATTATATTAACCTCTTTGGCAGTATGGGCAAGCTCAGCTCATCCATGTACGCCAAGGAGGATTGCTCAGCCCCTGGAGGGTCTTTTTACTTACTTTTTTTTAGAACATGTAGCTAGCACTTAGCTAGCTACATGTTCTGACCGATCGCCCTTCGCTACCCGCCAATCGGCCGTGATGCGCCACTAAAGGAGCTGTCCCCCCAAAACGCCTAGCGCACGTCATGACATCATGTCCGATCATCACCATGGCGACGGGAGAAGCAATGATAGGAAGCCACGCTTCTCGCGGGATCTCGGGCGCATAAGTATGGCCGGCGGGGATTGGGAGGGTGGATGAGGACGTGGACGGCATGGCGTACTGCTGTAGCTAGCAATACGCTAGCTACAGCAAGATAAAAAATATTTAACAAAAACGGTAATGTGTACTTATGTACGCATTACCCAGAATGCCAGGGAGGTTAATAGCCACCTTTAGATGATAAAAAAAAGTCCTCTTGGCTGGATAGCATTTCATATTTGAAGGAACGTATGCTAAAGAAGATTAAATGATCCACCCATCCCAATGTACATCTCTAACACTAGTTTTATGCAGAATGTACTTGGCACATATATATATGCTAAACATGTTTAGTTTGCTTGTTTATCACCACTGGGTGAACTGGGACCACTGCAACTTAGATCTGTTTTTAGTTTATCCATTATTCGAAGGGTACCTGAAGTTACATGTGACATTATGTGATACATGTTTTTATGTACAGTCCCAGTTCTACATTGAGTTAAGACATGTTTTGTTCTCACTTTAAAGGTTAAGTATTTAGGGCTCTAAATGACAATTTCTCTGCAGTCAGACTGCAGTTTAATGGTAGCATAACTTTCTCTGATAACTAAATTGAGGTTGTAAAACTCTGTATGGCTAAGAAAAACACATCTGAGCATAGGGAACAGTTAACAAGTCCAAAAGTTCAAGATTGTCTGTAGGGGAGCACAGTGGAATTAAAAAAAAAAAAACTGCTGTAATGTACCTATGATTTTTAAAAGGTAGATTTTAAACTTAGAAAATGTGAGCATGGGATTTCAGGGAAGTCCTATTTAGAAGTATGGCTATAAATACAATTGTAATGTAGAAATAATCACACCAAGGACACCAATATGTACTAAAATGATCAAACACTGTCACAGATGGGCAGATTACATGATTGAGAGCCTGTGCAGAAAGTGATCACTAAGTAGGTGTGTCTTCAGATGAACAGCTCAGACTGGGGGAAATGTGTAAAGTAAACTAAACAGTGTGCTGCACTTCAGCTAGCAAGTCAGCCTATCTTAAAGGAAACCTGAAGTCACTGAAAAAAGGCTGTTTAACTTACCTGGGGATTCTACCAACCCTCTGCTATTTGTCATGGCGTGGGCAGAAGGAAACTAGGGGGGGGGGGATCAGCAAAAGCACCAGATGAGTTAAATTGCCTTTTTTTCAATTACGAAAGGTTTCCTATAAATATTATGTCTGAAAAATCCTAGCTCAACACAAACTAAAATTAAAAGATCATTTTTAAAATGGAAAATTATTAAGGTACATGTGTATCAATTATATATGTCACATATTTTTATTGAAAGTTTGTCTGATTAGTGTTCCTTTAAATTAATGAAATATAGGTGATAAAGCAACTTAACTTACCCGACAAATCCATATCTTGTCTACTGATTGTTGCTTTGCTTGAATTGAAGCATAAAATGCCTGGCATCAGAGAGAATTATGGTTAGTTGAAATACTAATCCAGGATATTGTAATAGAAAACAAGTTGTTTTGGTCTGTGTTGGGTTAAATAGATGAAGCAGATCGTTGTTAGGAGTAATTTTTAATCAAAATGAATTCTTATCTAATTTGGAAAAAAGCAAAGGGCAGGCATCAATATTGCTCATACATTTATGCTTGGAAAATGACTTCTCTGAGAGACTGAGAGATGGAGGACTAACTACTGAAAGAGTATATATTTTTGTGGCAAGAGGGGACCCTGGGCTATGGATGGAGGTCCAATAAGCAAAGGTGAGGCTGACCATACTACCCACACTAATAAATGGTCACCAAGGAGTCAACCTGATGGACCAGGATCCACCAAATGCTGGTGGAGTCCCAGATCTTCTTCTGCTTTGTAGGCACAACTACACACCTCCCCCCCCCCCCAACACAGGCATCCTTTCATAGCAGATATTGCCCTGGACAAACTTATTATGAATGGAGGGAGTCATGGTGACCACACTATTACAGGAGGGGAACATGGTGGCCACTAGGGATGGCAATGCTTAGGAGAGCTCACGGAGATGCATGTGATCAGTTTGATCAGCTGATAAATGTAAAAGGCTCTGATTTGCTGGCCATGATCATGTGCTAAACAAGGAAGTCAGCACAGCAAATCAAAACCTAACAAATCTATCAGCCAATCAAACTGATCACATGCTGATCACATGTTTCTACACAAGTTTTCCTAAGTATTGACATCCCCAGAGGCCACACTTGTTACAGAACCCCAAGTAGATGAGGCCACAGGGCAGCATAAAAAGGAAGTGTTCCCATAAAAGGGTGGTCACACATGATATATATAGGTAGGCCCCTGGCTGCCAGTAGATATCCTAGCCTTCAGTATATTCTCAAAGCTCATCTGACAGCATTTAAATTACTCCTTAAAAACCAAATAGATGTGCCTTCATGCCCTCATGGCCAGTAATTACATAACCACAGCAATATCACAAAGAATATAATCCAATAATAAACTAATCATAGACTTTTAGCAAACCAGGAAACCATTTATCAACTCAATGCATGAAGGTGATACAATTGAACAATCATTGGCCAATCAAAACTGAAGGTATGTACCAGGCTTTAAAACCTTGTTCACACAATCAGCAGTGCTGCTAATGTCAGTAGACATGGAGCATTGCAGCCCTAAATAGCCCTAAAGTGAGGGAGTCAAGCTATATATCTCATCTGGGCCAGCAATAAAACTGTCACTTGTTAAAATACTTGAAATAGGCTGACAATAAAAATGTAAACAGAAATAATGATGATGAATGCTAAGCACATGACACATTAAACCAGTGTATATGTTTGAAGAAAAAAAAAAGAAGAAAAAATTGTATAGGGAGCACTAAGCTGGTGCAAAAATATATAATTTATTCATATAGCTTAAATGGTATCAAAAACGGCCAATAACACACAGGACACAGACTAACACATATACCCTCCCATAAAAACAAGGCTGCAACATCCTAACTACTGGGAAAAATGTATTGAACTGGAGTGCACTCCCATTTAGTCCAAAACATGCATGCAATACGAAAAAGATTCCTTTCTTCAGGCCCAGAGTAAGGTATGTCCAGGAACAACCCCAGCAGAATCACCTATGTTTCAGCACATCACCCGTGTGTAAAACATTAGTATATACACGCCTCTACAGTGATCTGTATACGCTTCTCATTACAGACGCAATCCGAGCGTCTAACCTCAACCCCATATGTGGCCAAGCCAAAATGCAACTCTGAAGAAGTCACGTGGGTCGTGACGAAACGCGTCACGTGACAAGCCGCTCTACCCGGAAGCAGACCTCGCATCCATCACCCGTGCCTCCGCATCTCTTCCTCCCCCCACCAACCAGCATGAACTAAAAGTACACGCACCTATATGGATCTCCGTTACAGCACCGCCACACGCTGACACGCCGACCTGTTGGTCGGGCCTGCATCAAGCTGTTGTCTACTGCAGGAGGTTACGTGAGTTGCATTTTGGCTTGGCCACATATGGGGTTGAGGTTAGACGCTCGGATTGCGTCTGTAATGAGAAGCGTATACAGATCACTGTAGAGGCGTGTATATACTAATGTTTTACACACGGGTGATGTGCTGAAACATAGGTGATTCTGCTGGGGTTGTTCCTGGACATACCTTACTCTGGGCCTGAAGAAAGGAATCTTTTTCGTATTGCATGCATGTTTTGGACTAAATGGGAGTGCACTCCAGTTCAATAAATTTTTCCCAGTAGTTAGGATGTTGCAGCCTTGTTTTTATGGGAGGGTATATGTGTTAGTCTGTGTCCTGTGTGTTATTTGCCGTTTTTGATACCATTTAAGCTATATGAATAAATTATATATTTTTGCACCAGCTTAGTGCTCCCTATACAATTTTTTCTTCATGTTATTCAACTTTTATGGGTGAGACTAGCCTACCTGGGTTGATATCCTGTACCCTCTCTTCTTTATTATCAGTGTATATGTTTACTTTTGCTTTTATGTTATTTTTTGGTATACCATTAACTCACCTTCAAGCAATATATCTGATGT
The DNA here is from genome assembly GCF_040937935.1 of Hyperolius riggenbachi. Lineage (NCBI taxonomy): Eukaryota > Metazoa > Chordata > Amphibia > Anura > Hyperoliidae > Hyperolius > Hyperolius riggenbachi. The sequence continues at coordinate 48,625,267 of NC_090648.1, forward strand.
GCAGTTTCTTTCACTTAAAACTTTGTAAATGGTGTCCACAGACTTGGCATATTGCACCACAATGTCCTTGGAATCGACCCTTAAGTACACATCATGATCAACACGAATGCTTCCTTTACTGTAAATAGAAAACAACACAACATAAAGTACACTGCATAGTTTGATATGCTAATATACTCAAAAATTGTTTTTACTAATCTTGCTTTCATTTTAATAATTACTACTTGTTGGTTGGGTGCTAAAAAGGATATAAAAGAGTAGGGAAAACAATTAAAAGATATATCATGTAAAAAAATAATAATAAATTATAAAGTCTTGTGAATCAACCCCAATTTGCCTTAAATCTTTGTCTGCCTGATCCACAACAAATCAATTACCCAATACAGATTAACCACCTTAGCGGTAATCTCAAGTCAGACTCGGGACAGAAATCCGCAGCTCAGAGTGGTAATCCCGTGCCTGAATGAGTTTTATGCAGGAGTTGCTGCAGATTTCTCTGATGTATGTTTTTTTTTTTTTTTCTTGCTGTTAGGGTCTTCAATCTTGTGAAAAAATGTCACGACTTTTAGACCCTGAATCCGGAAAAAATCATAACGCCAGGGAGGTTAAGAGGCTAATATTTACCTGGACTGCAAAATCTCAAAAGAGACATCGTATTTGAAATAAACAGTTTATAAGCTTACATGTTACAGAGTGTAATCACCAGTTCTGTATTTTGTATCAGTGTCCATATTTTATGTATATCATTGTCTGTATCATTATGCATCCCTTGTTTGTTTTCCTACTTTGTTATATGTTAGCGCTTTATAAATAAATAATGATGTAGCTATAATATATAATATATATGTATGAAGGAAAACAGTTTTTACTATCTTTTTAGAAAGGAGTTGGCTACAGTAAGGGTGGCTAAGTGTGGAATACTTTACCACAGAAAGTTATTATAACAAATTCTATATCTGCATTTAGAGGAAGTTGGGGTGCTTTCCTTGCACTGAAGGACACCCACGGCTATACTAGGTAATTTCCAGTGGTGTTGATCTACTGTTATTATCTGACTTTCATCTGGAGTTCAAGTCTAATAATCTCAAACCTCGGAAGAGGTTTTTTTTTTTTTTTTTTTGCCTTTCTCTGGATCAGTTGGAATATGTGTAGGTCCAGGACAGTGATGCATCAATTTTGAATTTATTTATTGTGGTTGAACTTGATAGACAGATGTATTTTTTTCTACTGAACTAACTATACAAACTATATTTATAAAAACTTTGGCAATAAAAAAAGAAACTTCACCTACCTGAGTCAAGTTTTGAATATTTATTTAGTTACTGTTACCTATTTCTTCAAAATATATGGTTTGAAATGAGAGTACCAGGTACAAATAGCTCTACATGTTTTTTTTTCAATATAGACTTTTCTTTATTAAAGCAGACCCAAACCAAACATTTTTTTTAATTACAAATATTTAGTTGCACCACTCTGACACATACAAAGATAAACAAACACTCCTTCAAGCCTATGAGCATTTCAGTGCATGCTTGTCACCCTTCTCTTTTCATAACTAGAGTTATACAGGTGGCAGCCATTAGCAATTCCTCCTTTGTCGGATCCCTTCTACTCCACCAGTTTGCCGGATTCTGTCCCGTCAATATGAAAGGAAGGGGGGGGGGGGTTCCTCCAATAAATGTAAAATATTTTATATTTGTCATCATGCAGCTGGAAAAAGCTGCTATTTATTATTATAATTTAGAAAATAGATTTTATTTCTGAAATCTTGTATTTTTAATTTGGGTCCACTTTAACAGCCAACTGACATGCAATGCTAAATAGAAAACTCCATGACCAAAAATAAACACTAGAGATGGTCAATAAGATGCTGATAATTCAAGCTTATGCAGAAATTTCAAGGACATTATATGCAGCTTGGAGTTTGACCATTAATGGCCAGTCATAATCAGAAAGTGCATGTTATTGGCTTATTTCAAAGTTAAATATAATTTACATTGAATTTGCTTGTGAGAAAATTATTTGCATCTTGTTACTCCCTCTAGTAAGTACCAGCGGTTACAAAATGCATTGTTTATGTAGCATTGTCTCTCTTTAGTTGCTTGTTGTTAACCACAGTATCCAACTCTACAGTATATCAATGTCCTTTGTGACGTCATCTAAACCACGTGGATGTACTGTAGATATACATCTTGTAACTGAAGCACAACTGTGCATGGTTGGGCATTGCTCCTGTCCTGTGCACCACCTCTGCTGCAGCACAAATTGGTGAAAGGGAATATATGTTCCCTGAGCCAATAAGATTGATTCTTACCATTAAAAATACTTTTTTTTTCTCCGATCATACTGAAAAATACACACTTTAGCATTATTTCAGAATCAAATATCTTCACTATAAATTGTGACAGTAACATAATCTAAGTGATAAAGGGTAGAAATAGCCAAACAAAATGTGTGTTTTTTATCTACAGTAACATTTTTTTATATACTGGAATTGGTAAAACTGAGCAATCATGATTTTTTTTTGTTTGTTTGTTTGTTTTTTTCTCTTTTTTCCTAGTTTTCCCATCAAAATGCATAAAAAAGAACATTGTTTGGGGGGGGGGGGGGGGATGCCATAACATGAAAGCCTAGTTTCTCTTAAAAAAAACAATATATACATCATTTAGGTGTCATACCTATGGATAAAGTTATTGCTGATTAAATAGGGACATAGCTAAAATGTCAAAATAAGTCTGGTCCATAAGTGGGAAACAAGGTCTGGATGCAAAGTGATTAAACATTGAAAGACTGAGAGACTGTACAAAGTTGGATTTGAGAGTTGAGTTAGGACATACTGTACAATGTAAAGCAGCATGTAGCATTCACACCTTCAAAGACATTCTTTTTTCATGATACCGCACAGAAAATACACATTTTTAAATTGTCTTTACTGTTCATCTTTATCAGGAATATCCAGAAAATGAAGGTTTTTTTAAAAGTCAAAATATAAACAGAGGTTGTCTTACCTAATTGATTTTATTCCGACCTGTTCAAAATCAGGTATGCTCAATTTATAGACGTTATTCATCTGTACGGTAACAACAAACACAATTGTTAAGAAAAAGTCCAAATCTGAGCAAGATGTTATGGCAATCTATTGATTATTCCATATTACTTCATTTAATCTTTAACATATGTTATAATAAATGTTTTATAGAAAACTAATATAACAATAAACACATATTTATGTAAAAAAATGTAAATTATATCTGCTGCTATAACATACAGTAAAACTAAGATAGAGTTCACAATGTGATATTACATATAACAGTAATTATAGACTCTCTGATGTTTGATTGAATCAAACAATTTTTAACATAAATTAAAGTGAACCAGAGACAAAGCACCCTGACAGGGGCGTAACTGTCCCCCTGCAGGAATTTTAGCGGGCCCCCCTGACCCCCTTGGGCCCACATATGTCCGTTTTGGGGGTGCAGGAGGCCTCGAAGCATGAGGGGAGAGTTTTGCATATCAGCGGGGAGTGGGGATGGTCCCCCCCCCCTCCCTCACCTCGGGCTCTCCCCTCCTGCATCTATCTGAATGACAGCAGCGGCGGCAGCAGCTATAATTACCTCCATTCACCACCAGAGGTCTCCGATCTGCAAGGGCTTCACATTACTTCCTGTTAAAACAGGAAGTAATGTGAAGCCCTTGCAGATCGGAGACCTCCGTATGAATGGAGGTAATTATAGCTGCCGCTGCTGCTGCCCCTTAGATAGATGCAGGTGGGGAGCGCAGAGGGGATAGCCCAAGGTGTGCGAGGGGGACCGTCCCCCCTCCCCACTGATGTGCAAAGCTCTTCCCTCATGCTACGACCCCTCCTGTCCCCTCCAAAATGGTCGTGAGCGGGCCCCCCCGCGGGGGCAGGGGCTGCTTCCCCTATTGTTACGCCAGTGCACCCTCATGTATTTCACCATATATATCAGTGGGAACATTAGAGAAAACACTTACCCTGCTTTCTGCTTCATCCTTCACTGCTGAGCCTGCTTGTTATCAGCCCTGATAAAATCCCCGACTGAGCATTAAGTCTGGCATTGCTCAGGAATCCTAGCCAAGTCTGTCTTCTCTGATGTCCTATCAAGCCCGAGCCCACCCCCTTCTGGCTCTGCTATAATGACTCAGCTATAATGATTCCTGAGCAAAGCCAGACTGAATGCTCAGTCGGGGATTTTATCAGGACTGATAATAAGCAAGCTGAGCAATGAAGGATGAAACAGAGAGCATGGTAGGTGTTTTCTCTAATGTTCCCACCGATATATATGGTAAAATACATGAGCGTGCCTCCTCCTCTCTGGTTCACTTTAAAGGTAGCCGATGGCCCGTAGCATGATGAGATAAACACCTGTATTAGTATAATAATAATAATAATCTGAACATTTGTATAGCGCTTTTCTCCTGTTGGACTCAAAGCGCTCAAGAGCTGTAGCCACTGGGACGCGTATAAGTGGCAGCCCCTGCAGTGTTAGGGAGTCTTGCCTTGAACTCCTTACTGAATAGGTACTGACCCTAGCCAGGATTTGAATCCTGGTCTCCCACATCAAAGGCACTATCCAGCCGCCCTAAAAAATAACATTTATATTGCACTTTTCTCCTGGCGGACTCAAAGCGCCAGAGCTGCAGCCACAAGTTCATGCTCTATAGGCAATAGCAGTGTTAGGGAGACTTGCCTAAGGTCTCCTACTGAATAGGTGCTGGCTTACTGAACATACAGAGCCCTTAACCATTACACTATCCAGCCACAGTATATCTTTAGCTTCCATGACATAAAGCATTACGTGGCTGTAGTTTAGTATAGCTGCTACTATTACTGCTGCTTGTTATTATTTTGATGCTACCTTGGCTTGGACTAGTGGATGTGTAACACTTATCAGGCGTGATAAACTGTTGATAGTAATAGATAGTAGTACCTGCTCCATAAACCTTGCTGTGAAGGATTTATATGTACTTGTTTCCTTGTTCTTCAGATCCTCTGTGTATTCTTCATTTACAATGTACACTGTAACTTCCACTTTAATCAGGACTTTATCTGCAATATGATAAGATTGATTATCTGCAAGATACTTTTTTCAACTGTACTTAGCACCATTTCATATAATAGATAGGCTTAAACATATAATCACATTTGCAGGTAAAGGGCTTGATTCACAAAGCGGTGCTAACTGTTAGCACGCCTGTGAAAACCCCTTTGCATGTCTAAACGAGCTTTTCGTGCGCAAAAATGTATGCGCGCAAAACTTTATGCGCACACTGCAGGGCGCTCCGCGCGAAGTTCCCATTAAAGGCTATGGGACTTAGCGTGCGCATAGGAATTTAGCGCACAAACTGATTGAGAATTCCGGTGCTAACATGCTTAGCACCCTGGTTAGCACGTCTGAAGACTTTAGACGTGCTAAGTAGGTTAGCACCGCTTTGTGAATCAAGCCCATAGAATGATAATTAGAGCTTGCACACTTTCCTTTTTTTACTTGCTTTATGGGTATTTAATTTAGGTGTTTTCTTGGGTCTTTTGACTTCAATGCGTTTGGAAAAATAATGTTCTTTTACATGAATGCTCACACAGTTTCAGATATCTATCAGTGTGAAAATGTGTGTGAAAATTAATGTTCTCATGCCCTTAAATTTACAGTGTCGTCATTTGTGTTGAACATGTGATACAAAAAAAAACCCCTGTCCTCAGCATCTGTCTTCCTCAGTGTATTTAAAGAGAAGCTGTCAGCCATACTATCTCAGGAAAACCCCCACTTATGTAAGTAGATACATACTTGGTTTACTTACATAACATATGTATTGCTCTGTCCATGTTTTGATTTTAGTGATTTTTCTGTAGTAAAAAAAGAGAAAATCCTTCTTAGGATTCTCCATTTAACTGTGCGTAGCTTGAAGCCAATCCTGATGTAATTTTCTCCCTAACTCTCCTCTTTCTGATTGTGTATGCATTGCTCGCCCTCCTCCCAGTCTTCAGGCACTCCCACCCAGCTGTGCAATAGAAAGTGCATTGTCTCAGCATGAGCAATATTGGCCAATCGGAGAGGAACAGAGGTGTGGTAGGGGAAAGCAGGAGGGAAAGGGGCTTCAGCCAATCAGGCTGCATTAGTAAAGTCTGATAGCAAAGTGAAGAAGCAAAAAAAAGACAACCCAGCATGCCCTGCAACTTCCTTTCTGTGGCAATGTACCAAATACGAATCCGGTAAACTGGGAATGATCATTTACCAATTAAAATGATTTTAACTTTTGGATTACCCTGTTAGCATCCTTATTACTTGTTTACCGAATAAAAATAAGGAACTGATTTTTTATTTTATGCCCAACAGTTACACTTTAAGAAAAATTGTTAGTTTACCTGAAATGTTTTTCCTGTTTTCAATTATTGTTTGTACATGGCTGACTTGCAAATAAACTAGGAAATATGATTGGTTGTTATAGGCAACAACAAGCCTAGTTACCTGAAACACGAGTTTATTTTTTTTTTTCTCAAAATAAACTCTAATCGTTTAATTGAAGACTGGTGCCCACTAATTTGTTATCACATGACTGGTGATAGTGACAACTGGCCTTCTATAATGCACTTTGCACCCTAGCACTTTACTTATTCATGCCCTGACGACGGCTCTAGCTTTTATGAGCCGAAACATGTTGGTTTAGGTGGAGGTTTCTTTATTTATGTAGAATCTTATCAGCATTTTTATCTGGTAATGGGCAGAAACCCCAGGTGACCTAGCTGTATATAGGGTCTCCATGGGGGAGATACGCAATTTTTACTGCCTAACCGGATATTTGTAAAACAAACAAAAGGAAAAATAAATCAAAAAATAAAATTTATATTTTATACTATTGTGAATTAAAAGTTACTTTTTAATATTGTCTCAAAACAGGGTCATAACTGTGTTTATATTAAAAATCAGACGTGTGTAGTATGTTGAAAAATAAGGTGCTCTGACACCTGACCTTTATCGAGACAAAACTTACATATTTTCTTGCTAAACTATCCCATTGTCCTCAAACAATCCATTTTACAGGAGGGATCATTCATGATAGATTCCCTCCGGTCATTGTATGGGGAGAAGGACCACTATGAGTACATGTGTACTCTTTAGGCTATTTAGCCACTAAATAACCCTCATAGGTCATACTCCCAGTGCAATATACCCGACTGGGTCCACCTGTCCATCTTCCCTCCTTCTTTGATCAAACTGTTGTGTCTATAGGAAAAATCTGACGTGTGTAATGCGTTGAAAAATAAGACGCTCTGACACCCGACCTTTGTTAAGACTGAACCTTTAATTCTTTCAAACTACCCTATTGTTCTCAATCATTCCATCCTGATGACTAGATTATTTGGGATAGACCCCCTCTTGTTATAGGTCTGGGAGAAGAGCCATTGTGAGTACATATGCACCGCCTAGCCAGATACTAATAACCCTCATAGGTCACATCCTTAATATATCTGATTGGATCTATCGGTCCATCCTCTCTTCTTTGTGATTGAACCGACGGGGGGATTATTAGTACCGTCGATATTGAAATAAGTTAGCAAAAAATAAATATGGCGGGCTTTCTGTCAAGTATACCTGACGTGAGTGTGCTGATCGCAGAGGCAAGGGAGGTATTCTCTAGAGGAGAAATAAGCATTCAATCTAACCCTTCTCCTCCAAAACAGACCTCAGAAATTGAGCAGGCCTTCAGGGGTATATTTGAAATATATAAGGATCATAATAAATGTTGGTGGGAGGTATCCAGTTTTAATACTTATATAAAAGAAGGAATAACAGTAAGAGGCCTGAGAAACCTTGTAATTCCACACAAACATGAAAAAAACATAGAATTCATGAAAATATGGAATGAACTAAAAACGAAGCAAACCCTGGAATTAATGGCATGTTTACGGGATTTCGAGATAAAATCCCTAGAAAATATAAATAAAAAACTAGAGGAAGCACATAAGGAGGTTATTAAGTTCAAAGATCATTCTGAATTTAAACAGTTAGAGGAAAAACTGCAAAATAAAGTACAGAGTCATAAGGAAACCATAAAAATTAAGAAACACAGTAAATATACAAGGGATTGGAAAGATTTTAAAACAGGCAAAGTATATGACTGGAAAAGGATAAAACCTACACCGACCCCTGCTACTCCGATATCATTGACGGAGAGTGAATCTGAATCTGAAGTTGAAATTGTAAATAAAAATGTGAAACCCAAACAATCTCCTTTTTTAGGGAAGGGAAAGAAGCCCAAACCAGTGGGCCAATCGACCCCGAGAAACTTGAGAAATCGGGACAAATGGGCTTACAAATCATATCACAGGAAGGAGGAGGAATGGTAGATGCTACTGACAGGATGAGAATAGTTAATCTGACTGATTATATACTTAACGAATTTGAAATATCAGTTTTATCTAAAGGTCTAACATTTGTGCCCAGTGAAAAGTTTGACTTGTTTGAAACGGTGAAGGATGTGAATTTGTTTGGCAGAAAATTGGCGGTATACAAGTATATGAACTCAGAGTCAATGAAAAGTAAATTGGATGCAGATAGGGATATACGGAATATTGAAACCCTGATGGGTCTGTTGGAGGAAAATAAGACAGGTGAAATAAGCATAGGGGCTCCGGATAGTAATATATAAAAAAAAAGCACCTTCTGCCCATCCCTAAGTTCATACCCACCGATCCAGATCTTTGTCGAAGCAGTCGAAAAGGACTTGGAGGATCTGTCTAGGAGAGAAAGGAAATCAGGTAGACAGAATTTAAATATGGGAGAACAACTGGCCTTGGAAAAATTGAGTAAAAATGACGAGCTCATTTTTAAAAGATTGGACAAGGGGGGCAATATCGTGATAATGAAAAAAGACAGCTATATTGATATGTGTATGCAAATCTTGAACAACAGGGATAACTATGAAAAATTGGGACGAAATCCAACACAGTCATACTATGGAGAGTTAGAATTACTCCTACAGGGAGCGGTGGATAAGGGGACATTGTCCAAAAGTGATCTACAGAATTTATTGACTAAACATCCTATGACAGCCACTTTCTATTCGCTCCCCAAGATACATAAGAGGGTAGAAAACCCGCCTGGACGACCTATAATATCTGGCAACGGATGTCTGACAGAACAGATAAGTAAATATGTGGACTTCTTTTTAAGACCATTCGTGATCAGTCTTCCATCATACATCAGAGATACAATGGACCTTTTGAACAGATTACAGGATCTTACTGTGGCCGACGATGTATGGCTGGCCAGTTTGGATGTGGAGGCCTTATATAACAACATTAAACATGACCTTGGTATAGAAGCTGTTAAGTATTTTCTACAGAGCAGAAGTATTCACCTGCGCGAGCATACTGATTTAATTATCGAAATGCTTAAATTTATCCTCAATCACAATTATTTCCTCTTTCAGAACAATTATTACATTCAGAAACGCGGATGCACCATGGGAACAAGCTGTGCACCATCATATGCAAATTTATTTTTGGGATGGTGGGAGGATACCGTAGTTTTCTCAGCAGAGCTGGCGGAGTATACGTCGTGTATAATGTTCTGGGGCCGTTTCATAGACGACGTCTTCGTTCTGTGGGACGGTCCCAGAGCAAAGTTTGTGGAGTTTGTACAACGCTTGAATCAAAATGAGATTGGAATGTTCTTTACGTTTGAGATCAATAGAAAATCCTTGAATTTCTTGGATGTGGAGATAAATAAATCAGAAACAGGAAACCTGGAAACAAAAATCTATCGTAAAGTGACATCTACAAATTCACTCCTAGCGTGGGAGAGCCATCACCCTGTACCACTGAAGAAGGGGATCCCCAAGGGACAGTATATTAGGGCACGCAGAAATTGCTCTAGAGATGAAGATTTCAGGGAGGAATGTACGACATTGTCCAATAGATTCAGAGATAGAGGATACCCCACCTATGTAATTGATGAAGCTTTCAATAAAGTGAGACATATAAAGAGAGAGGAACTTCTGGTACCCAGAGATAAAAAGGATGACCTAAAAGGGAAAAACATGCGAATCATCAGCACCTATTCCCAGGAATCAGACGAAATAAAGAGGATAGTAAACAAACATTGGACGGTCTTGCAATTGGATCCACAACTAAAAGAAATCCTCCCAAACACACCTTCATTTACTTATAGGAGAGGTAGGAACGTTGGGGACCAACTGGTTCACTCCTTCCTACCAATAACAAACAAACCAATTAAAAAGACATGGCTGGAAAGACCATTGAAGGGCATGTTTAAATGCGGCCGCTGTAAAGCCTGCCCAAATGTCAAAACCTGTAAAAATTTTGTGGCCCCTAAGGACGACAGAGAGTACCAAATCTTAGACTTTTTTAACTGTGAGACAGAAGGGGTAATCTATGGTATAGAATGCCCCTGTCCAATGTTATATATTGGAGAAACAACAAGACAGGTAAAACAAAGAATCCTAGAGCACTTAGGAAATATAAGGAACCCTAAAGATACCCCAGTGTCAAGACACTTCAGGGAGTACCATGAGGGTAATACTAACTGTGTAAAATTCTTTGTCCTGCAACAATGGAAACCAGGACCAAGAGGAGGAAATTTGGACCTGAAACTACGTCAATTGGAGGCCAGATGGATTTACCGACTAGGTACTATGAGTCCGAGGGGACTCAATGAGGGCTTTACCTACACCCCGTTTATATAGGGGACCCCACCTGACCGCCTACAAACCCTACCCCCCTACCCCTAATGTGTCTCCTTAGAGAAATCCCTGCTCAACTATACTTGTAATGATGAAGTAACTTGGCAATAAACGTTTAATGATTTGGTTGTTCTCCCTCCCAACCCCCTTTAAGCCCCCCTTGAAATATCCTTCTACCGATAGTCACACGGCCTTATATTCATTGATTAATAAACTATTCACTGCCCTTCCCAATTATCAAATATAGGTATAAAAATTGGAAAAAACTTCTTAACCCATTTCTTGCATAATCAGTGTTATAACATGATGGGAACATAATATGAATGTACCTCATATTCTTTAATAAAATACATGAGGGCTTTAGATATATTATGTCCTATATATAGTTGGGACCTTAATTATGATGAATATACTAACAGTGAAGGGTATCTGTGAAAAGAACAATAAATAATAAATCATCTGAAGAGCTGTGGTTAAAAGAAACAATGGATCTGGCTACTTGTGGGAATAAGCGAAATTTCTTGCCTATTTGATGGCAGTGATAATATAAGGGCAAAGGTAAAAATACATATATATAACTAAAATATCTAAAATGAATCGCCAAGTGAAATATAATAACATGCTCCATTAGGATATTACATCGGCATGGACTAGAGAGAGGGAAAATATGGCCGCTATTGTTACCATGGCAACAGAGAGAAGCCCTGTGATGTGACGCGTGCTTTGTTTACAAAAGCGGAGGACTAAGCGTCCGCCGCAGCTATGACAACAGGGACGCATGTGATAATACGCCCATATGCCGTGAGGGAGATGAAAAGAAGGAATGACGTGCCCGCCCTCTCCCCATTCGCCGCTGACCGGGAGGAGGGATGACGTCGGGTCACATGGGAGAAGGGGACCAATGGGTAAGCCCCAATGTAACCCTATGGAGTTTAGCGCCGAGGACGGCGTTTTACAGGATTTATTATCACCAGAGAGGTGGACGGTAAACTACTGCTCTAAGGTAGTAGAGGAAACACCATAGTGAACTTTTGGGTGACCTAGGATACATAGAAATAGGTTTTCTCAACTGTATGGATATGGATAGAGGATCCAATGGGAAGTAAAGGATTATGAATGACAGCCTGCATAACCAATGGGGATTCCAGAGATGGATGGGTGGTATTACATATTCAGCTCCACCCACCCCCATGACTATATAAGACAGATGGGGAACCTCACTCATTTGATGGCTGACTTAGCTTGAGAGTACATCTCTCGTTTGTTGTTTTCCTTGTCTATATGTTTATAATTGGCTATATGATTCTTCTATAATGCACTTTGCACCCTAGCACTTTACTTATTCATGCCCTGACGACGGCTCTAGCTTTTATGAGCCGAAACATGTTGGTTTAGGTGGAGGTTTCTTTATTTATGTAGAATCTTATCAGCATTTTTATCTGGTAATGGGCAGAAACCCCAGGTGACCTAGCTGTATATAGGGTCTCCATGGGGGAGATACGCAATTTTTACTGCCTAACCGGATATTTGTAAAACAAACAAAAGGAAAAATAAATCAAAAAATAAAATTTATATTTTATACTATTGTGAATTAAAAGTTACTTTTTAATATTGTCTCAAAACAGGGTCATAACTGTGTTTATATTAAAAATCAGACGTGTGTAGTATGTTGAAAAATAAGGTGCTCTGACACCTGACCTTTATCGAGACAAAACTTACATATTTTCCTGCTAAACTATCCCATTGTCCTCAAACAATCCATTTTACAGGAGGGATCATTCATGATAGATTCCCTCCGGTCATTGTATGGGGAGAAGGACCACTATGAGTACATGTGTACTCTTTAGGCTATTTAGCCACTAAATAACCCTCATAGGTCATACTCCCAGTGCAATATACCCGACTGGGTCCACCTGTCCATCTTCCCTCCTTCTTTGATCAAACTGTTGTGTCTATAGGAAAAATCTGACGTGTGTAATGCGTTGAAAAATAAGACGCTCTGACACCCGACCTTTGTTAAGACTGAACCTTTAATTCTTTCAAACTACCCTATTGTTCTCAATCATTCCATCCTGATGACTAGATTATTTGGGATAGACCCCCTCTTGTTATAGGTCTGGGAGAAGAGCCATTGTGAGTACATATGCACCGCCTAGCCAGATACTAATAACCCTCATAGGTCACATCCTTAATATATCTGATTGGATCTATCGGTCCATCCTCTCTTCTTTGTGATTGAACCGACGGGGGGATTATTAGTACCGTCGATATTGAAATAAGTTAGCAAAAAATAAATATGGCGGGCTTTCTGTCAAGTATACCTGACGTGAGTGTGCTGATCGCAGAGGCAAGGGAGGTATTCTCTAGAGGAGAAATAAGCATTCAATCTAACCCTTCTCCTCCAAAACAGACCTCAGAAATTGAGCAGGCCTTCAGGGGTATATTTGAAATATATAAGGATCATAATAAATGTTGGTGGGAGGTATCCAGTTTTAATACTTATATAAAAGAAGGAATAACAGTAAGAGGCCTGAGAAACCTTGTAATTCCACACAAACATGAAAAAAACATAGAATTCATGAAAATATGGAATGAACTAAAAACGAAGCAAACCCTGGAATTAATGGCATGTTTACGGGATTTCGAGATAAAATCCCTAGAAAATATAAATAAAAAACTAGAGGAAGCACATAAGGAGGTTATTAAGTTCAAAGATCATTCTGAATTTAAACAGTTAGAGGAAAAACTGCAAAATAAAGTACAGAGTCATAAGGAAACCATAAAAATTAAGAAACACAGTAAATATACAAGGGATTGGAAAGATTTTAAAACAGGCAAAGTATATGACTGGAAAAGGATAAAACCTACACCGACCCCTGCTACTCCGATATCATTGACGGAGAGTGAATCTGAATCTGAAGTTGAAATTGTAAATAAAAATGTGAAACCCAAACAATCTCCTTTTTTAGGGAAGGGAAAGAAGCCCAAACCAGTGGGCCAATCGACCCCGAGAAACTTGAGAAATCGGGACAAATGGGCTTACAAATCATATCACAGGAAGGAGGAGGAATGGTAGATGCTACTGACAGGATGAGAATAGTTAATCTGACTGATTATGTACTTAACGAATTTGAAATATCAGTTTTATCTAAAGGTCTAACATTTGTGCCCAGTGAAAAGTTTGACTTGTTTGAAACGGTGAAGGATGTGAATTTGTTTGGCAGAAAATTGGCGGTATACAAGTATATGAACTCAGAGTCAATGAAAAGTAAATTGGATGCAGATAGGGATATACGGAATATTGAAACCCTGATGGGTCTGTTGGAGGAAAATAAGACAGGTGAAATAAGCATAGGGGCTCCGGATAGTAATATATCAAAAAAAAGCACCTTCTGCCCATCCCTAAGTTCATACCCACCGATCCAGATCTTTGTCGAAGCAGTCGAAAAGGACTTGGAGGATCTGTCTAGGAGAGAAAGGAAATCAGGTAGACAGAATTTAAATATGGGAGAACAACTGGCCTTGGAAAAATTGAGTAAAAATGACGAGCTCATTTTTAAAAGATTGGACAAGGGGGGCAATATCGTGATAATGAAAAAAGACAGCTATATTGATATGTGTATGCAAATCTTGAACAACAGGGATAACTATGAAAAATTGGGACGAAATCCAACACAGTCATACTATGGAGAGTTAGAATTACTCCTACAGGGAGCGGTGGATAAGGGGACATTGTCCAAAAGTGATCTACAGAATTTATTGACTAAACATCCTATGACAGCCACTTTCTATTCGCTCCCCAAGATACATAAGAGGGTAGAAAACCCGCCTGGACGACCTATAATATCTGGCAACGGATGTCTGACAGAACAGATAAGTAAATATGTGGACTTCTTTTTAAGACCATTCGTGATCAGTCTTCCATCATACATCAGAGATACAATGGACCTTTTGAACAGATTACAGGATCTTACTGTGGCCGACGATGTATGGCTGGCCAGTTTGGATGTGGAGGCCTTATATAACAACATTAAACATGACCTTGGTATAGAAGCTGTTAAGTATTTTCTACAGAGCAGAAGTATTCACCTGCGCGAGCATACTGATTTAATTATCGAAATGCTTAAATTTATCCTCAATCACAATTATTTCCTCTTTCAGAACAATTATTACATTCAGAAACGCGGATGCGCCATGGGAACAAGCTGTGCACCATCATATGCAAATTTATTTTTGGGATGGTGGGAGGATACCGTAGTTTTCTCAGCAGAGCTGGCGGAGTATACGTCGTGTATAATGTTCTGGGGCCGTTTCATAGACGACGTCTTCGTTCTGTGGGACGGTCCCAGAGCAAAGTTTGTGGAGTTTGTACAACGCTTGAATCAAAATGAGATTGGAATGTTCTTTACGTTTGAGATCAATAGAAAATCCTTGAATTTCTTGGATGTGGAGATAAATAAATCAGAAACAGGAAACCTGGAAACAAAAATCTATCGTAAAGTGACATCTACAAATTCACTCCTAGCGTGGGAGAGCCATCACCCTGTACCACTGAAGAAGGGGATCCCCAAGGGACAGTATATTAGGGCACGCAGAAATTGCTCTAGAGATGAAGATTTCAGGGAGGAATGTACGACATTGTCCAATAGATTCAGAGATAGAGGATACCCCACCTATGTAATTGATGAAGCTTTCAATAAAGTGAGACATATAAAGAGAGAGGAACTTCTGGTACCCAGAGATAAAAAGGATGACCTAAAAGGGAAAAACATGCGAATCATCAGCACCTATTCCCAGGAATCAGACGAAATAAAGAGGATAGTAAACAAACATTGGACGGTCTTGCAATTGGATCCACAACTAAAAGAAATCCTCCCAAACACACCTTCATTTACTTATAGGAGAGGTAGGAACGTTGGGGACCAACTGGTTCACTCCTTCCTACCAATAACAAACAAACCAATTAAAAAGACATGGCTGGAAAGACCATTGAAGGGCATGTTTAAATGCGGCCGCTGTAAAGCCTGCCCAAATGTCAAAACCTGTAAAAATTTTGTGGCCCCTAAGGACGACAGAGAGTACCAAATCTTAGACTTTTTTAACTGTGAGACAGAAGGGGTAATCTATGGTATAGAATGCCCCTGTCCAATGTTATATATTGGAGAAACAACAAGACAGGTAAAACAAAGAATCCTAGAGCACTTAGGAAATATAAGGAACCCTAAAGATACCCCAGTGTCAAGACACTTCAGGGAGTACCATGAGGGTAATACTAACTGTGTAAAATTCTTTGTCCTGCAACAATGGAAACCAGGACCAAGAGGAGGAAATTTGGACCTGAAACTACGTCAATTGGAGGCCAGATGGATTTACCGACTAGGTACTATGAGTCCGAGGGGACTCAATGAGGGCTTTACCTACACCCCGTTTATATAGGGGACCCCACCTGACCGCCTACAAACCCTACCCCCCCTACCCCTAATGTGTCTCCTTAGAGAAATCCCTGCTCAACTATACTTGTAATGATGAAGTAACTTGGCAATAAACGTTTAATGATTTGGTTGTTCTCCCTCCCAACCCCCTTTAAGCCCCCCTTGAAATATCCTTCTACCGATAGTCACACGGCCTTATATTCATTGATTAATAAATTATTCACTGCCCTTCCCAATTATCAAATATAGGTATAAAAATTGGAAAAAACTTCTTAACCCATTTCTTGCATAATCAGTGTTATAACATGATGGGAACATAATATGAATGTACCTCATATTCTTTAATAAAATACATGAGGGCTTTAGATATATTATGTCCTATATATAGTTGGGACCTTAATTATGATGAATATACTAACAGTGAAGGGTATCTGTGAAAAGAACAATAAATAATAAATCATCTGAAGAGCTGTGGTTAAAAGAAACAATGGATCTGGCTACTTGTGGGAATAAGCGAAATTTCTTGCCTATTTGATGGCAGTGATAATATAAGGGCAAAGGTAAAAATACATATATATAACTAAAATATCTAAAATGAATCGCCAAGTGAAATATAATAACATGCTCCATTAGGATATTACATCGGCATGGACTAGAGAGAGGGAAAATATGGCCGCTATTGTTACCATGGCAACAGAGAGAAGCCCTGTGATGTGACGCGTGCTTTGTTTACAAAAGCGGAGGACTAAGCGTCCGCCGCAGCTATGACAACAGGGACGCATGTGATAATACGCCCATATGCCGTGAGGGAGATGAAAAGAAGGAATGACGTGCCCGCCCTCTCCCCATTCGCCGCTGACCGGGAGGAGGGATGACGTCGGGTCACATGGGAGAAGGGGACCAATGGGTAAGCCCCAATGTAACCCTATGGAGTTTAGCGCCGAGGATGGCGTTTTACAGGATTTATTATCACCAGAGAGGTGGACGGTAAACTACTGCTCTAAGGTAGTAGAGGAAACACCATAGTGAACTTTTGGGTGACCTAGGATACATAGAAATAGGTTTTCTCAACTGTATGGATATGGATAGAGGATCCAATGGGAAGTAAAGGATTATGAATGACAGCCTGCATAACCAATGGGGATTCCAGAGATGGATGGGTGGTATTACATATTCAGCTCCACCCACCCCCATGACTATATAATACAGATGGGGAACCTCACTCATTTGATGGCTGACTTAGCTTGAGAGTACATCTCTCGTTTGTTGTTTTCCTTGTCTATATGTTTATAATTGGCTATATGATTCTTCTATAATGCACTTTGCACCCTAGCACTTTACTTATTCATGCCCTGACGACGGCTCTAGCTTTTATGAGCCGAAACATGTTGGTTTAGGTGGAGGTTTCTTTATTTATGTAGAATCTTATCAGCATTTTTATCTGGTAATGGGCAGAAACCCCAGGTGACCTAGCTGTATATAGGGTCTCCATGGGGGAGATACGCAATTTTTACTGCCTAACCGGATATTTGTAAAACAAACAAAAGGAAAAATAAATCAAAAAATAAAATTTATATTTTATACTATTGTGAATTAAAAGTTACTTTTTAATATTGTCTCAAAACAGGGTCATAACTGTGTTTATATTAAAAATCAGACGTGTGTAGTATGTAAACTGGCCAATGAGGACAGCTTAGTGGGAAAAGAAAGAAGCAGGCACAAGTTAAGGCTCTTCACTAGTGTTGGTGTTTGAATTCGGGACCACGTGGTTCAGAAATTGAACACATCAGCACCATTTCAGTGGCAAACAGCAGGACAGGGTGTGTTTCATTTAACTCCAACACTTAAACAGAAGACGGAAGTACCAGAGTTAAATGAAACACACCACATCCTGCTGTTCGGTGCTAATACTGAATGCATGTGTTCTTCACTACATACAAAAAAGGGGGAATTTCAGTAAAGCCGATACATGGATGTTTCCAGCTGGAGTCTGGTGGAGGGGACCTCGTATTATCACTGCAGTTTGGCCCGCTGTGGCACCTACCTCCATCATCTACCTATTGGAGGAGGGCATGGCTGTTACAGACAATAATTTCCCTCTCCCACTCTGACCACCAGCAAAAGACCTGGCATGGCCGGTGTAAGGACGTGGCAGGTGTAGAGAGTGCGGCACTCATGGATTGCGGCAGGTGTATCTTGGTTGAACTTGTGACACAGATGGTTAAGGAAGGAAGTGATCATGGCCTGCCTCTGAAAATATGGATATTTATTTTTATTTACTTACTTATTTTTTTTTTTATGGATTAAGCCTTCATAAGAATTAAACTTTATTCATGGAAATATTTGTTATCTTCTTAGGACAATAAATGAAGGAAAATACATGTAGTAGCATATTTAAATGAAACTGAAATTAATCTTGATATAATTGTTATACATACCAATGCTTATTTCATTCACAATGAATTCACACTTGCCACCGTAGAAAAGGTCTTTGCATATACAGTATTTTCCATTGTAATAGCCACCGTTGTCACAGATGCCACCTAAAAATATACACATAGTCAGCATATTTATAAAAGTATAGAGTGCATAACAGTTGTATAATAGTCCTAGTCATTCAACGTGCTTTCTAACATTGAAAACTAAACTGAAGAAGACCTCTTTCGTAAATAAAGGAGAACCTTGCCTGACAACTGACATTATACTTACCAAAGAGGAGGTCATTGCTGTATCATCAATGCTGAAATCACAGAGGTCTGATCTTTGCCAGCTTTACTTCCACACCGCAGATCAAATTAAACAACTGGGACAGGACTCCCTTTGGAGTTTGTGGGCATGGATCTAGAACAGGCATGGGCAAACTCGGCCCTCCAGCTGTTACGGAACTACAAGTCCCACAATGCATTGCAGGAGTCTGACAGCCACAGTCATGACTCATAAAGGCAACTGCATTGTGGGACTTGTAGTTCCGTAACAGCTGGAGGGCCGAGTTTGCCCATGCCTGATCTAGAAGGACCAGCTATAAGCCACTACATGGAAGGGTGCTGGGTACATGGCCAAAACTGCAGAAAAACAGGACACAGCCTTACTTTTCCCTAAGGGAATCAAGCAAAATTCTCATCTTTGGTTAGCCTAGCTATCTTTAGTTAGCCTGGCTATCATATCTGATCATATTACATTAGCATGTTACTCGTGCAACAGCCATGTTAATTTACTGGGCTTTCAGGAATCATACTTTTGATGTTACTTAAAAGCCCTTTTCACCTAATAGCAGACAATTTTTTTCGCTTCATCATTTAAGTTTCCCAATATTCTCCAATGTTATCCTCTCAAAAATCTTTAAAAGGAAACTTTAAGTGGGAGTAATATGGAGGCTCCCATATTCATTGTGTAATAAACAATGCCAGTTGCCCGACATGTGGGGCTGATGCACTACGTTTAATACTAAAAGTCACTGGCCTCAGCATACAGAGTAGATTGTCCAACTATTTACCTCTGCTCTGTGGCCTCTATTCAAATCACTTTTTTTTTTTAGTTTTCTGTCAGGAGATAATTTTTACTCCTCTACAAAATAACATTTTAACACCTAACAACTAAAAAGAAGTACCTAAAATGTAGACAAGGAAGTAATATTAAACATATTTTGTATATCCCTTGCTTGCTGGGAGATTAAAATTGTATTTTATTGTTAAAATGTTAAGGTGTGGAAACTTCTCCTGTGAGAAAACTCAAGAGAAAATATAATTGAATAGGGGCCTATATATTTTGAAATACATCTTTTGAAGCAAGTAATAAAGTTGCAAAATGAAATGAACAGCAAAATTACATAGCAGATGTATTTAATATTCACCCAGAATATAATGGCATACACTTCTGTAAAAGATACAAAGTGCAGTACAAAACTGACGGGTTGAAAAATAGGCCACCTAGGGTAAAGTCCCATGCAAAGTTCTCTTCATAAAATACATAAAAAATACATGTAAAAGAAGAATTACGTAAAGTTTAAGGATCTAGTAAAATCTATAAAAGAGAACACTGTCTCCAGAACTTAAACAAATATATAGCTTAACTTCAGAGATGATCAATAAATTGTAAATTATTTTATCTCTTATTCAAATTTCATGTAAATTGTATGCATCTTGAAATTGGACCTATCATAATTACCAGGAAGTTATTTAAAATTGATTTTGGTCCAGTTCCACTTACAAGTTGTGTACAGGTCACATGAAAATTCAATACAAGTGGAATGTATTTGAATTTCATTGACCATCTTCACTTAACTTTCACTTAACAGGACCTACCTGAATTGGTTACAGTAGATTGCAGTGTGGTAAAATCTTCTGGAATAGTTGGGTTGTGTGTTGATGGTTGAATGCTCGATTCAGTGGATGGTACATTTGGGAATCTAGTAGTAATTTTCTCTGTTAGTGGTTCAGTGGTTTCTATCAGAACAAGTGGTGTTGTCCTCTCAACTGTTAATCCAGTAGAAGCATCAACAGAAATGGAAAGAGATGATCTTGGAATAGTTGTTTTCTCTGTAGTAGAGCTTAATGTAACAGATACATTTTCTGAACTAGTTGTAGAAGTTGTGGAATAAGTTGTGTATTCCATAGTACCCTTGGCTCCAGTGGTATGTGTTGAGAACTCTGTAGTTGTTTTTGAAGGTATGGACTCCAGAGTCATTGTAGTATTAAGAGACTCAGTGGTAGTTAAACTAGCAGTATATCCCACAGATGTATCAGATACAATGGTGTGAGTTGTGTGTTCAGTAGCTGGTTTAAATGGAGGAAGGTTTGTAGTCTGGGTGCCAGTTGTAATATAAGCAGAGTTCTCCAAAGTAGAATGAGATGTAACAGATTTAGTAGTGGTTTCCGTAACAGAAATGTGTTCGCTAATAAATATTGCAGTTGTGCTGAAAGTAAAATGGTCAGTAAATGCACTAACCGTGTCGGTTACTGTAGATTTACTATTAGTATCAAATGTGGTTGCAGCTGTATTATACTGAGTAGAAACTTCATATGTAGTGGATTCACTTGAGAGTGGCTTAGACTTAAAATCAGTAGTAGACAATGGTGGAGTAGAGCTTGTACTATATTTGTTTGTTAAGGCAGATTTAGTGATTGTGCTATAATTTGTCATGATGTCATTTGAAATTTCAGTAGTTGTTTTTTGTGTATTTGAGTCCATGGAATGCATATCGGAAGTGGTGGATGCAATAGAGTCAGTAGTAGCAGCCGCTGTAATAGAGTTAGTGGTCTGCCTATTAGAAACGAGAGATGTTGTTGAGTCAATAGCATTATTTATTGTAGTAGAGTTTGGGATAAGTCCATTCGAAACAGGCCGTGTTGTAGAATCAATAGCAGCATCTATTGTAGTAGAGCTTGGGGCATGTGAATTAGTAATTACACCTGTGGTAGAGTCAGAAATGGTCTCTATTGTAGAAGAGTCCATGGTATGTCCAGTAGAAATGGCAGACATAGTAGACACAGTAGTCACATCTCTTGTGTTTGAGACTGTGGTATAAACATTAGAAATTGCATCTGTAGTAGGATCAGAAGTGGTATCTTTTGTGGAAGAGTCGATGATATGCCCATTATATGTAGTACAGCCTGTAGTACTAGTAGCATCTAATGTGGTACAGCCAGTAGTGTGACCATTAGAAGTGGCAGTTGTAGTAAGATCAACAGAGTGACCATTAGACATGGCAGATGAGGTAGAATCACTAGTAACTTCACTTGAAGTAGAGTCAACAGAGTGGCCATTAGAAAGGGCAGATGTGGTAGAATCAGTTGTAGCTTTTATTGTAGTAGAGTCAGTTGTATGCCCAATAGAAATGGTATATGTAGAAGAGTCAGTAATTGCTTCTGCTGAAACAGAATCAGTGGTATGACAAATAGTAATGGCAGATATAGTAGACAAAGTAGTAGCATCTTGTGTGGTTAAGCTTGTGGTATGACCATTAGAAATGGCAGCTGTAGTAGAGTCAGTGTTAGCTTCTATTGTAGTAGGGTCAGAAGAATGGCCATTAGGAATTGCAGATGAGCTAGAATCACAAGTAACTTCAGTTGTAGTAGAGTCAGGAAAGTGACCATTAGAAGTAGAAGAAGTAGTAAAATCAGTAGTAGCTTCTATTCTAGTAGAGTCACTTGTATTCCCAATAGTAACTGCTTCTGCTGAAATAGAATCAGTGGTATGACTAATAGAAATTGTAGATCTAGTAGACACAGTAGTAGCATCTATTGTGGTTGAGCCTGTGCTATGACCATTAGAAATGGCATCTGTAGTAGGATCAGGAGTGGTATCTTTTGTAGAATACTCAATGGTGTGTCCATTTTGAAAAGTAGATGTAGTGTAGCCTGTAGTAGCATCTATTGCAGTAGAGCCATTAGACATGTCAGTTGTAATGGAGTCAGTGGTTTCTTCTATTGTAGAAGGGTTAGAAGAATGGCCATTAGGAATTGCAGATGAGGTAGAATCACTAGTAACTTCAGTTGTAGTAGAGTCAGCAGAGTGACTAGATGTGGAAGAATCAGTTGTAGTTTCTATTCTAGTAGAGTCAGTCGTATGCCCAATAGAAATGGTATACGTAGAAGAGTCAGTAATTGCTTCTGCTGAAAAAGACTCAGTAGAATGACTGATAGTAATGACAGATATAGTAGACACGTTAGTAGCATTTCTTGTGCTTGAGCCTGTGCTATGACCACTAGAAATGGCATCTGTAGGGGGATCAGAAGTGGTGACTTTTGTGGAAGAGTCAATGGTATGCCCATTATGAACAGTAGATGTAGCAGAGCCTGTAGTAGCATCTATTGTGGTAGAGCCAGTAGTATAACCATTAGAAATGGCAACTGTAGTAGAGTCACTGTTAGTTTCTATTGTAGTAGGGTCAGAAGAATGACCATTAGAAATTGGAGAGGAGGTAGAATCACTTGTAACTTCAGTTGTAGTAGAGTCCGCGGAGTGGCCATTAGTAGTAGAAGGTGTGGTAGAATCGGTAGTAGCTTCTATTCGAGTAGAGTCAGTGGTAGCTTCTTTTGTACTAGAGTCAGCAGAGCCAGTGGTATGTCCATTAGAAACTGTAGATGTAGTAGAGTATGTAGTAGTATCTATTGTGGTAGAGCCAGGAGTATGAACATTAGAAATGGCAGTTGTAGTAGAGTCAGTGGTAGCTTCTATTGTAGTAGGGTCAGCAGAAGGACCATTGGAAGTAGAAGATGAGGTAGAATCACTAGTAACTTCAATTGTAGTAGAGTCAACAGATTGGCTATTAGAAGTAGAAGATGTGGTAGAATCGGTAGTTGCTTCTGTATTGCTAGTAGCATCTAATGTGGTGGAGCCAGTAGTATGACCATTAGAAATGGCAGTTGTAGCAGAGTCAGTGGTAGATTCTATTGTAGTAAGGTCAACAGAGTGACCATTAGACATGGCAGATGAGGTAGAATCACTAGTAACTTCACTTGAAGTAGAGTCAACAGAGTGACCATTAGAAAGGGCAGATGTGGTAGAATCAGTTGTAGATTCTATTCTAGTAGAGTCAGTTGTATGCTCAATAGAAATGGTAAATGTAGAAGTGTCGGTAATTGTTTCTGCTGAAACAGAATCAGTGGTATGACTAATAGTAATGGCAGATATAGAAGACACAGTCGTAGCATCTATTGTGGTTGAGCCTGTGCTATGACCACTAGAAATGGCATCTGTAGTAGGATCAGGAGTGGTATCTTTTGTAGAATACTCAATGGTGTGTCCATTTTGAAAAGTAGATGTAGTATAGCCTGTAGTAGCATCTATTGCAGTAGAGCCATTAGACATGTCAGTTGTAATGGAGTCAGTGGTTTCTTCTATTGTAGAAGGGTTAGAAGAATGGCCATTAGGAATTGCAGATGAGGTAGAATCACTAGTAACTTCAGTTGTAGTAGAGTCAGCAGAGTGACTAGATGTGGAAGAATCAGTTGTAGTTTCTATTCTAGTAGAGTCAGTCGTATGCCCAATAGAAATGGTATACGTAGAAGAGTCAGTAATTGCTTCTGCTGAAAAAGACTCAGTAGAATGACTGATAGTAATGGCAGATATAGTAGACACATTAGTAACATCTCTTGTGCTTGAGCCTGTGCTATGACCACTAGAAATGGCATCTGTAGTGGGATCAGAAGTGGTGACTTTTGTGGAAGAGTCAATGGTATGCCCATTATGAACAATAGATGTAGCAGAGTCTGTAGTAGCATCTATTGTGGTAGAGCCAGTAGTATAACCATTAGAAATGGCCACTGTAGTAGAGTCACTGTTAGTTTCTATTGTAGTAGGGTCAGAAGAATGACCAGTAGAAATTGGAGAGGAGGTAGAATCACTTGTAACTTCAGTTGTAGTAGAGTCCGCGGAGTGGCCATTAGTAGTAGAAGATGTGGTAGAATCAGTAGTAGCTTCTATTCGAGTAGAGTCAGTGGTAGCTTCTTTTGTACTAGAGTCAGCAGAGTCAGTGGTATGTCCATTAGAAACCGTAGATGTAGTAGAGTCTGTAGTAGTATCTATTGTGGTAGAGCCAGGAGTATGAACATTAGAAATGGCAGTTGTAGTAGAGTCAGTGGTAGCTTCTATTGTAGTAGGGTCAGCAGAAGGACCATTGGAAGTAGAAGATGAGGTAGAATCACTAGTAACTTCAATTGTAGTAGAGTCAACAGATTGGCTATTAGAAGTAGAAGATGTGGTAGAATCGGTAGTTGCTTCTGTATTGCTAGTAGCATCTAATGTGGTGGAGCCAGTAGTATGACCATTAGAAATGGCAGTTGTAGCAGAGTCAGTGGTAGATTCTATTGTAGTAAGGTCAACAGAGTGACCATTAGACATGGCAGATGAGGTAGAATCACTAGTAACTTCACTTGAAGTAGAGTCAACAGAGTGACCATTAGAAAGGGCAGATGTGGTAGAATCAGTTGTAGATTCTATTCTAGTAGAGTCAGTTGTATGCTCAATAGAAATGGTAAATGTAGAAGTGTCGGTAATTGTTTCTGCTGAAACAGAATCAGTGGTATGACTAATAGTAATGGCAGATATAGAAGACACAGTCGTAGCATCTATTGTGGTTGTAGTAGAGTCAACAGATTGGCTATTAGAAGTAGAAGATGTGGTAGAATCGGTAGTTGCTTCTGTATTGCTAGTAGCATCTAATGTGGTGGAGCCAGTAGTATGACCATTAGAAATGGCAGTTGTAGCAGAGTCAGTGGTAGATTCTATTGTAGTAAGGTCAACAGAGTGACCATTAGACATGGCAGATGAGGTAGAATCACTAGTAACTTCACTTGAAGTAGAGTCAACAGAGTGACCATTAGAAAGGGCAGATGTGGTAGAATCAGTTGTAGATTCTATTCTAGTAGAGTCAGTTGTGTGCTCAATAGAAATGGTAAATGTAGAAGTGTCGGTAATTGTTTCTGCTGAAACAGAATCAGTGGTATGACTAATAGTAATGGCAGATATAGAAGACACAGTCGTAGCATCTATTGTGGTTGAGCCTGTGCTATGACCACTAGAAATGGCATCTGTAGTAGGATCAGGAGTGGTATCTTTTGTAGAATACTCAATGGTGTGTCCATTTTGAAAAGTAGATGTAGTATAGCCTGTAGTAGCATCTATTGCAGTAGAGCCATTAGACATGTCAGTTGTAATGGAGTCAGTGGTTTCTTCTATTGTAGAAGGGTTAGAAGAATGGCCATTAGGAATTGCAGATGAGGTAGAATCACTAGTAACTTCAGTTGTAGTAGAGTCAGCAGAGTGACTAGATGTGGAAGAATCAGTTGTAGTTTCTATTCTAGTAGAGTCAGTCGTATGCCCAATAGAAATGGTATACGTAGAAGAGTCAGTAATTGCTTCTGCTGAAAAAGACTCAGTAGAATGACTGATAGTAATGGCAGATATAGTAGACACATTAGTAACATCTCTTGTGCTTGAGCCTGTGCTATGACCACTAGAAATGGCATCTGTAGTGGGATCAGAAGTGGTGACTTTTGTGGAAGAGTCAATGGTATGCCCATTATGAACAATAGATGTAGCAGAGTCTGTAGTAGCATCTATTGTGGTAGAGCCAGCAGTATAACCATTAGAAATGGCCACTGTAGTAGAGTCACTGTTAGTTTCTATTGTAGTAGGGTCAGAAGAATGACCAGTAGAAATTGGAGAGGAGGTAGAATCACTTGTAACTTCAGTTGTAGTAGAGTCCGCGGAGTGGCCATTAGTAGTAGAAGATGTGGTAGAATCAGTAGTAGCTTCTATTCGAGTAGAGTCAGTGGTAGCTTCTTTTGTACTAGAGTCAGCAGAGTCAGTGGTATGTCCATTAGAAACCGTAGATGTAGTAGAGTCTGTAGTAGTATCTATTGTGGTAGAGCCAGGAGTATGAACATTAGAAATGGCAGTTGTAGTAGAGTCAGTGGTAGCTTCTATTGTAGTAGGGTCAGCAGAAGGACCATTGGAAGTAGAAGATGAGGTAGAATCACTAGTAACTTCAATTGTAGTAGAGTCAACAGATTGGCTATTAGAAGTAGAAGATGTGGTAGAATCGGTAGTCGCTTCTGTATTGCTAGTAGCATCTAATGTGGTGGAGCCAGTAGTATGACCATTAGAAATGGCAGTTGTAGCAGAGTCAGTGGTAGATTCTATTGTAGTAAGGTCAACAGAGTGACCATTAGACATGGCAGATGAGGTAGAATCACTAGTAACTTTACTTGAAGTAGAGTCAACAGAGTGACCATTAGAAAGGGCAGATGTGGTAGAATCAGTTGTAGATTCTATTCTAGTAGAGTCAGTTGTATGCTCAATAGAAATGGTAAATGTAGAAGTGTCGGTAATTGTTTCTGCTGAAACAGAATCAGTGGTATGACTAATAGTAATGGCAGATATAGAAGACACAGTAGTAGCATCTATTGTGGTTGAGCCTGTGCTATGACCACTAGAAATGGCATCTGTTATAGTATCGGAAGTGGTATCTTTTGTGGAAGAGTCAGTGGTGTGTCCATTTTGAACAGTAGATGTAGTAGAGTGTGTAGTAGCATCTATTGTGCTAGAGCTAGTAGTTTGACCATTAGAAATGGCAGATGTGGTAGAGTCAGTAGTAACTTCTATTGTAGTTGAGTAAGTAATATGTCCATTATAAACAGTAGATGTAGTAGAGCCCGTAGTAGCATCTATTGTGGTAGAGCCAGTAGTATAACCGTTAGAAATGGCAGCTGTAATAGAGTCAATGGTAGCTTCTATTGTAGTAGAGTCAACAGAGTGGCCATTAGAAAGGGCAGATGTGGTAGAATCCATAGTAGCTGGATCAGAAGAATGGCAATTAGAAATTGCAGATGAGGTAGCATTACTATTAACTTTAGATGTAGAGTCGACAGAGTGACCATTAGAAATGGCAGATAAGGTGTAATCAGTTTTAACTTCTATTGTAGTAGAGTCAGTGGTATGTCCATTATAAACAGTAGATGCAGCAGAGCCTGTAGTAGCATCTATTGTGGTAGATCCAGTAGTATGAACATTAGAAACAGCAGATGTGGTAGAGTCAGTATCAGCATCTATTGCAGTAGAGCCAGTGGTATGCCCAAAAGAAAGGGCAGCTGTAGTAGACTCAGTGGTACCTTCTATTGTAGTAGAGTCTGCAGAGTGACTATTAGAAGCAGAAGATGTAGTAGAATGAGTAGTTGGTTCTATTGCAGTAGAGTCAGTGGTATGTCCAATAGAAATGGTAGATGTAATAGAGTTAGTAGTTGCTTCTACTGAAACAGAATCAGTGGTATGCCTAATAGAAATAGTAAATATAGGAAAGTCAGAAGTAGTCTCTCTTGCAGTAGCTTTATAACTGCTGGTAGAGCCAGTTTTCTTGGAAACAGTAGGATACTCACTGCTTGTTTCAGTTGAATAGAAGTTTGTTTTGGTCTCAGTGGTGGTATCAAGTGTACTTGCAACTGTTTTATCAAGATTAATTGTTGCAGAGTCCATAGGATACTTCTTGGTGGGCTCAGATGCTGTTAGGCCACTAACCTCACTTGTGGTCTTCATAATATTGAGGTTCGTAGTATATTCAGCACTGGTTGTAGATGTCCTAATGCCAGTAACAGCTTCTACTGTTTCACAGTCATTGGAACACTCTACAGTAGCTTTTGTCATTTTAGAACTAGTAAATATTTCCATTGTACTTTTCAATATATTAGTTTCAGTATTGTGTTTGCTACTAGTTTCAAATGAAGTAGACTGAGTAGTAAGTTCTACAGGATCTTCTTTAATGGTGGAGAAAATAGTTGCTTCTCTATCCACTGTCGAGGAAGTGACTGGAGGTTCTGTAGCTGTGTGTTCACCTGTGATTTCTGTGAGATCTTTTGTATAAGTTATGGTGTGTTTAGATGTTACAGAGTCGGTAGTGACTTTAGTAGTTGCACTGGCATCTTTGTCGGTGGTTTTAGATGGAATAGAGTCACCAGAGGTTTCAGTATAGGTTTTTGTATATTCTTTTGTTACTTTAGGAGAAGTGGAAACAGTAGATATTTTAGTAAAGTCACTAGTATATTCTTTTGTGGAGTCAGTAGTGAGTTCAGTGTGGTTTCTAGTATATCCAGATGAAATATCCATTGTAGTTTCAGATGTCAGGGATTTAGTAGTGGTTTCAGAAAGATTTCTGGTAGGTCCTTCAGTGGTGATGAAAGAAGTGGAATCAATAGTGATATCAGTGTGGATGTCACTAGTGTACCCATCAGTTGTTTCAGATGTACTGGAGTCAGTAAGCAGTTCTGGTGAAGCACTAGTAGATCTTATAGTATGTTCTGGTTTTATGGAGTGAGCAGTGATTTTACTGGAGTCGGTTATAGGGTGAGTACTATTCTGAGTAAGGTCACTGGTATTTTCTCTAGTAGTATCAGATGTAGTGGACACAGTAGTTATTTCAGTTGAGTCACTGGTATATCCTGCAGTAGTTATGGATGAATCAGTTGTGAATGCTGTAAGTTCTTTATTGTATTCAGTAGTGGTTTTGAGTTCAGTAGAATCACTAGTGGTTTTACCAAGATCACTGGTGTATACTGTACTGGTGCTAAGCACATTGAAGTCTGTATTGATTTCAGTAAGGTCATTGCCAGTGTATTCTTCAGTGAGTTGGGTTGTGGTAAAGCTAGTAAGGGTCTCAGTAGGGGTATTGGTATATCTTATGGTAGGGGTTTTAGTAAAGTCACCAGTATATTGTTTTGTGTTTTCAAATGAAATAGAGTCAATAGAGATATCAGTCACATTAGTAATATTTTCTATGTTAGTTATAGATGGTGAAGAATCCATAGTAACTTCTGTATTGGGATTGGTATAGTCTTTTGTGGACCCAGATGTAATGTGGTCAGTAGTGCTTTTGGAGAGATCAGACGTAAATGCACTACTAGTTTTGGATGTAGTAGAGTCAGTAGAGATTTCAGTAAGGTCACTAGTATATGCTATAGTTGACCATAGAGTGTGTTCAGTAAGGACATCAGTATAGCCTCCAGTAGTCTGAATTGTAATTAAATCACTTGTGCTTTCAGTCATTTCAGCTTTATGTTCAGTTGTGGCTTTTGGCGTAGTTAAGTCAGCAGTGATATCAGTGAGGACACTTGTATATGCTCTGCTGGTTTCAGTTTCAGTAAAATTAGCTGTTATTTCAGTAAATTCATTTGTGTATCCTCTAGTGGTTTTAGATGTAGCCATTTCTGTAGTCAAGTCCACAGTAACATTTTTTGTGGTGTCACTAATGAAGCCTTCAATAGTTTTATATGAAATGGAACCAGTATTAATTTTGGTGATGCTGGTGGAACCATCATCTTTCTTGGTTCTTTCGGTAGCAGATTCAGTGGTTGCACCAGTATCTGATGGTGAAGTATTAATGTCTGTAGTATATTTACCAGTTGTGTCTAATGTGGGAGTGACTGTATGGAATTCATCTGTAGATCCCAGAGAGTACTCCTGGGTGGTTACAAAGGGTTCATCTGTATATCCTGTAGTATACACCTGGGTGGTTTCAAAGGTTTTATCTGTAGATCCCGTAATATACTTCTGAGTGGTTTCAAAGGTTTTATCTGTAGATCCCATAGTATACTCCTGGGTGGTTTCAAAGGGTTCATCTGTAGATCCTGTAGTATACACCTGGGTGGTTTCAAAGGTTTTATCTGTAGATCTCGTAGTATACTCCTGTGTGGTTACAAAGGGTTCATCTGTAGATCCCGTAGTATACACCTGGGTGGTTTCAAAGGTTCTATCTGTAGATTCCGTAGTATACTCCTGAGTGGTTTCAAAAGGTTCATCTGTAGATCCTGTAGTATACTCCTTGGTGGTTTGAACAGTTTCACCTGTAGACTCCGTAGTATACTCCTTGGTTGTTTCAAAAGTTTTATTTGTAGATCCTGTAGTATACTCATGGGTGGTTACAAAGGTTTTATCTGTAGATTCCATAGTATACTCCTGGGTGGTTTCAAATGTTTTATCTGTAGCTTCTGTAGTATACTCCTGTGTGGTTTTAAAACTTTCATCTATAGATCCCTTAGAATACTCTTGGGTGGTTACAAAGGGTTCATCTGTAGATCCTGTAGTATACACCTGGGTGGTTTCAAAGGTTTTGTCTGCAGATCTCGTAGTATACTCCTGTGTGGTAACAAAGGGTTTATCTGTAGATCCTGTAGTATACTCCTGGGTGGTTTCAAAGGGTTCATCTGTAGATCCTGTAGTATACGCCTTGGTGGTTTGAATGGTTTCATCTGTAGATCCTGTAGTATACTCATGGGTGGTTTTGAAGGTATTATCTATAGATCCCATAGTATATGCCTTGGTGGTTTCAAAGGGTTCATCTGTATATCCCGTAGCATACTCCCGGGTGGTTTCTAAGGTTTCCTCTGTAGATCCTGTAGCATGCTCTTGTGTGGTTTTAAAGGGTTCACCTGTAGATCCCTTAGTATACTCCTGAGTGCTTTCAAAGGTTCTATCTGTAGATACCGTAGTATACTCCTGGGTGGTTTCAAAGGGTTTATCTGTCGATTCTGTAGTATGTTTATGGATGGTTTCAAATGTGTTTTCTGTAGATCCTGTAGTATATTTCCAGGTGGTTACAAAGGGTTCATCTGTAGATCCTGTAGTATACTCCTGGGTGGTTTGAATGGTTTTATCTGTAGATCCCGTAGTATGCTCCTGGGTGGTTTCAAAGGTTTTATACTCTGGGGTGGTTTCAAAGGGTTTATCTGTAGATCCTGTAGTGTACTTCTGGGTGGTTTCAAAGTTTTCGTCTGTAGATTCTCTAGTATATACCTGGGTGGTTTCAAAGGGTTCATCTATAGATCTTGTAGTATACTCTTGGCTGGTTTCAAAGGTTTGATCTGTAAATCCTGTAGTATACTCCTGGGTGGTTTCAAAATTTTCATCTGTAAATCCTGTAGTATACTCCTGGGTGGTTTCAAAGGGTTCATCTGTAGATCCCATAGTATACACCTGGGTGGTTTCAAAGGTTTTATCTGTAGATCCTGTAGTATACTCCTGGGTGGTTTCAAAGGGTTCATCTGTAGATCCTGTAGTATACTCCTTGGTGGTTTGAATGGTTTCATCTGTAAACCCTGTAGTATACTCTTGGGTGGTTTCAAAAGTTTTATCTGTAGATCCTGTAGTATACTCCTGGGTGGTTACAAAGGGTTCATCTGTAGATCCTGTAGTATACTCCTGGGTGTTTTGAATGGTTTCATCTGTAGATCCTGTAGTATGCTCCTGGGTGGTTTCAAATGTGTTATACTCTGGGGTGGTTTCAAAGGGTTCATCTGTAGATCCTGTAGTGTATTTCTGGGTGGTTTCAAAGGTTTCTTCTGTAGATTCTCTAGTATATTCCTGGGTGGTTTCAAAGGGTTCATCTATAGATCTTGTAGTATACTCTTGGCTGGTTTCAAATGTTTGATCTGTAAATCCTGTAGTATACTTCTGGGTGGTTTCAAAATTTTCATCTGTAGATCCTGTAGTATACTCCTGTGTGGTTACAAAGGGTTCATCTGTAGTTCCCGTAGTATACACCTGGGTGGTTTCAAAGGTTTTATCTGTAAATCCCGTAGTATACTCCTGGGTGGCTTCAAAGGGTTCATCTGTAGATCCTGTAGTATAATCCTTGGTGGTTTGAATGGTTTCATATGTAGACCCTGTAGTATACTCCTTAGTGGTTTCAACAGTTTTATCTGTAGATCCTGTAGTATACTCCTGGGTGGTTTCAAAGGTTTTATCTGTAGATCCCGTAGTATATTCCTGGGTGGTTTCAAAGGTTTTATCTGTAGATCCCGTAGTATACTCCTGGGTGGTTTTAAAGGGTTCATCTGCAGATCCCGTAGTATACACCTGGGTGGTTTTAAAGGGTTCATCTGTAGATCCCGTAGTATACTCTGGGGTGGTTTCAAAGGGTTCATCTGCAGATCTTGTAGTATACTCCTTGGTAGCTTGAACGGTTTCATCTGTAGACCCTGTAGTATACTCATGGGTGGTTTCAAAGGTGTTATCTGTAGATCCTGTAGTATACTCCTGGGTGGTTTCAAAGGTTTTATCTGTAGATCCCGTAGTATGCTCCTGGGTGGTTTCAAAGGTTTTATACTCTGGGGTGGTTACAAAGGGTTCATCTGTAGATCCTGTAGTGTACTTCTGGGTGGTTTCAAAGGTTTCTTCTGTAGATCCTCTAGTATATTCCCGGGTGGTTTCAAAGGGTTCATCTATAGATCTTGTAGTATACTCTTGGCTAGTTTCAAATGTTTTATCTGTAAATCCTGTAGTATACTCCTGGGTGGTTTCAAAATGTTCATCTGTAGATCCCGCAGTATACTCCTGTGTGGTTACAAAGGGTTCATCTGTAGTTCCCGTAGTATACACCTGGGTGGTTTCAAAGGTTTTATCTGTAGATCCCGTAGTATACTCCTTGGTGGTTTCAAAGGATTCATCTGTAGATCCTGTAGTATACTCCTTGGTGGTTTCAATAGTTTCATCTGTAGACCCTGTAGTATACTCCTGGGTAGTTTCAATAGTTTCATCTGCAGATCCTGTAGTATACTCATGGGTGGTTTTGAAGGTTTTATCTGTAGATCCCGTAGTATATTCCTGGGTGGTCTCAAAGGGTTCATCTGTTGATCCTGTTGTACACTCCTGGGTGGTTCGAAAGGGTTCATCTGTAGATCCCGTAGTATACTTCTGGGTGGTTCGAAAGGGTTCATCTGTAGATCCCGTAGTATACTTCTGGGTGGTTTTAAAGGTTTCATCTGCAGATCTTGTAGTATTATACTCCTTGGTAGTTTGAACGGTTTCATCTGTAGAACCCGTAGTATACTCATGGGTGGTTTCAAAGGTTTTATCTGTAGATCCCGTAGAATGCTCCTGGGTGGTTTCAAAGGTTTTATACTCTGAGGTGGTTTCAAAGGGTTCATCTGTAGATCCTGTAGAGTACTTCTGGGTGGTTTCAAAGGTTTCTTCTGTAGATCCTCTAGTATATTCCTGGGTGGTTTCAAAGGGTTCATCTGTATACTCTTGGCTGGTTTCAAATGTTTGATCTGTAAACCCTGTAGTATACGCCTGGGTGGTTTCAAAATTTTCATCTGTAGATCCCGCAGTATACTCCTGTGTGGTTACAAAGGGTTCATCTGTAGTTCCCGTAGTATACACCTGGGTGGTTTCAAAGGTTTTATCTGTAGATCCTGTAGTATACTCCTGCGTGGTTTCAAAAGGTTCATCTGTAGATCCTGCAGTATACTCCTTGGTGGTTTGAATGGTTTCATCTGTAAACCCTGTAGTATACTCCTGGGTGGTTACAAAGGGTTCATCTGTAGATCCCTTAGTATACACCTGGGTGGTTTGAAAGGGTTCATCTGCGGATCTTGTAGTATACTCCTTGGTAGCTTGAACGGTTTCATCTGTAGACCCCGTAGTATACTCATGGGTGGTTTCAAAGGTTTTATCTGTAGATCCTGTAGAATGCTCCTGGGTGGTTTCAAATGTTTTATACTCTGGGGTGGTTTCAAGGGGTTCATCTGTAGATCCTGTAGTGTACTTCTGGGTGGTTTCAAAGGTTTCTTCTGTAGATCCTCTAGTATATTCGCGGGTGGTTTCAAAGGGTTCATCTCTAGATCTTGTAGTATACTCTTGGCTGATTTCAAATGTTTGATCTGTAAATCCTGTGGTATACTCATGGGTGGTTTCAAAATTTTCATCTGTAGATACCACAGTATACTCCTGTGTGGTTACAAAGGGTTCACCTGTAGTTCCCGTAGTATACACCTGGGTGGTTTCAAAGGTTTTATCTGTAGATCCCGTAGTATACTCCTGGGTGGTTTCAAAGGGTTCATCTGTAGAGCCTGTAGTATACTCCTTGGTGGTTTGAATAGTTTCTTCTGTAGACCCTGAAGTATACTCCTGGGTGGTTACAAAGGGTTCATCTGTAGATCCCGTAGTATACACCTGGGTGGTTTGAAAGGGTTCATCTGTAGATCCCGTAGTATACTCCTGGGTGGTTTTAAAGGGTTCATCTGCAGATCTTGTAGTATACTCCTTGGTAGCTTGAACGGTTTCATCTGTAGACCCCGTAGTATACTCATGGGTGGTTTCAAAGGTGTTATCTGTAGATCCTGTAGTATACTCCTGGGTGGTTTCATAGGTTTTATCTGTAGATCTCGTAGTATACTCCTGGGTGGTTTTAAAGGGTTCATTAGTAGATCCTGTAGTATACTCCTGGGTGGTTTCAAAGGGTTCATCTGCAGATCTTGTAGTATACTCCTTGGTAGCTTGAACGGTTTCATCTGTAGACCCCGTAGTATACTCCTGGGTGGTTTCAAAGGTTTTATCTGTTGATCCCGTAGTGTACTCCTGGGTGGTTTCAAAGGTTTTATCTGTAGATCCCGCAGTGTACTCATGGGTAGTTTCAAAGGGTTCATTTGTAGATCCAGTAGTATACACCTGGGTGGTTTCAAAGGTTTTATCTGTAGATCCTGTAGTATACACCTGGGTGGTTTCAAAGGGTTCATCTGTAGATCCTGTAGTATATACCTGCGTGGTTTGAACAGTTTCATCTGTAGGTCCTGTAGTATACTCCTGGATGGTTTCTAAGGGTTCATCGGTAGATCCTGTGGTATACTCCTGGGTGGTTTCAAAGGTTTCAGGGGCAGAAGTGGCATCTTTAGCAGTTACAGTTGAGAATGAGTTTGTGCTCGCCTGTGCAGTCAGCATTGTTGTGAGTTTTGCAGTAAAACTTGTAGTGACCACATCCATGGTAGAAGAAAATACTTTGCTGTTTGTAGATGTTATGAGGTTACTTGTAGTCTGAGGAGCAGCAGTGGTGGTGCCTGTGGACATTAAAACGCAGCAACGTATTATAATCAAAACACATACTCATTTTCAGAGATGAGCAATGACTTGCAATGTTTTAGACGTGATACAAATTTGGTTTCAGTTTGTATGCAGATTGAAATTGAACCAAATGAATGCAAATGTGGGCAATTTTGATTTAATTTCAATCTGCATACAAATTGCAACCAGATTTACTTCAAATCAGAAGAATGATCATCGCATTGACCATGTAATTTTACAGATTATTAAGGGGAAAATTTGAGAGGAGTTAATAAGTTTCTTGTACAGAACAGAAATGTTGTTATAGAACATGGTTGGTTGGCTAATTGCAATTCCTCCTTACCCCTGCACTAGCCCACCAGTAGACTATTAGTCTTGCTACTCCAACTATCCTTGTCTTCATCCTGGGCTTTTGGTCCTTAACAATGTGCTAAACATTTCTATGTAATATTCCATCTACAATTACATGCAGTAAGTTTCACTATCTACCACTGAGCTATGTTTTAATGTATGGAATTTTCCCATCTGCTGCATGGACTTGGACCTCTTACCACGGAAAATATGCCTTTGTCTACCTGCCCATCCAACGGAAAATAAAAAAGAGTCAAAAATGTGTTGTTATCATCCCCATTCCCCACCCAGTTCTCACTTGACTCAGTAACACCCCCATCTCTGTCTTGACCCCACATTTGAAATTAACGACTTTCTGCAATATGGGCGTATATAAACATCTTATGGTGCATCATAGGATATTTATCTAAGTCAGGCTATGCTGCCGAAGTGCACATGTGTCCCTTCAGCCCATGGCATTACGTGGTTAACACAAAAAGATACAAGAAAACAACACATTGGCCCATATGCAATTCACTTTTTCACCTGAGTTTTCTCCAAGGTGATAATTTTAAACTTGTCAAAAAATGGATTTTAAGCCACCAGCAAGCAAGAAAATACTGAAAATAATTTAATAGTACTTTCTCACCTACTTTTTGGTACTTTTTTTAATTGAAAAGTGCTGGAAAGTTATTTTAAATTGAAAATGAAAAATTATCTCCTAGGAGAAAACTCAGGTGAAAAAGTGAATTGCATGCAACCCCTTGTGTTAAGCATCAGAGGCGTATCTAGACGGGTGCAGGCATGTCTCATGCCATGGGTACCACAGCACCATGGGCGCCATGCCTGCCTCCATGCTGCGCTTCCATGCCTGCCCCCATGCCTGTCTACCCCTCAGATCAGATTAATACTGTTATCTGGGCAACATGGCTACTTAGTTTATGTATGTAGGGCACACTTGGCTTAGTGTTAGAAAAGAAGACAGAGAGGGAATAAGAGATATCTCCAGAAAAGTAACTTCAGCTTGTTTATAGAGGGGAAGAAGGCTCTGACCAGGGACGGGGGGGGAGGGGGCACTTACAGTGTTTGCCATGGGCTCTACATTACCCAGATACGCCCCTGTTAAGCATGTAAGCATATGTGTGGTGCTGAGCTGGCGCCAAGCAGATCTTACTCACATGACCTCCCTAGTATTGATCAGTTTGGTCAGATCACTATCCCCTGATGTCTACTTTTTCCTGAAAGAACTTCAAAGCCATCTCCCCCTTCCTCTTCATTGAGCAGCACGGACTGCTTGTCTGGAAGTTGAATAATTCTCAAACTGTCACATCATTAGCTTTAGTGTTGATGTGGTGACACAGAGTAAAATGCACCATTAATACTTTTTTCCCCCTATGTTGCTCTCGCTTATAGCGGGTAATAAAAAGTCAACGGATTGGACAGCTTTTGGACTAGTCCATCTCCTCACGGGAGATTCTCAGTATTTCCTTTATTCTTTATAAAACCCTTCCCATGGAAAGATCTATACAAAAATGTCAACCAACTTTCCTACTCTCTTGCACGCTATTTTGGCAGTTGGGTTGAGAAACTTAAAGGGGTTCTTTCGCGAAAAAAGTAGGCAGTTAAAAAATGTGACAGATGACAGGTTTTGGGCCAGTCCATCTTTTTAAGGGGGATTCTCAGGGCTTTCTTTGTTTACAACAGCATTTCCTGAACAACAGTTGCAAAATCTAACTGACATAATAGTGTGCAAGTGATTAGGGAGGCCGGCTGGTATCTTGCTATTTTGGCAGTTAAACTGCTGTTCAGGAAATGCTGTTGAAAACAAAGAAAGCCCTGAGAATCCCCCTTAAAAAGATGGACTGGCTCAAAACCTGTCATCTGTCACATTTTTTAACTGCCTACTTTTTTCGCGAAAGAACCCCTTTAAGTTCAGCAAGTGCTTTTGTAAACAGTGGCATAGCAATAGGGGGTGCAGAAGTAGCAACCGCATCAGGGCCCTTGGGCTAGAGGGGCACCATGGGGCCCACTCTTAACTACAGTATTAGCTCTTTATTGGTCATGTGCTGGTAATAATCACTTATATAGATGATATGAATAATAGTGATCATTAACAAACTATTCCCCATCCCCTGCTTGCACCTCTGACACTGTAGTTGCCATTGGCAGGTTTTGGTGCGCCGTATCAATTGTTATGTATAGAGTGCTTGGGGGGGCCCAAAGCAAAACATGCACTAGGGCCCACAGCTGCTCAGCTACGCCACTGTTTGTAAATAAAGAAATAGCTGAGAATCCCTCCTCACAAGGAGAAAGACTAGTCCAAAATATGTCAGATCTGTAATGTACAGTGCATTTTACTGTGGGAGCAGTGGTGTAACTTCAATTTATGGGATCCCCCTGCGAAACTTTGATGGGGCCTCCCAGTGTTCACACTCCTTCCCTTTCGTCCTCTTGGTGCCCTTTACGGCCTGGGGGCCTGTCTCACGAGGGTCATAAAACAAGTGTGACCATCACGCTCTTCACACCCAATACAAGGGTAGCCTAGTGATGATCGTAATCTGCTAATTATGATTACGCGAAATTATGTGTACATTTCCGATATTACGCATATACGTAAATGCATTACACATATACATAATTACATATTCATAATTCAATTGACTTTGTATAATCATTCGTAATTACGCATGAATTTACGTGTAATTTATGGGTAATGTTGTGCCGATTTTGGCAGTTAATAGCAAATCCCCCATACATGCAATTGCTACCAAAATTGCTACATATGTTAAAGACAATCTGTACTCTAAAATTCTTACAATAAAAAGCATACCATTCTATTCATTATGTTCTCCTGGGCCCCTCTGTGTTGCTTCTGCCACTCCCTGCTGCAATCCTGGCTTGTAATTGACAGTTTTATGCAGTGTTTACATACAAAAGACATAGCAAGTGATAGGCTGAGAATAGCTCAGTGTGTGAGTCATACAGAGTGTGCAGGGGGCCTGGAGAGGGTGTGTATAGCTTCTATCCAATCACAAGCAGCACAGCACATTCCAGCCTGACTGCCTCAGCCCAACAGAGCCGACAGAGGAGAGAAGATTAGATCATATAACAAAGAAATACAGCCACTGTGCAACTAGAAAAGGCTGCAGTAAGACAGCACATTAGAACAGCTATAGGAACTTATAGAATAGAAGAAATAGGAATGAAAATTTTGTTACAGAGTGTTTTTAAGAAGAATAGTGGTTACAAGTAAAAATAAAGACATTGTATTTTTTGAGATAATCAATTTTAACCACTTCAGCCTACAGGGTTGAATTTTTTTTTTGCATCTGAGCAACTTTCACCTCCCATTCATTTGCTAATACCTTTTTCACCACTCGGCACAATGAATGGATCTATATCTTGTTTTTTCCTCCACCAATTAGGCTTTCTGTGGGTGATACATTTTGCTGAGAATTAATTTATTGTAAATCCATTTTAACAGGAATATTAAGAAAGAAATAGAAAAAAATAATTATTCCTCAGCTTTTGGCCATTGTAGTTTGAAATTAATACATGCTACCATAATTAAAACCTATGTACTTTATTTACCAATTTGTCCCGCTTATTACACCATTTAAATGATGTCCCTATCACAATGTATGGCGCCGATATTCAATTTGGAAATAAAGGTGCATTTTTTCAACTTGCGCCCATCACTATTAAGAAGCCCATAATTTAATAAATCATATTGATATACTCCTTTGACATGAATATTTAAAAAGTTCAGACCCTTAGGTAACTATTTATGTTTTTTTTTTTTATTATTATTATTGTATTTTTTTTTTTTATTAAAACTTGTATGTGGGTATTTTTTGGTGTGGCAGGTAAACGGGGGATTTTTCATGTTTAAAAATGTATTTATTTAATAAAAGTGTGTTTTTGGTGTAGTTTGCTATTTGGCCACAAGGTGGCCACAGTCAAAAAGTCCTGGGAGCGATCGATCTCACTCCCAGGAAGAAGAAAGAAGACCAGAGCTCAGAAAAGCCGCAGCGTCTGAAGAGACGCTGTCGGCTTTTCTCCGGGGAGGTCCAATCGGTGAAAGGGATTTACAATCCCTTTCATTGATCGCTGGGCTAACGGCCAGCAGCGGGGGCACGCACGGGGGGGGGGGGTTCCGCAGGAGCGCACGCAGCCTAACTGGACGAAAATTGTCGTCCAGTTAGGCTGAAGTTGTTAAATATGCAAAGAAAAATGTTTTTTATTTTATAAGCAGTTATACTCAAATAGAACACGTATTAGTTGTACACTAGGTCCTACTTCCCCTGGTATACTAACATAGTTCCTTTTCAAAACCTTCAGCCAGTTTACTTTCCATATTACCACAGTTAAAATGTTAACGAAAATTCACAAAGAATACCCGTAAAAAGTCCATTAATACCTTTAATGATTCCCCCCCCTCCACATTTAGCTGTAGGTAGTTGGCTTTGCCCCTACAGCCACCCACTCTCATCCTATCTCCAAACTCTTCCTACAAGAGAAGGCAGGCTGGCCTCTCTATACCTCTATACCCCTCATAAACGGGTCTCCTCTCCTCATACCCACCCTTTCTAGCCCTGATAAAACAAATTGGCTGTAGGTTACTAATATTTTGTTCAGTATTCCACCCATTACTGTCGTCTCTTATTCATCATCTGAACAATATATGTGACAATGTATATCTATCCATGTTAACTGAAAAAGAACATTCAATGCATTGTATTATGTTTTACCTGTTTTCTTTCTAAAAATAAATAAAAATTCAATTTTGAAAAAAAAAAAAAAAAAAAAAAAAATTTGACTGCTTCCATGAATGCAGGAAGTAGACACACTGCAGATTTATTGCAGGATTTGCACCAACTGTAACAAATAAATGTTTTTTTTAAAGAGAAAAAAAAAAAAAATGTTTTTTAAACCTAGAAAAATGACAATTTAAAAACAATATTTTTTTGTATATTTAAAATCTATTTTCTCAAAAACTAAATGGTCTTTTTGAACAATTCTTGTAACTTGTACCCACTATTCTTTTTAGCATATGTAGCAATAGCATGTATGGTGGCTTTGCTATTCACCGCCAATTTCGGAACAAAATTGTGCATAAATGAATGCGTAATTACGATTAGGGACAATAACCTATGAAATTAATTATGCATATTCCCACGATATTTCACATTACGATTAGGATGCGTAATTGCGTATTACGATGCGTAATTACGCATGAGCGTAATTTCTGCTCATCACTAGTGTAGCTACAAAAACACGTGATGTGAAGTCTTGTCCACTGTATCGGAGGAAGGGAAGGTTAGTAGTTGGAGCCCCCCTACAGCTCTGGGCCCCCCTGCAATTGCAGGTTCTGCTCCCCTCTAGTTACGGCCCCTGTCTGGGAGAAATTAACAATATTTATGTATTTAAAATGTTACAATTTTTTGTGATTGTTGTCCTTTAAGTCATAAGAAATCTGTACGCACCATACGCTGATTTGACACTCTGTGTTTTCCTTGATTAGATTTATTACTGCAATCAAGATATTGAGAGGATATAACTTATTGCCGCCAATAAACTCTTACTCTTAGGAATGCCTGCTATTTATGAGGGTGTTTTCAGAACAGATGTATAAAACGGTAATTGCATGTTTCCGTGCAAGCTAGTGACATACATAAAGCTGGATTTGCGTAACAGATTTCAATAATGAAAAATAAAGCAAACCTTGTCAACAACAACAAGCAGATTGCACCTTTTTTTCTGTGTGGGCCCCACATACCTGGCCTGATCACAATAGTTTCACATTTCCAATAGTATCACTGTGAATGAAAAGTGGCCGTGGTGAACTAGGAAGCAGATTGACAGCAACAGTGATGTCATCTCTCACCTCAGTTTTCAAGTTCCCTGCAAGCTCTGCATGTCGAGAAACAAGACTATTTTACAAGGTAACCGTCACTATAACAGTCACCATGTCCCCCTTTTCCCCCTGCTTTTTTTGATTTGATTTTGAGTGAGGGATGTGGAAGGACATTGCACTGCACTGTTAGTCCCTCAACAGCCTCACAAGGGAGATTGTGCATTGTGAAAAAAAAAAAATTCCCGAGCATTCCCTCTGAGGTAGTGGAATACCCACAGCCCATCTGTCAATTTAAATGACCACATAGGCAGTTGCCACTCTTAAAGGGCTTCTGTGGCCCTCTTTCTGATTGCAATTTGAATGAATTTATATTTTCCTTTAATAAGTACAAATCTTTTTTTTTACCTCTCTGTGTTGAAAAAGCTGTGCTGTCTCTCCAGCTCCTTTCTAATTATTCGTCTTGTTAGACGAATATTGTGCTGCAGGAAGAGGCAGACTAACAGCAGCTGTCCTCCTTGTCTATTCTTTCCCCTGATGTCTGGAGCATGCACAAAGGTCAATGATGACTCATGATGATGACGTGACAGCAGGGGTAGGGAAAGGCAGGGAGGAACAGCTGCTGTTAGCCTGCCTCTTCCGTCAGCACAATATTCCTCTAACAAGACGAATAATTAGAAAGGAGCTGGAGAGAGACAGCACATCTTTTTCAACACAAGAGAAGTAAAAAAAAGATTTGTACTTATTAAAGGAACATGTCATTTATATTGCAATCAAAAAGAGGGCCAGGGAAAACCTATAAAA
The DNA here is from genome assembly GCF_040937935.1 of Hyperolius riggenbachi. Taxonomy (NCBI): domain Eukaryota; kingdom Metazoa; phylum Chordata; class Amphibia; order Anura; family Hyperoliidae; genus Hyperolius; species Hyperolius riggenbachi. Next base: position 48,667,735 of record NC_090648.1, read on the forward strand.
GTAGAATAATAAACACAGATTGTTATTTTTTGACGCATGACCATCATGTGTACATGTGTGAGGGCAGTTGTGAAAATGTTGCCATAGTGCTCCTTTAACCACTTCAGTACCAGCACCCTCCGCCCCCTTAAAGCAGTAGGATCAGCCATACTATGCCAGGGAAAAAAACACATATATAAGTAGATAAATACTTGATCTACTTACATAACACATGTATTATACTGTCCACGTTTTGATTTCAGTGAATGTTATATAGTAAATTACGAGAATTCTGTTCCTGGTGGGGGCCATGTCTTTTACCCACAGTTAAGGCTAACTCGTGATGTAATTTCTGCCCTTTACTTTTTTTCTTGTCTCCTCCAATCGCTAAGTCGCCTCAGCCTTGCTTGTAAACACAAGTGAGTAGGGGATTAAGTTTCAGATAAGAAGCTGGCAGGGAAATAAAGGGAAGAGGAGGAATAGAATATAGATAAAAAGAACCCCCAGCATGCAATTCTTTGGCACGACTACTAAAGGGCCAGTTAAGTATGTGATAACTCCAAATCATAATAGCAGAAAAAGTTTTGAAAGTTTTTAATGCAGGCTTAGCATCGTATCACTTAATACACTCAGACAAGTTGCTGTTGAAATTTGATTTTTATGGTGACGATACCGCTTTAAGGACCAGAAGGTGCTGGTACAGTAAACTGCCGCTTCCCGACGAATCGCCGCTCAAATCCGCAGCTCCCGCCAGTCACATCGCTCTGTCCCTGCCGCAGGCTGCTCTCTCTGCCGTCGCTATGACGGCAGAGTGCTGTGCGCCGGTCAGGAGCCGCTTTCATTGGCTATTGACCCTGTCACTCAATGTAAGCCAATGGGAACGGCTTACAGGAATGTCAAGGACAGGAGCCAGGTCCGGGCCGAGGCATAGGCTGGAGAGGCGCCAGCCTCAGGGCGCAGTGTAGGAGGGGGCGCAGAATTCATTCAGCTGTCATTCCTAATTGTGTTTGAAGCAGTAAGAAATAAGAAAAGGGGATACATAGCAGTGACTGCAAGCCAGATAACTAGATATTAAGGTGTTGGGGAGGTTGTGGGCCCTGTGGCGCTCTTTGTCTAATAGCAATCAGTGAGTGACAGCTGGGGTGGGAGGGATGGAGGGGCGCACTTTGGTGTCTCAGCCTTGGGTGCTGGAGGACCTTGTCCCGCCTCTGCCAGGAGCCAATGAAAACGGCTCCTGCCCGGCTCACAGTGCTCTGCCGTCATAGAGACGGCAGGGCAGCACATTGCGGCGGGGACAGAGCGGCGTGACGGGCGGGGGCATGCGGTGAATGGAACGTAGAGTTTATGACCGGTCAGAACCGCAGGGCGACCCGCCTGCCGTAGATTTAAACTGCCTCGGTCCGCAGGTAGTTAAGGTGAAGAATTATGAGATGTAGTTGTGTGTCCATTGCACACACATGCTACTTTCTCAGCAGACGTGGCCCCGCCCCCAAACAGCTGCCTTGGGGCCCAGAACAATCTAGTACATGTACAAAGTTTTAGTCTGAACTAGCAGTTATAATCATGTGAGCCTTTCTGGCTGCAGTGCTGTTACCTATTATATTACCAGTATATGTTCTACAGTCAGGGCCCATTCACACCTGAGCGGGAATCGCACGATTCCCGCTCGCGGCAAACCGCTAGCGGTTCTGCAAGAACCGCTACACATTGTAGCCAGTGGCCGTGTTCTCACTGCCGCGGTTGCGGTTAGCGATAACCGCAACCGCGTTGCATGCAGCGGTTTGCCGGCGACGAGCGTTCCGCGATTTGCGATCGTGATTAGCGTGCATAGCACGCTAATCGCGATCGCTCCAAAACCGCCGCAGTGTCCAGTGATTTTTCCGCGCTAATCGCGGGAAAATCACTCCCGCAGAACGCCGGCGGTAATCGCCGGCGTTCTGCGATTGTAAGTGTGAATGGGCCCTTAGTGATCTGTGGACTGACACTGACCTAGATACATGTCTAGACTTGCCAAGATGCAAAGGAGCATCAGTCCAGCTTATACAGTAGTTTGGAGGGCAAGATTGCACCCTCCTGGCATATTGGCGTAGAAGGAAAACACAAACACGTGCCGGCATAACGGTTTATGGAGTAAAGTTATATTTATCATTTTTTATTATTATCGACACTGACAATATGAGGTTAAACAAACATAATTACTGCAATAAGGAAACAACAAGATCACACTTCTGTTACTACTATAGCCAAACAGGAGTTATGCTTTACTAAGATAGAGTTTCAGGAAATGGAAATCCTTTAAATGATGGGTAATAATTAATTTCCAAGATCAATTAGATCCCTTACTCCAATATTTATCACACCCCCACCTGAACTGTTATGTCACCAGGCCAGAGTGATATAACAACATTAACAGGACTCCAGTTATTCTGAACCTTGCACTGGACAGAAGGAAAACAGAGAGGGATGCACCCTGTATGTATTTAGCAAGTCTAGCCTATCTAATTTCCCCTCATCTGTGAAGCACAAGTTGTAATTTTATCTGTCAGCTGTGTCAGCTCAGGAATTTCCTCTGCCATGGCAGAGCTGCTAATTTGTAAACACAGGGTGTTAACCCTATGCCTGCTTCCATTAAAAGCAGGAAGTAGACAGGCTGCTGATTTAGTGCAGGATTGGTATCAGCTGTAACAAAGAAATCATTTTTTTCTTTAAAATGTATTATACTGTCTTATATTGTTTTATGTATTATTCTGGCTGTGGCTGGATGGTGTAATGGTTACACCGGGGCTTAGATCAATGAACGGGAATGGATTTTCCCGTTCATTGATCTCCGGGCGAGCGGGCGGCGGCGCGCACGAGCACGGGGACGCGCGCACGAGCGAGCGGGAGCGCGGGCAGCGGCGGGAGTGTGGGAGGTACGGATATCTCTGTCCCTGGGGGTGAAAGGATGGAAAAAGGGATGGAGATATCCATACAGCTGGGGGTAAAGTGGTTAAGTATAGTAGTTTCATAACAGGATAAGCCATACCTGGTGTAGTGATTATCATGTTTTCACAGCCAGATCCATAGAATCCCGGCTTGCACACACATTTACCATCAATAAGGTCACCTCCAAAAGAACATTCTCCTGTAAAATAAAAATACATTGTATGAAGACATTGGATTAAGGATGCTCAGTTGGATTTTGTGCAGGGCCGGCCTTTGACCTGAGCGACCGGTGCGATCGCTCAGGGCGCCGGTCTCCAGGGGGCGCTCCTGCCGCCTGTGTTTTAATGCGGAAGCTGCGGCCCCGGCTGGGTCCGTCACGCTCCGCCCCCTGGTGCCGCAAACAAACATGCCCGTAATAGAGGGGAAGCTGCGGGGGGGGGGGGCACCCCGACCTCTCCGTCCCTTCCTCTCCGGGCCACCCTCCGAACTCCCCCCTCCGATGCTGCTGCAGACTGCAGAGAGAACAACTCACCTCCCTGGTTCCGATCGCCGGCGCCTCTCACATCACTTGCCGCTGGTCTCCTCTTCTACATTGTCACTGATGCACACTAAACTTTCTGTTAAGCAGGAAGTTTAGTGTGCATCAGTGACAATGTAGAAGAGTAGACCAGCGGCAAGTGACGTGAGAGGCGCCGGCGATCGGAACCAGGGAGGTGAGTTGTTCTCTCTGCAGTCTGCAGCAGCATCGGAGGAGGGAGCACGGAGGGTGGCCCGGAGAGGAAGGGAGGGAGAGGTCGGGCTGCCATCCCCGCAGCTCCCCCTCCACTATGAGGGGGGGGGGGGGCACCTACCTACCTACCTATCTAACTAATCTATACTGGGGGCAGCTCCCTATCTAATCTATACTGGGGGCAGCTACCTATCTAACCTATACTGGGGGCAGCTACCTATCTAATCTAACCTATACTGGCGGCAGCAACCTATCTAATCTATACTGGGGGCAGCTACCTATCTAATCTATACTGGGGGCAGCTACCTATCTAACCTATACTGGGGGGCAGCTACCTATCTAATCTATACTGGGGGCAGCTACCTATCTAATCTATACTGGGGGCAGCTACCTATCTAATCTATACTGGGGGAAGCTACCTATCTAACCTATACTGGGGGCAGCAACCTATCTAATCTATACTGGGGGCAGCAACCTATCTAATCTATACTGGGGGCAGCTACCTATCTAAACTATACTGGGGGCAGCTACCTATCTAATCTATACTGGGGGAAGCTACCTATCTAATCTATACTGGGGGCAGCAACCTATCTAATATATACTGGGGGCAGCTACCTATCTAACCTATACTGGGGGCAGCTACCTATCTAATCTATACTGGGGGCAGCTACTTATCTAATCTATACTGGGGGCAGCAACCCATCTAATCTATACTGGGGCAGCAACCCATATAATCTATACTGGGGGAAGCTGCCTATCTAATCTATACTGGGGGCAGCTACCTATCTAACCTATACTGGGGGCAGCTACCTATCTAATCTATACTGGGGGCAGCTACCTATCTAATCTATACTGGGGGCAGCTACCTATCTAACCTATACTGGGGGCACCTACCTATGGTAGATCCCCCCTTAGTGTATATAGGCTACTAGTCTTGTAGATGTAGGCAGATTCCCCCTTTAGTGTATATAGGCTACTGGTCTTGCAGTCGCAGATCCCCTTTCAGTGTATTTAGGCAGCAGATTCCACCCCCCCCCCCCCCATTAGTGTATGTGTGTGGTGCGCTCACACGCAAAGAGGATGAATTGGGGGGGGCGCCAAAATCTGGTTATGCTCAGGGCGCTGTGAAACCTAAGGCCGGCCCTGATTTTGTGGCACTGAAATTTCCTCATTTTCGATTGGAAATTTCCAGTTGAAACTCGGAAAATGGAATTCGGAATTCCATGGAGACCTGACTTACCGCAATTTGGTAATTTTAGCCCAATCACAGAACTCAAAATCAATGGACCAATTAGAGAATGCAGAAACAACTCGAAAGTATTTGGCCAATCAGATAATGCAAAAAATGTAAAAAAAACGAACACTACCCGGAAATCGGAAACCGATAGAAATCGGATTTCTGCAGAGATACTGCATTACCACAACTCGGTAATTTTATCCCAATCACAGAACTCAGAAGCATTTGGACCAATCAGAGAATGCAACATTTTTCTGCTTTCCGATTTTCCGATTTTTCGAGTTTCCGATACTCTATTTTTTTTCTGTCATTTTTGCATTCTCTTATGCAAAAAACTACAAATAAAATACTACTCAGAAATCGGGAAAATCAAAAGTCGGAAAAACAGAGAATCGCAAATTGCCTTTGGCGGAAATTGGAATTTCTGTGAATCAGAAACAGGCATTTCCAACCATCCCTCTATTGGATGGGAATTTCAGACAATAGTCAGATGGTCTTTCTTCACACTAGTTAACTTTATATTCATTTGTGGGTATTTAGAAAAAAAATATAATACTAAATGATGTCAATATCTTCATTATATCTTTTTCTTATTGGTAAAATAATGTAGAATTAAACAAAAAGGGGCATGTAGCTCATGGCTATCCAATCAATGTCTTGCAAATGTGGCTATAAAAATGATGAGATCAATGCTTGAAGTATAAATATTTTTGTGTTACTCATTTTGAAACCAATAGCTTAAAGCAAAACTTTTAAAAATCTGAACAATATACATGTGAGATAATATTACTTCCATTTTTCTTTATCAACACCAGGTCCGGATTTACCATAAGGCACTGTAGGCATGTGCCTACAGGCGCCTGATGATGGAGGGCTGGCTCCTTCCCTTCCCCTAGCTCCTCCCTCCTTCCTTATGCTGAAGCCCGAGCGAAGTGTAAACGAGAGTTTAGTCATCCGGCTCTCTGCATTCCACTGACAAGATCTCCCTTCAGTTGGGAGCACCACTAGCTACTTAAAGGGAACTAAACTGAGAGAGATATGGAGGTTTCCTATTAAATAATACCAGTTCCCTGACAGTCCTGCTGGTCTCTTTGGATGTAGTAGTGGCTGAATCACACACCTGAAACAAGCATGCAGCTAATCCAGTCTAGCTTCAGTCAGAGCGCCTGATCTCCATGCTTGTTCAGGGGCTGTGGCTAAAAGTATTAGATACAGAGGATCAGCAGGTGAGTCAGGCAACTGGTATTATTTTAAAAGGAAAAATCCATATCCTTCTCAGTTTAGGTTTCCTTTAATACTGAGGGTACTTCTGGCTACCTAATGCTAAGAGCTACCTGTAGCTACCTGTGACGGGTAAGAGAGAAGTTACAGCTGCCCCAGCCAGCACACTTGCGGTGCAGTTCAGCGGGGGTTTGTGGGTTCCTAGAGGACAAAAGGTGGCAGGACGTCAGTGCCTATAGGCTCCTGTGGTGTAAATTCAGGGCCTGATCGGCACCCAATTACAGGAAGCCCACAAGAAGTCTTGGTCTACATGAACACCTTTATCGAGGCAGGCACAAATAAAACTATGACAAAAATAAGAATTTTCAAGGGGAAATCATTTGGAATTCTTGTTTAAGTCAACAGCTGGAACCTCCTCTGTTTTTCTGGGCACTATTCCAGGTTTGCTTAAGGATGTGGGAGAAGATTTCCTTATTTTTGAAAACAATTTAAAGTAAGATAAAGAGTACAATCCAGGTGTACATTTGCGGGACCACAATTTCACATACCTGGCCTGACCACAATGGTCTCACATTGTGTTCCCATGTAGTCATCTGGACACAAGCACTTAAAGCCACCCAAAATGCCACCATTAAAGCATTGCAGGCCTGCAAAGAGAGAAAACAAGGTGTGGGAGCAACAGATTCAAATTAGCACAATTAACAAAAGCTTAACATCGGTTGTATGCAAACTATTTGAGGGGTTACTAAGAGATACTATACAAGACATCATAGTGTAAAATAATCTTATTTCTCAGCATCAACATGGGTTTACTAAAGACAGGTCCTGACTAACATGCTCAGCTTTCATGAGGTAGTGAACGCTAATATGGATATTGGGAATGCTGTAGATGTGATATACTTGGACTTTGCAAAGGCCTTCAACACTGTTCCCCACAAAAGTCTGGTGCAAAAGTTGAGGATGCAAGGACTGGGGAAGAGTCTGTGTGCATGGATAGGGAACTGGCTAATGGAGTTGTGGTCAATGGATCATACTCAAAATGGGAGACTGTTAGCAGTGGGGTCCCACAGGGGTCTGTACTGGGTCCAGTGCTCTTCAATTTATTTATTAATGACCTAGTAGATTCAGTAGTGAGCAATGTTGCTATTTTTGCAGATGAATGATACAAAATTGTGCAGAATCATCAACTCTCAGGAAGATAGTGACATATTGCAACAGGATCTGGATAGGATGGCTATATGGGCACATAAATGGCAGATGAAATTCAATGTTGAAAAATGTAAAGTAATGCATTTTGGTGGTACCAATGGTCTAGCACCATACAAAATAAACGGAATACAGATGTGGACATTAAACTTGGGGAAGGACTTAGGAGTACTCATCGCCAACTAG